>NC_083726.1:8034621-8337651 GCF_028564815.1 Eubalaena glacialis
CTTCAACCACTGGATATAGTGCTTAAACTTAGAAGTAGAGACAAGATTCCTAGGTTCAAATCCAGGCTACCCCACTTATGAGCTGTGCGACGTTCGTTGGCAAGTTATTTTAACTTAGTCTTAGTTTCCTTGGCTGTAAATGATGAATACCAATAGTATTATAGCAGAGTATTTTTACGAGGATGAGATATGAATTTGCATGTAAGGAAGCAGAGTGCCAGGCACATGATAAGCTCTTAATAAATGATAATTCTAATTTTTTTTTTGGTGGCTGTTTTGGGTCTTCGTTCCTGCACGCAGGCTTTCTCTAGTTGTGGCCAGCGGAGGCTACTCTTCGTTGCGGTGCGCGGGCTTCTCATTGCAGTGGCTTGTCTTGTTGCGGAGCTCGGGCTCTAGGCACGTGGGCTTCAGTAGTTGTGGCTCACGGGCTCTAGAGCACAGGCTCAGTAGTTGTGGCGCACGGGCTGAGTTGCTCCACAGCATGGGGGATCTTCCCGGACCAGGGATCGAACCCGTGTCCCCGACATTGGCAAGCAGATTCTTAACCACTGCTCCACCAGGGAAGTCCCAATAAATGATAATTCTAATTTATTATTCAATAGCTCCTTGCTGCCTGAAGGCTTAACTACTCAGCACATGAGAGTCTTCTAGAATGTGTCTGTGGTGCCCCTAGTGGGTCCCATTCCCCATTGTATGGTCCATCATTTATTTATTTTTTAATAACATTGTTTCCAATTAAAAAGTAATACAACCCAACAACCTCACCTCTAGGAATCTATCTTAAAGAGAGACTCGCATGACTGCACAGAGATGTACCTGATGTGCCGCCATTGTTGTAATAGCAACAAACTGGGAAGCAACCATCAATAAGAGAATATTTTAAAGTTATGGTTGCAGCAACATGGATGGACCTAGAGACTATCATACTAAACAAAGTCAGAAAGAGAAAAACAAATACCATATGATATCACTTACATGTGGAATCTAAAATACGACACGAAGGCGCTTATCTATGAAACAGAAGCAGACTTACAGACATAGAGAACAGACTTGTAGTTGCCAAGGGGGTGGGCAGAGGGAAGGACTGGGAGTTTGGGATTAGCAGATACAAACTATTATATATAGGATGGACAAACATTTAGGTCCTACTGTATAGCACCAGGAACTATATTCAATATCCTGTGATAAACCATAATGGAAAAGAATATATATATGTATAACTGAGTCACTTTGCTGTACAGTAGAAATTAAACACAACATTGTAAATCAACTATACTTCAATAAAAATTTTAAAAAATTATGGAACAGCCAGAACTCTGGAATCCCATGAAGTCATTTAAAAGTCCTAGACTGGGGACTTCCCTGACGGTCCAGTGGTTAAGACTCCGCGCTTCCACTGCAGGGGGCAGGGGTTCGATCCCTGGTAGGGGAACTAAGATCCTGCAAGCCAAAAAAAAAAAAAAGTCCCAGACTGACTTCCTCTGACACCACTCTTCCTCTATCCCGTCTCCAGCCTTCCTGAGGGGTCTCAAACTTTCCACTCTTGCTCCTATTGTGAGACTTCTACGTAAGCCTGTTCTTCAGCTTGACAGGTTCTGTCCTTGACAGATTTCATTTGGATATGGCTTTCCCTAAACCACCTCTTTCAATCTGAAGGAGTCCCTCAGCCTATCTCTAGCACATCACCCTGTTTTATTTCTCAATATAGCACTTTCCCTTAATTAATTAATTAATTAACTTACTGTTTGCCTCTCCCAGCTGGAACATATATGCCAGGAAAGTAGTGCCCTAGTCTTGTTTACCATTCCAGCAAAAACTGAGCCTGCTGCATAGTGGGGATTCAATAAATATTTGTTGAATAAATAATATTAGCTATACTTATTAAGTGCTTTCTATTTCCTGGTCATTGTCCTACATCCTTTAAGTATATTAATATATATAGAATCCTTTACAACAATTCTATGAGGTATTTACAATTATTATCATTTCATTTTACAGATGAGGCATTGCCTAAGGCCAAGCAGCTAATACGTTGCAGAGCTGAATTTCAACCCAGGGAGTGGGTCCCGATCTTATGACCTTAACCCCTACATGACATTGCCTCTTAAATGTCAAGAACCAAAATATACATAATGTAGCTAAAGCAGGGCTCAGGGCAAAATTTATAACTGTAAATGCCTATATTTAAAAAGAAGAAAGATCTCAAATCAATTACTTAAACTTCCGCCTTAAGGAACTAGAAAAAAAAGAGCAAATAAAGCTCAAAGCAAGGAGAAGGAAGGAAATAATAAAGACTAGAGCAGAAACAAATGAACTAAAGAGCAGAAAAACAATAGCGAACATCAACAGAACCCAAAGTTGGTTCTTGGAAAAGATCAACAAAAGTGATAAACTTTTAGTTAGACTGACCAAGAAAAAAGGAGAGATGATTAAAATGACTAAAATCAGAAATAAAAGAGAGGACACTGATACTAAACTTACAGAAATAGGAAAGATTATAAGAGGATACCATACGGGGAGCTGCTGATCAAAGGGTACAAGCCTTCAGTTATAAGATGAATAAGCCCTGGGGATCTAATGTACAGAATGGTAACTGTGCCTAATGATACTGTTCTGTGTATCTGAAGTTTGCTAAGAGAATAGATCTTAAGCATCCTCACCACACATACATACAAAAAAGGTAACTGAGGTAATGGATGTGTTAATTAACCTGACTGTGGTAATCATTTCACAAAGTATACATAGGTCAAATCATCATGTTGTATACTTTTTTTTTCCCCATTTTTTTTGCCACACCACAAGGCACGTGGGAGGTTAGTTCCCCAGCCAGGGATCGAACCCGTGCCCCCTGCGTTGGAAACGCAGAGTCTTAACCACTGGACCACCAGGGAAGTCCCATGTTGTATATTTTTAATGTATACAGTTTCATTTGTCAATTATACCTCCACAAAGCCAAAAAAAGGAAAAAAAAAAAAGAATACTATGAACAACTGTACTCCAACAAACTAGATAATTTAGATAAAATGGGCAAATTCTAGAAAAGCACAAATATCAAAACTGACTCAAGAAGAAATTGAAAACATGAATAGGCCTATTACAAGACATCAAATTAATAATTAAAAACTTCCCACAAAAAAAGTCCAGTCCCAGATAGCTTCACTGGTGAATTCTACGAAACATTCAAAGAAGAATTAATACTAATTATGGTAGGTTGAATAATGTCTTCCCCAAAATACCCATGTCTGTCTCAATTTGAAGAATCTACGAATGTTAATTTATATGACAAAGGGATTTTACAGATGTGATTAACTTAAGAATCTTGAGATGGGGAGATCATCCCGGATTATCTGAGTGGACCTGGTGTAGTGACAAAGGTCCTTCTAAGAGGGATGATGGAAAAGTCAAGGTTAGAATGCCATGTGAAGAAGGAAGCAGAGGGAAGCAGAGTCTAAAAAAGAAGCTACTACCCAGCTGGATGTGAGGATGGAGGAAATAGCCATGAGCAGCTTCTAGAAGCTGGAAGAGGCAAGGAGCAGATAGATTCTCTCCTGGAACCTCCAGAAGGAACCAGTCCTGTTACATCTTGATTTCTCACTTTAGAGTCATTTCTGGATGTTGAATCTGCAGAAGTGTAAGAGAATAAGTTTGTTATTTTAAGCCACTAAGTTTGTGGTAATTTGTTACAGCAGCAAAAGGAAACTAGTACACCAATCTTCCACAAACCCTTCCAAAAACAGAAGAGGAGGGAAAACTTCCCAATCATTGCATGAGGCCAGTATTACTCTGATACCAAAACCAGACAAAGACATCACAAGGAAAGAAAACAACAGACCAACATCCCTCAAATTTAGACACAAAAATCCTGAACAAAATACTAGCAAAATGAATCCAACAATATATAAAAAGGAAAGAATGAATATATGTGTATCACTGAGTCACTTTGCTGTACAGCAGAAATTGATACAACATTGTAAATCAACTATACTTCAATAAAAAAAATAAAAACATATAAAAAGAATTGTACCATGGTATATAATTATACCATTATACCATGATCAAGTGGGATTTATCCCAGGAATACAAAGTTGGTTTAATATCTTATGCAGAAAAAATTTAACATGTGAAGCTTGAGACTGCTATCCTTAGAAATGCCTGCTTGCAAGGTTGGCCCTTGGCTGGCATCTGGGAACGTGAATTTAAGGACTGGTAAGAGTAGCTCACTATGCCTACACTGTTTATACAAATCATGTGGTTTATGCTAAATACCTGCTTTCCTTCTGGGAGTCTGGAATTTTGATATGTGCTAGACAAAGGATGCCTATATGACCAGCCTTTATTAAAAACCCTGGACACTGAATTTCAAATGAGCTTCCATGGTAGACAATATTTCACATGTTGTCAGGACTTGTTGGAGGGATTAGGCGTGTCCTATGTTGCCTCCACTGGGAGAGCACTCTGGAAGCTTGTGTTGGTTTCCTCTGGACTTTGCCCCTTGTGCTGTTTCTCTTTGCTGATTTTGCTCTGTATCCTTTCACTATATAATAAAACTTAGCTGTGAGTATGACTACATACTGAATCCTATGAGTCCTTCTTGTGACTCATTGATCCTGAAGGTGGTTTTGGGGGTTTGAAAATCAATTAATGTAATACATCACATCCATAGAATAAAGGACAAAAACCATATGATCATCTCAACAGATGCAGAAAAAAGCATCTGACAAAATCCAACACAGTTTCATAATAAAAATACTTAGCAAACTAAGAATAGAAGGGAGTTTCTGCAGCCTAATAAAGGGAATATATGAAAAACCCATAATTAAATCAAACTTAATGGTGAAAGACTGAATGATATCCCCCTAAGATCAAGAACAAGACAAGGATGTCCACTGTCATCACTTCTATCTAACATTGTTTTGGAGGTTCTAGCTAGGGTAATCAGGCAAGAAAAAGAAAGAAAAGTCATCCAGGTGCTCGCTTCAGCAGCACATATACTAAAATTGGAACGATACAGAGAAGATTAGTATGGCCCCTGCACAAGGGGGACACACAAATTTGTGAAATGTTCCATATATTTTTTTTTTGGCCATGCCCTCGGCAGTGTAAGCATGGAATCCTAACCACATGATCACCAGGGAATTCCCAAAGCATTCCATATTTTTAATTATTAGAGAAATGCAAATCAAAACTACAATGAGGTACCACTTCATACTGGTCAGAATGGCCATCATTAAAAAAATCTACAAATAACAAATGCTGGAGAGGGTGTGGAGAAAAGGGAACCCTCCTACATTGTTAGTGGGAATGTAAATTGGTGCAGCCACTGTGGAAAACAGTATGGAGGTTCCTCAAAAAACTAAAAATAGAGTTTCCATATGATCCAGCAACCCCACTCCTGGGCATGTATCTGGAGAAAACTCTACTTCAAAAAGATACGTGCACCCCTATGTTCATAGCACTATTCACAATAGCCAAGACATGGAAACAACCTAAATGTCCATTGACAGATGAATGGATAAAGAAGATATGGTACATATATACAATGGAATACTACTCAACCATAAAAAAAAAAAGAAATAATGCCATTTGAAGCAACACAGATGGACCTAGAGATTATGATACTAAGCAAAGTAAGTCAAAAAGAGAAAGACAAATACCATATAATATCACTTATAAGTGGAATCTAAAATATGACACAAATGAACTTATCTACGAAACAGAAACAGATTCACAGACGTTGAGAACAGACTTGTGGTTGCCAAAGCGGGGGGTTGGGGGAGGGATGGATTGGGAATTTGGGATTAGCAGATGCAAACTATTATACATAGAATAGATAAACAACAAGGTCCTACTGTATAGCACAGGGAACTATATTCAATATCTTGTGATAAACCATAATGGAAAAGAATATGAAAAAGAATATATATATGTATAACTGAATCACTTTGCTGTACAGCAGAAATTAACACAACATTGTAAATCAACTATACATCATAAAATAAATAAATAAAAAGTCATCCAGATTAGAATGGAATAAGTAAAACAATCTCTATTTACAAATGACATGATCTTGTGTACAGAAAATTCTAAAGAACTCACTAAAAAACTATTAGAACTAATAAATGAGTTCAACAAGGTTGCAAGATACAAGATGAATATACGAAAATCAATTGTATTTCTATACGCTAGCAATGAACATTCCAAAAATGAAATTAAGAAAACAATTCAAGTTAAAATAGCAACAAAAAGAATAAAATACTTAGCTGTAGCTTTAAAAAAAGATGTGTAAGTCTTGTACAATGGAAATAGCAAAACATTGTTGAAGGAATTAGATCAGATGTAAATAAATGTAAAGACATATTCACAGATCAGAGGACTTAACATTTTAAGATTGACTGATTAATTTATAGATTCAATACGATCTCCACCAAGATCCCAGCTGGCTTTTTAAAGAAAAATTGGTAAGCTGATCTTAATATTTAAATGAAAATGCAAGGGACCCAGAATAGATAAAACAATATTGAAAAAGAAGAAAACAGTTGGAGGACTCAAACTTTTTGATTTTAAAACTTGAGAGGGTACTGGCATAAGCAAAGGCATATAGATCATTGGGCAAGAATTGACAGTTCAGAAATAAACTGTACATTTATGGTTAATTGATTTTCAACAAGGGTGTCAAGACAATTCATGAGGGAAAGAATAATCTTTTTAAGAAATTCTGCTGCGATAACTGAAATGCACAAGCAAAATAATGAAGCTGGACCTCTACCTCACACCATACACAAAAATTAACTCAAAATGGATCATAGGGCTTCCCTGGTGGCGCAGTGGTTGAGAATCTGCCTGCCAATGCAGGGGACACGGGTTCGAGCCCTGGTCTGGGAAGATCCCACATGCCGTGGAGCAGCTGGGCCCGTGAGCCACAATTACTGAGCTTGCGCGTCTGGAGCCTGTGCTCCGCAACAAGAGAGGCCACGATAGTGAAAGGTCCGTGCACCGCGATGAAGAGTGGCCCCCAATTGCCACAACCAGAGAAAGCCCTTGCACAGAAACGAAGACCGAAGACCCAACACAGCCATAAATAAATAAATAAAATAAATTAATTAATTAATTAAAAAAAAAAAAGGATCATAAACCTAAATGTAAGAGCTAAAAACTATAAAATCCCTCAGAAGAAAACATAGGACTAAATCTCCATGACCTTGGGTTAGGAAACAGTTTCTTAGATATAACACCTAAAGCACAACACCCAAAAGAAAATAAATAAATTGGACCTCATCAAAAATTAAAAACCCTTGGGAGTTCCTTGGCAGTCCAGTGGTTAAGACTCTGTGCTTTCACTGCAGGGGGCACGGGTTCGATCCCTGGTTGGGGAACTAAGATCCTGCATGCTGCGTGGTGTGGCCAAAAATAAATAAATAAATTAATTAAATAAAATTAAAAGCCTTAAAATAACTATAAGTGGAATATAACCTTTAAAATTTGAATCACTATGTTCTACATCTGAAACTTATATTTTACATCAACTATACATCAAAAAAAAGTAAAAACTTTTGTGTCTCAAAGGACACTACAAAGAAAGTGAAAAGATATTCCACAGAATGGAAGAAAATATTTGCAAATCATGTATCCAGAATATGTAAAGAACATTTACAACCCAATAATAAATGAACAGATAACTCAACTTTAAAGTGAGCAAAGGATTTGGACAGATATTTCTTTAAAGAAGATGTACAAATCAACAATAAACACATGAAAACATTTTCAACATCATTAGTCATCAGGGAAATGCAAATCAAAACCACAATAAGATACTACTTCATGCCCACTAGGTTGGCTATAATCAAAGATAGACACTAACAAGCATTGGTGAGGATGTGGAGAAGTTGGAATCCTCATACATTGATGGTAGGAGTGTAAAATAGTGCAGCTCTGTGGAAAACAGTTTAGCAGTTCCTCAAAAAGTTAAACATAGAGTTGCCATATGACCCAGCAATTCCACTCCTAGGTATATATCCAAGAGAAATGAAAATATCAATCAACAGAAAAACTTACACATGAATATTCACAGAAGCATTATTCATAATAACTAAAAGTGGAAACAACATGAATGTCCACCAGTGGATGAATGGATAAAGAAAATGTGGTATACCCATACAGTGGAATATTATTTGGCTATTAAAAGGAATGAGGTACTGATACATACTACACCATGGATGAAACTTTTTTTTTAAATTTATTTTTGGCTGCACTGGGTCTTTGTTGCTGTGCGCGGGCTTTCTCTAGTTGCGGTGAGCGGGGGCTACTCTCTGTTGCGGTGCATGGGTCTGTCATTGCAGTGGCTTCTCTTGTTGCAGAGTAAGGGGTTCTAGGCGCGCAAGCTTCAGTAGTTGCAGCACGTGGGCTCAGAAGTTGTGGCTCGTGGGCTTAGATGCTCCGTGGCATGTGGGATCTTCCCGGACCAGGGCTCGAACCCCCTGCTTGGCAGGCGGATTCTTAACCACTGCGCTACGAGGGAAGCCCTGGATGAAACTTCAAAGCATAAAACATCACCACTGTAGAGAATGGACTTAAGGACACGGGGAGGGGGAAGGGTAAGCTGGGACGAAGTGAGACAGTGGCATTGACATATATACACTACCAAATGTAAAACAAATAGCTAGTGGGAAGCAGTCACATAGCACAGGGAGATCAGCTCGGTGCTTTGTGACCACCTAGAGGGGTGGGATAGGGAGGGTGGGAGGGAGACGCAAGAGGGATGAGATATGGGGATATAAGTATACGTATAGCTGATTCACTTAGTTATACAGCAGAAACTAACACCAATGTAAAGCAATAGACTCCAATATAGGTGTTAAAAAAAAAACAAAACACCACTACAGTCACAAAAGGTCATATATTGTATGATCCTGTTTTGTTTTGTTTTTTGGCCGTGCCAAATGGCTTGCGGGAATCTTAGTTCCCCGACCAGGGATTGAACCCAGGCCCTCAGCAGTGAAAGTGTGGAGTCCTAACCACTGGACCGCCAGGGAATTCCCTGTATGATCCCGTTTTCATGAAATGTGCAGAAATAAGCAAATTGATAGAGACAGAAATCAGATTAGTGGTTTCCAGGGCCTGTGGAAGTTGGGGGGAAGTGGGAAGTGACTGCTAACGGGTACCGGGTTTCTCTTGGGGGTGGTAAAAATGTTCTAAGATTGACTGTAGTGGTGATGGTTGCACAAGTCCGTGGATATACTGAAAGCCATAGAATTGTACACTCTAAGTGGATGAATTGTACGGTATGTGAATTACATCTCAATATAGCTATTAAAAAATGTCAAGGAGGCAGGCTTCCACGGTGGCACAGTGGTTAAGAATCCGCCTGCCAATGCAGGACATAGGTTCGAGCCCCGGTCCGGGAAGATCTCACATGCCTCGGAGCAACTAAGCTCGTGCGCCACAACTACTGAGCCTGCGCTCTAGAGCCGGCAAACCACCACTACTGAGCCCTCGTGCTGCAACTACTGAAGCCCGTGTGCCTAGAGCCTGTGCTCCTCAACAAGAGAAGCCACCGCAATAAGCCCTCGCACCACAACGAAGAGTAGCCCTCGCTCGTCGCAGCTAGAGAAAGCCTGCACGCAGCAACGAATACCCAACGTAACCATAAATAAATAAATTTTAAAAAAAACCACAAAAATGTCAAGGAGGCAATTGGGTGTGCCCCGGAGAAGAGAGGCTGGAGCAGGAGAAATAAGTTGGAAGTTATTGGGCCACAGACAGGGATGGGAGAACTCTTACTGGAAAGATGAGTAGAGGGGTAAGAGGATTCAGGACCAAGTCCTGGGACCCTTCATCACTGGAATGAGGAAAGGAGGGGGGTTCAGGAAAGGAGGCCAAATAGGAGCAGACAGTCGGGTAGGAGACACCCATGTGATGTGGACAAGCTGAGGAGGACTAGCTGAGGCCAAGAGAGGAGAGTCTTTTGAGAAGGGGGAGGGGCCAAGTGTGTCACAGGCAGCGGAGTGGGCAGCAAGGTGCAAGCAGGAAGCAGGGCCGATCCCCGGCTGTCTGCCCCCTTTGGCAAGAAGTCCACGGTGTGCCCCAGTGAAGCCTCCCTGAAGCAGCAGGGGGTGTAGTTAGGTGAAGGGGAAGGAAGAAGAGCAGAGTTTGGTGCTCAGCATGCCAAGGACAATCTCAGCCCTGCTGCTCCCTGCCTAAGTGACCTTAGGAAAGACACGGGGCCTGCCTCCTCAGCTCCTGAATGGCCTTTTCGGGTTGATGAGGAGATTGAATACTGTACCCTGTGCAAACTGCCTGACACATAGTGGGCACTTTAGTTGTTAAAAGCTCTGGCTCCAAAGACAGGCAGCTAGCTGTGTGATCTAGGCCGGTTTCCTTAACTTCTCTGAACCTCCGTTTTCAGGAGGTTCGAGGGTATATTAGTCAAATCCACCTCACTGGCCTGTTGCAAGAGTTAGATGACAAAATGTAAGTAAAGCATTTGGCAGGGGGCTGGGACACAGGAAGGGCTTCACGAAGAGCTGGATGTTCCTTTCTGCTCTCAGCCCTTGCCTTGATGCACGCCTGGGCTGGGTGACAATCGGGGGCCATGGGGAGCAGCTCCCACTAACCATCTTCCTGCAGGGCTGGGCCCCGGCCCCTAAACAGCCGTTCGGCTCAGCCAGCCCGGCATCAACGCGCCACCAAGAAGCCTGAGACAGAGCAGAGCGCTGGGCCTTAGCTGGAGCGGGGTGAGTGTGTGCACGTGGCCGGGTGGGGGGCCTGTAGCCTCTCCCTGGCTGGTATTGGCTCGCAGATCGGCAACATGATCACCGCCTTGACCTCGGGAGGGAACAGCTGCTCTGAGGCCATCCCATGACTCGAGTACCTCACATAAAGCCCCCTTAACCTTGGGCAGCTGCCGCGTCCACGCCAACAGCTGGGCCCCGCGGGCCGTAAATCACTGACGACACAAGCCGGCCAGCGCGGCTGGCGGCTGCTGCCGGGGGTGGGGGCGGGGCGGGGGCGCAGGCAGGGCCTCAGAAACACTCCCCCCGCCCCCCCCAACCCATTCCATTCAAGCCAAGGGTGGCGGCTTTGTAGCCTTGCTGGGCAAACTTTCCTCAAATCCGCAGAGGTCTTTCGACACAACAGACGCTGCACTGCAGAAGCAATGTGGACGTCCACGGGAGGCCACGTGTATAAGCCGAGCCGGGAACTGAAAAGTCTGACATGAAAGTCGCTCGATCACACGCCGTGGGGCTGGCGGGGACCGGCGAGCCCGCGTCTCCAGCCGGAGGCCCCGCGCGCGCGTCTTGCCTCGGTCCTGGCGGCGAGCACCGGGGCGCACGGGAAGCCAGCTAATCCCGCGGATTCCACGAATGCGCAGAACACACGCTCCGCGCTGCCCGCCGGCGGCCACCGGGCAGAGGCAGGGGGACCACCACCCGGGGGACTAGGACACCCGCCCCGGGGTATGTTAGTGCAGGGCACCAGAAGACAGCCTGGATTTTTCCATTATCTGATGAGAGCGCATTCCAGACCGTTCATCCACGTGTTTGCTTTGCTCCCGTGTGATTTGTCTAGAAATGTCTGTAATGGCATTTTCCCTTTAACATCGTAATAGGCAGCGGAAAGGAGAAGAGTATTAACCATTCTTTGCCGTTAGATTCCTCATGGCAAAGAACTGGCAGGTGGTGGAAACAAACGTGGGTGTCAACTACCTTCTGGCAATCGTCACCACTTGTTTACATCTTGAAAAGAATGGAAGGAAAAGTGCAAACGTGGAAACAGTTGTTTTAGGTGCTGGAGTGATTTGCTTTTAATTGTCCCTGGCAAAAATAATCTATGGGGTGGGGAGGATGGTAGCCCTGGGGCCCGGTAGTGACTGGGAGGGGTTTCTGGGTATGTTCACTTTATTCACCAAGCTGGACACTTACAATTTGTGTGCTTTTCTGTGTGTTATATACTGCAATAAAATGTTTCCTTTAACAAATGTTTGTGAATGATATCTTCTTATTTGTAAACAATAAAGTATTTTCAAAGTTACTCATAATAGGATGAAAGGGACTTTAGTGATTACCTAAACCAATTCCACTGCTGTCCTGATGAGAAAGGAAGGCTCAGAATGAAATTAGTCACTGAGACCCACTGAGTCAGAGGCTGAACCAGAAATGGGACCTCAAAACCCTCTCCCTTCCGTTCCACTGAACCAGGTGACCTCTGCAAGCCTGGATTAAGAAAACTTTTAGAGGATCATGGTTTTTTTTAAAAAGAATAGTGGTAACATTTTCAAATTTAAAAATCAATACAGTGTTACTTTAGGTTTTGAATTGGTTATATGTACAAAAGCTACAGAATTCAAAAGTCACAGAAAAGATTTATGATACAAAGTGTCATTCCCATTCTGAGGAACTCTGTCCCACTCTGCCCCAGGTGCCACTGCAGAGACTTCTGTGCATCTTTCTGGAGACAGTCTGTGCCTGATTAACATGCTCCTTTCTTATTCACAGAAAGGGAACACACTGGACACACCATTCTACACCTCGTTCCCATCACTTCATTAACACACCCTGAACCCTGTTCATTTCAATACCCTTAGCCCCTGCCCACCCCCAGCCCGCTTTTAAAGGCTATAGAGTGATCCTTTGTATGGACTATTTAAGCAAATCCCCTATTAGTGGACATTTAGACTGTTTCTAGCATTTGATATTAGATCGATGCTGCAGTATATAGACTTTTTCATGTTGTTAGGCAAAAGTGTAAGTAGATTGTAGGATAAATTCCTAGAAGTAGTATTAGTGGATCAAGGGTGCATCCACTTAAAATTTTAGTAAATATAGCCAAATTGCTAGCCATAAATTGTGCCATCTTACAGTCTCATAAACAAGGTATGAGAGCACCTGTTTCCCTCTACTCTTGCGACACAGTGTTTTCAAATTCTTTGGACTGTGCCGATCTGATAGTTTCAAAAGCATATGTCAGGCTAATTATGACGTACGTTTCTCTTATTATGAGGCAGACTGAACATTTTTTCATTCGCTTGGATCATTCGTTTTTTTCACTATGAGAACCATCTATCCATATCCTCTGTCCATTTTTCTATTCCATTTTAAATCGGGTTGTTGGTTTTGTATTGTCAAATTTTTATTTGGAGAATATAATTTACAGAGTGAAAAAAATTACACCCCTTCAGCACAAAAATCACAGTTAATTTTGGTGTGGTCCTTTCATGGTCTCTTCCAGGAGCATATACATATTTTTACATTATTACAACTAATTAATAAAACGTAGTGAGTACTTCCTGGGTGCTAGGCATTGTGCTAAACAATCATAGGGGCACATGAAATTTCTTGTTCTGCTTTTTCACATAATGTAGCAGGAGTGGTTTTTCATGTTGCGACACTGTCTTTATGACTCTCATTGGCAATGGCTACTTAGCATGCTGTCAAGATAGTGGATATCCCATCATGTAATTAGCTGTTCTCTAATTGTTAATTTTCAGTTGTTGCATCTATTGCCTTATCATTTCTGATTAGTAAACCCTTCAAATCTATTTTAAAAATTAAATTCTTACATTGATGTTGTAAATTGCATCTTACCTTAACATCAAATAAATATCTTTTAAATACTTATAAATATTCAATCATCGTAATTAAAATGTTTGTCTCATGAAGTAGAGGGAAATGAAATAGCAAAAGTAGCTACTGGCTGGGGGAGGGATAAATTAGGAGTTTGGGATTAACATGTATGCACTACTATATATAAAATAGATAAACAACAGGGACCCACTGTATAGCACAGGGAACTATACTCAATATTTTGTAATAACCTATAAGGGAAAAGAATCTGAAAAAAAATATGTATGTATAACTGAATCACTTTGCTGTACACCTGAAACTAACACAACATTGTAAATCAACTATACTTCAATAAAAAAAATTAATTTGAAAAAAAGTAACTCGTGGTTATAAAGGGCACACACAAACACACAATATATATGCGTACGTTGTTCATATATTACCTACCACAGCTGCTTTTCCATTTGGTGGAAAAGTCTCCCATAATTTAAAATTAAGGATGAAAAATTATGTCACTCTACTTGCTGCAAAAAGTTTCATTTAAAACAAACTTTATTTGTAAGCACTTTAAAAACTAAATGAATATACACACTTTTTAGTGTGACTTTCTCCTCAATATCAATATAAAAAGTGAGTGCAATTTCCCTTCACATAGCATAAAACTGTAAGAAAAAGAATTACTTTTTCCCTATGCTACCTTTAACAGTATGGTTGTGAAACTGAAGTGGCTGCCATTATATATGCTTATGTATGTAAAAGCTTGTTTTACAAAAAGGCTTATTTTTCTAAGTAGAAATGCTTTTTTATAATGCCAAGTTAAAAAAGAAAAATAAAAAATTACACAAACAATATGAGTAAAATCATATTTAAAAAATAAATATACCTAATAAAGGGGAAAAAAGACTATAAGGAAATACACAAAAAAGTTTACAGTTGAGTTACCAAATTTTCTTCTGTAAGGTAATATTAGTTTTACAATGAAAACCAAGAAATAAAAAAAAATAATTTTAAGGAAAGAAATGAAATCATAACAGCTCTCGAACAATAATCTGATTTATGGGCCAGAATATTTGGGGAAGAATTTCTGGGGTCCAATGTACAGTGGCTCGTCCCAAACTACATGGCAGGGCCTTAATTGATTGTTTTCACCCATGCACAGCCAACTCAGAATTCAGACTAGGCAGGATCTCTTTGCCTTGGAATAAAACAGACCAGAACTGATGTCAGATGTGGGCAGGGACAGATCTGAAAGGGGCTTCCCACCCAGCGGTTAAGGTTCACCTGCTCTATGGACGGACATCAAAATGATAATTATGGGGACAAGGTAACCCAGCACCACGAAAAACTCATTGTATTAAGTGGTTGTGATTATAGGTGAGTCCCCACTTCCATGTTATAGAGCATTTTCTAGTTAAAAAGTGGGTGGTGAGCAGAGCTGCAGGAGAGATGAAGTGTTCCCAGAGTGGGAGACAGAGGGGAACAGAATTCTGAGAAAGAAAATGGGGAGGGGAGAACCAAAAGAGCACAGATTGCTCTGGTCATTGTGACACAGCAAGCCCACGAGGGCATCTGACTTGATTTTAGTGTAGGAAGGCCTGAACTCTTGCCTACACACCTGGATGGGTGCAGCCAAGACAGACAAAATCCTGTCGGTCCCCAGTATCCCGGAGTGAGGGGACCTGCCCCTCTGAGCAGGGGCCCAGGCTGTCACGTGGGGTTATTTCTTTGCTGCACTGGTGAATGGATGCTCAGCACTCCCGGCTCCTCGTATCAAATCACCCAGCTCCTTCCCAGAGGTTCTCTCCCTGAACACCCAGGGCTCTGCTTGCTGGTCTCAACGTGCTAACAGGTGGTAGGTTGCAGTTTTCTCTGTGTTGTGGCTCTGAGGTTTTATCACTAACAAATGTGGTTGCCAAGGCAACCACACAGCTGTTTAGTCTCCTGATACTCGTCCACCTAGGTTGGCTTAAGTGGCAGGAGTTTGGGGCTGTATTTGGTGTTCTGTAAACTCTCTCATTAAATCTTCTTTACCTCAAAAAAGCACATAGAAATGGCCACTCAGTGGCTGTCTGGGTTCACACTGCTAGGTAGAATTCTTTCTCTCTTGTCTTCCTCCTTGCCTATCAGACAAATGCAGAGATCACCAGAGGGAAGGGCCGGTGTAGGAAGGAGGAGGGCATGGTGTGTCCAACGAGAGGCTCAGCCATGAGCCGAGTGGTGGTCCTTTATTCTTGCGTTGCTCTTCACAGCTTGCTGTACAAGCCCCTCCCTTGCTGATGCCACCTGCCCAAGGTCACACAGCCAGCGTGGCAGAGCTAGACACAAATTTCAGTGTTCTTATGTCCAATCTGCTGCTCTTTTTCCTGCACCAAGAGGGGGAAGCTGGGGAATCACAGAGGAGGTGGGTCTCCAGGGGAGAATGGGAACAGCAGGGAATCACTGCTCGGCTATGCCACCCCAGGTGCCAGGCCACATCAGCCAGCTCAGCTTCCTTCAACCCCAGTGAGAAACAACAGCTTCCTGGAGTTCAAACTCACAGAACCCAGTACCGACCACAGTGTGCTGAAATGATCCGTTACTTGCCTGCCTCCTTGTAGTGAACGCCTGCTTTTGTTTTCCTAGCACCTCTCTTTCCACTGGGAGACCGACCCTACCCCATCCCATGGTGGGATGGTCACTCCCAGGGACTTGACCACCACCTAACTGTGGGACTGGGCCCAGTAGCCAAGGTTTGGACAATAATGGTGCCAATCTCAGTCCAGAGTGACCGGTCAAAGGGGCATGTAGCCCAGTCTTGGCCAATCAGTTCTCTCCAGTCCATCTGGCTTAGGGACACCAGGAGGGACAGTTGTAACCTTTGAGGCTGGAGGCTGGGGGTTGCCAGCAGTGGCCTTTCCCACCAGATGGTGAGGGTCTGGCTGTGGCCAGAGGGAATGAGACAAACATGTGAGGAGAAATAGGGACACGCAGAGTCAGGAAAAGGAGAGCCTTGCCCACCGTGTGCCATCCAGTCATTCCTACAGCAATGCCTCCCCTGGGCTTCCCTGTTACCTGATCACCCAATTTCTACACCAATTCAAGGGGAAGCCCAGGTGTATTTCTTCTGGCTGGGCTCCAGAGTTACCAATGATAGGAATTACCAGAGTTGCTGTATACTCTCAGGATAAGTGAAACACCCCAACATAAGTGAATCAGTAGAGAACAGTGCTTAAGAGCATGGTTCTGAAGCCAGATTACATGGCTTTGCGAATTCACTAGCAGTAGAAATTTGGCTATATTACTTGACTTCCCCTAAGCTTCATTCTTCTTATCTGTAAAATGGGAATGATAAAGATACATGCATCATAAGTACTCAATATATGTGGGTTGTTATTATCACATGATTGTTATTGTTTGGGCAGATGCTAATAGTACCCGACATGTATAGTGAAGTTTGACTCTGTTAACTTATTCTTTTATTGTTTTTTATATTGGTAATATTTTCATTTGAATATTTTTTTTTTTTAATGTTAGCAGAGGTTCATTTTTTTTTAATTAGTTAATTAATTAATTAATTTATTTATTATTTTTGGCTGTGTTGGGTCTTCCTTTCTGTGCGAGGGCTTTCTCTAGTTGCGGTGAGCGGGGGCCACTCTTCATTGCGGTGCGCGGGCCTCTCACTGTCGTGGCCTCTCTTGTTGCAGAGCAGAGGCTCCAGACGCGCAGGCTCAGCAATTGTGGCTCACGGGCCTAGTCGCTCCGCGGCACGTGGGATCCTCCCAGACCAGGGCTCAAACCCGTGTCCCCTGCATTAGCAGGCAGATTCTCAACCACTGCGCCACCAGGGAAGCCCTGAACATTTTATATGTATTTGGATTATGAAGAATTGTTGGCTAATACCGTTACAATTAACATTTTTTGAAGGCTCACCGTGTGCCAGGCGGCATGCTAAGTCCTCTACGTGATGATCTCACAGCAAGTATGGGAAGGAATGTTTACAAGCCCCTCCTCTCACGGCTGCCTCCACAGGAAAGGAGGGCACTTCACCCAAATGCCCACAAAGAACACTTCCAGCCTTTCTGCCCCTTCCTTGCTCCTCCTTAAGGGGACAGGAGCTAACCCAACAGTCAGAGCTTGACAATCATTTTCTTAGTGGGTGGGGTCGTTTTAAAATGATTGGCAGGTGCCCATTCCCTTTCTTTTCTACCTGTGACGAGCTGTGTGGGACAGGTGGCTGGTCTCATGCACTTGCAGCTTTTCTACTACACCTGGTGGGATGTTGAGTCAGGCCGCACCTGGGTCCAACCATCTTTATTTCTGGAGGAGAGAGTAGGAAGGTGGAATATAGGCCCATGGCCAAAGGGAAATTCTCAACACGGTTAACTAAACGCCCTGGATTGAAGTTATAGACTGCCCAAGTCAACAGAGTGTTTTATCTAAAGTAACCTATGAAGATTCTGGTATATGGGCTTGGCAATTACAGAAAAGAGAGACTGAGAGAAAAACTAAAGATTGAAGTAATGTAGGTTCCACTCACCATTCACCTGGGAACCTCTGGCCCAGAGCCAAGAGAGAAAGACGACCCAAAGCTGCTGTGTCTCCAGTCTACTCAATTCCAACACACTTGCCCCATAGCGTGTGGCCCTCTCACCATACTAACAGTGATTCTAATGCCGAAGGACGGGGATTTTTCACAAGACATCAGCCTGCAGATGCAAGCTAACTACTTCCTTTGGTGCTTATCAGTGATCTTCTTTTCTAAAACAGGAGGGGAAATTGGTTGTGTTGGACTCACTGTGGGAGTGCGTCATTGCATCGGAGCCCTGGAGGGGATAAGAGGTGAGAAGCATCCCGCACCCTTGAACAGTACATCACTTGTGCTCAGAGAGGGTGAAGCATCCTGCCCATGGCTGCACAGCAAAGTGGCACAGCCTGGATTTGAACCCAGGTCTGCCTGGAAGCACAGCCCATGCTCCTAGCTCCTTGACTGCTTCCGTGGCCTAATTTAGTAGTTTACTCACTTAAATGTTACAGAAACAGGAACGTTCAGACCAAGAAAGCTAGAAGGAACAGGTAACCATCTAGCAGAGCCTCTTACCCAATGTGGCTCCCCTTTTCCCAGCATCTTTAGTGGGCGGTCAGCTCATCTCTGTTCAGATACCTCTAGGGATGGTGAGCTTCTCACCTCCCTCCAGGCCAGCCACCCATCTCATTGTTAGAAATGCTTCCTTTTTTGGCCCTGCCGCAGCTTGTGGGATCTTAGTTCCCCAACCAGGGCTCGAACCCAGGTCCCCTGCAGTGGAAGCGCAGAGTCCCACTCCAAAATGCTTCCTTCTAATAAAGGTCCAGCTCTGCCCTCTGGACCCTGCCTAACCTGTTTGCCAAATCCACAAGACTGTCTTTCCTTTACTTGAGGCCTGTGTCCCCTGGCGGCTTCGTTTGTGAACATCTATTGTTCTCTTATATGCCAAATGCAGAGATACACACAATGCTATTACTGCCCTCATGATGCTCACAGAATAGAGGGGGAGCCAGTTGTAGACACAGAAACCAACAAACCAGAGGAAGAATAAAGTTAAGGGAGACACTGCAATGGTGGGGTTACACGCAAGCTGGCAAGAGCAGAGACTCCTCCACCGATGTGCTCCCAGCACCAAACGCAGCTCCTGGCACCCAGCTGGGGTTTAATTAATGTTGAATGAACAGAAGAGCCAGTGATGCCAGGGAAGGGTCCCCTGGGAACATGTTCTCCAGCCTGGGGCTTGGAGGAAAGAGCTGTATTGGGCCAGGGGGAGACTGAGTCTGAAAACCCCAGGCTTTGCAAAATCCAGATTTACTGGGTTTTTTTTTTTGGCTGCGTTGGGTCTTCACTGCTGCATGCGGGCTTTCTCTAGATGCAGAGAGCAGGGGCTACTCTTTGTTGCGGTGCGTGGGCTTTTCATTGCTGTGGCTTCTCTTGTTGTGGAGCACGGGGTCTAGGCACACGGGCTTTAGTAGCTGTGGCTCACGGGCTCTAGAGCACAGGCTCAGTAGTTGTGGCCACGGGCTTAGTTGCTCCGTGGCATGTGGGATCTTCCCGGACCAGGGCTCGAAACCGTGTCCCCTGCATTGGCAGGCAGATTCTTAACCACTGTGCCACCAGGGAAGCCCCCCAGATTTACTTTTAACATTGAAAACTTGGGAAATCTCATATTAAAACCTGGACTTGGGGGGCTCTCCTGAAAAGTTGGAAGATCTTGCAAACTGGGGCCCACAGTTCCTCAGGTGACTGTCTCTCTGTGCTGAGAAGCAGGGCTCCTTCCAGGCATGAGCCTCATTCTCCTCCAATCAGCTGCTCCCACTTACACTTTCCTGCCTGGTCCTCACAGGCAGCTGTGTAGACTCTTGTATTGAATCCACTCCCCTCAGTTTCCTCATTACTCTTATTTGGAAAGCTTTTAATTCAGTGATTCTCAACTTGAAGGATGCGGGAAAGACAGCCTCTTATATACTGGAAAGATTCTAACACAACTCCCTCCCCCTGTCCTTCCTCTCCGCATGCACAATGAAGATCGCTGTGGGAAGCCCAGCCACACCCCTGCCACGCTGGCAGTGCTGAAGTGTGGAAATTCCACCCACGAAGTTTCCCTGATCCTGCGGGAAGATGTGTAGACTCTCATCTCACACAACAGCATCACCCCCCTCCTCTCTAATCATCACTAGAGTTTGTCACCTAGCAACACAGCATCCATGGGGTAGCAACTGCTCACCAATTCATTCATCCCTTTAGCAGACATTGACTGAGCTGCTCCCACGCCTGGGATGAGCAGGGACTCAAAAAAGATTTGTTGCACTAATGAATGAAGATATGGGGATGAATGAGGCCCAAAAGGAGGTCAGACTCTGGAGAAAAACAGATTTAAAAAGAAGACTTGTAATACAGGCCATAATAGATGTGTTTATGCATATTTTTATTCCAAGGAGGAAGCCACAGTCCTGTATAGGAAAGTCAGAGAAAGAAGAGGGAGTAGTTCAGTTAGGTCTTGAGAGAGGGCAGGAGTTTGTTAGGACAGGAAAACGGAACAGGAGAACCACGTTCCCGGGCAAAGGAACATCATAGGCAAAGGCTCCGAGGTGTGGAACTGCATGGCAGGTCTGAGACCACAGAAAAGTTCAATATCAATAGAGCAGAGGATGTACCAAGATTCCTAAAATCTATATCCACAAAGGTTCAAGCCAGTCCCAACGCTCAGACAACAAGACCAGAGTTCTTTTGAGACAGACCGTAGACTCGTATCCACGCATGGCCCCCTCTGAGCACAGGGCCTGGACTGCCCTGGTCAGGAGAATGTTTGCAGAATAAAGTTGAAGATGAAACAGAGACTGGAAGGGAAGACAGGAACCATCCACATACCAGGCACAACCAAGATGCTGCCTTGGTGCTTCCCAAATACTTTTTTTTTTTTAAATTAATTAATTAATTAATTAATGGTTGCATCGGGTATTCGTTGCTGTGCGGGCTTTCTCTAGTTGCGGTGAGCGGGGGCTACTCTTTGTTGAGGTATGTGGGTTTCTCATTGCAGTGGCTTCTCTTGTTGCGGAGCACAGGCTCTAGGCACGTGGGCTTCAGTAGTTGTGGCACGTGGGCTCAGTAGTTGTGGCTCACGGGCTCAGTAGTTGTGACTCACGGGCTCTAGAGCACAGGCTCAGTAATTGTGGCACACGGGCTTAGTTGCTCCGTGGCATGTGGGATCTTCCTGGACCAGGGCTCGAACCCGTGTCCCCTGCATTGGCAGGTGGATTCTTAACCACTACGCCACCAAGGGAAGTCCCCCAAATACCTTCTTACAGTAAGTCCCCTACATATGAAAGCGTTCCCTTCCAAGAGCACATTCATAAGTCCAATTTGTTCGTAAGTCCACCAAAGTTAGCCTAGGGATCCAACTAACATAATTGGCTATATAGTACTGTACTATAATAGGTTTATAATACTTTTCACACCAATAATACATACATAAAAAACAAACAAAAACAAAAATAAAGAAAACATTTTTAATCTTACAATACAGTACCTTGAAAAGTACAGTAGTACAGTACAACAGCTGGCATACAGGGGCTAGCATGCACATTTGCATCTTTGAAAGTTCACAACTTGAAGGTTCGTATGTAGGGGACTTACTGTACTTGTTCCCCTCAAGGTTGTTACACGGCCCACAGGCCCTTCCAGAGCTGGCCCTGCCTACCTCCCCACCCTCACTGTATACTCCTTCCCTCGTTCTGTTCTTCTTACTCATGCTGGTCTGTTTTCTCCATTCATTAATTCCTTTATTCATTTCCAGGCAGGAAAACAGAGACCAAACCAGCTGTTTTAGCAGGGAGAAATTAATGGAGAAAATTGATTCAACAGATATTGAAGGACTGAAAAGGTGAGGGTGGAACACAGGTAACACTGAGATAGTAACTGCAGGAAGCAGCTACCTCCCCTGGGCCTGAAGGACAAGGGCAAGGGCTGGGATTGTAGAATCTACACACCTGGAGGAGGGGCCACGGAGCTTGGACTTCGACGAAGCCATCATGACGGCACTGCACCCCACCCCCATTTCCTCAAAGCGCCCGTTGTTCCTATGCACCCCTAGGCTTCCTGGTGCAAGCACCCAAGACTCTCTACCTAAAGGACTTTCTCAGGGCCACAGGAACATGCTCAGTGAGAATGCGGGAAGTACGGAAGTGCCAGGACGTTAACACTTCCAGGGCAGCCCTCAAAGTATGGGAGGTGGAAGTTAGTGGTTAAATACCATGCTTCCCTAATCCTAGTGTAGGACAATCCTGAGGACTTCTCTGCACGCCTCCCAGAGGGAGTCTGCGATGGAGCCCTAGTTGCCCACAGTGGTAACCACTCATTAATGCACCCTGTATATCAACCACACCCCCTGTACATCAGCTTCCTTACCTTCCCCGTCTTACTTTCCCACTACTCTTACTAGGGTTTCGTGGAATCATTTTCAAAATAAGCTATCTGCTCTCAAATTCATGCTCCATGGGCCCCTCCTCCAGGGGTGCAGATTCTACAGTCCCAGCCCTTGCCCTTGTCCTCCAGGCCCAGGGGAGGTAGCTGCTTCCTGCAGTTACTATCTCAGTGTTACCTGTGTTCCACCCTCACCTTTTCAGTCCTTCAATATCTGTTGAATCAATTTCCTCCATTAATTTCTCCCTGCTAAATCTGTGTTTGATGGAATCGAAAACAAGATGTTACCGGAAGTGGCTCCAGGAAGTAAACTCTCAGAACGGGATTTTGGAATTGGATCACTTACCAGTCAGATGGCAATGAGAACCCTGTTACTGATGTTGAGTGGGACGGCGATAACCCCAAACATGCTGGGCCAGCGCAGTGACTAAGACTCTCACCTTTGGTAGATGGGGATGGGGTACAGGTGGAAGAAGCTGCATTGGCATCTGCAACGACGCTGTCACTTGAAAAACACGAGGGTAATGGATTATTACAAGGATGGTGGGGGGGACTTCCCTGGTGGTCCAGTGGTTAGGGACTCTAAGCTCTCACTGCCGAGGGCTCTGGTTCCATCCCTGGTCAGGGAACTAAGATCCCGCAAGCTGTGTGGTGCAGGCAAAAAAAAGGACTGTGGGGCTGGTTGGCTGTTTTAACTGCCGCCCAGAAGGAAGAAAACAATAGGCTCAAGTCAGTCCACTATCAACTCAGAGCATAATGTGAAAGTCAGAAAGTCTCCATAGTGACATCTAAAGAGACCCTAATCTCCTGTAGCCGGAGGAAAGACAGGGCTGAAAATCAGGCCCAAGATTTTATTTATGAGTTACAAAGGAGACTGAACTCACAGCCCCAGCAAGTCTCCTCTGCTAGGGACTGGAAAGGGAAGGAGTGGGGCTCTGAGGCCTGGATGTGACATTTGAGTAGATGCCGCTGAGAACCTAGAGCACCCAGAGTCACCATAACCACCCTGGACAGCAGGACTGGCCCCTCCCCTTCACTGGGGAAAGCAGCTTCCCGTTACCTGGAGACCATGCGCAGGCCTCATCAGAGGCAGATGTCTTCCACGATGACACTTGTCCTCCTTGAGATCTGCCCTTTCCTGCCCTTAAGGATTCTAGAACAAAAACTAGGGTCAAGTTTTCCCCAAAGAGCTTCAGAACCTGGCTAATATTTTCCAGCAGGAACAAGGAGAACATTCCTGGGAATGGATCCTGCTAGTGAAGGACCAGGGAGGGTGGTGCCTGGAATTATAAGGCTGGAATGGGGAGAGTTTATTGATGTGAGAGGAACCCTCTCATGATTCAGAATTTAATATTCTGGCAAGGACTTCTGGAGCCAGTTCTGGTACCCTTTGGAATGGCCCCTTCAAGCCTGGAAACAATGATGTCCCACAGAAAATTAGATGGAAATGCTGGCCTTGCTTTAGCAGTGTGAGGAAAAGGTCAAAAGCTGAGAGAGGTAAGCATGTTAGGATGGATTACGTTAAACCAGTGAACCTGACCATGATCTCTAGAAGACACTGTCTTCACTAAAGCAGTACGGAATGTACCAGTGAGAGGTCAACATTGTTGAGAAACTCAATGGTAGCCATTCTCTGTGGGCCAGGGTTTACATAAAAGATGCAGCTGTCTACCTGGGCTCCCTAGTGCCAATATGCATGATAGGATTCTGAAATAGCAGAGGCCAAGTGGTAGCACTTAATCAACAGAGGCAAGACACGCAAAATGACTGTAATGGGGAACAAAATGGGAATGGCAATCAGGTGGCCTTTAACGCAGAGACCTTGAGGTGATTGATGGCTTTGGCAGATGGCTGATGTCAGGCATTAAATTGGAAAAGTCTAAATCTCTCACCTATTTAGCAGACATTAGCTGGTTCTTATGCCCAGAACCCATCAAATGAAGGCGAGGCCAAGTCCCCTCAAGAAAGGACCCTGCAACGCCACAACAAGTAGTATATACTTATATACTTCCATGGCTTCTCCAAAAGGACTTTTAATCATTTACCAGAGTAACTGTACAATACAGAACAGAGGAATGCCAAGATCTTCTGAGGGCTCTTATATATGGGTCTGAGCTGACACTGATACAAGGAGACCCAAATACCATCATGGCTCCCTTGTTAGAATGGGGGTATATGGAAGCTGATGATACCTGGAGTCATGTTCCTCTGGTCATTTCCCAAATCTGTGAGTGAGTAATCAGAATGGATATACTTATTAGCCAGCAGAACCCACACATTTATTCTTTGACTTAGAGAGTAAGGACCCTTATGTTTGGAAAAGTCAAGGAGAAGTCCCTGAAACCGCTGGCGTTCTTTCCTTGGCCAACATCATATATCAGAAGCACTCTTGCATCCTAGGTGGAATGGTAGAGATTAGTATCCTGTTTAATTCATTGGTCTAGCCCTTGTAAAAGCCAAATGGATCATGGTAGATGACAGTGGATTATTATAACCAAATGGTAGCCCTAGTCACAGCTGCTGTGTCAGATGTAGCATCTTTAGTGTAATAGAGCACCAACACAGCCTCTAGCACTTGGTATGCAGCTATTGATCTGGCAAGTACATTCTTTTCAATGGGCAAGAAGGAGGCTCAAAGCAGACTGCATTCACCTGTGATGGACAGACGGCCACACTCACAGTCTTACCCCAGGGCTAAGTTAACTCTTCTGCTTTCTATCATCATATAGTCCTAAAGAATCTTGATCAACTGGACACTGATCGTATGATATACCACATCATCTTGAAGCTGCTCGTCTGATAGGATGTTAGAATGATCTCTAAAAGGCACAGCTGGAGTGTATAGCTGCTACAGTCCTCTGTATGTGGTCTGTAACTGCTCACAAGGTTAATAGTTATTAATTCCTTCTTCCACTACCCACTCTGTTTCTTTTGCCCTCAGCCAGGACTTCATCAAGTTAGGGTTCTCTACCTGGTAGAATGCCTTAAAACTTCAGGTCTAAAAGCAATTAAAACAAAAAGCAACTTCATGTCTAAAGGGTTTTAATTCTCAGTGGCCCTGATTTGTTGGGTTGCTTTAATTTCCCATTAACTCTTGCTACTCGACATGGAAGTAATAAGAGGTGTTACATAGGATCCTCTGGGTTCCAGACACAGTTTTGCAGCCCCCTTTGTAAGTAACAACTTGCTTTGCTAATTGGGGTGAATCACCCCAGCCAGTAGATAACCTCTTTCTTTACCAGTTGGGAAGTGCCAAATGTCCAGATTCCAATTGAATGGAACCATAGCCGTGTCCCCTAATATTAGGAAATATTCCTCCTTTGGGAACTAAGCCCTCCCATCAAGCTTAAATGTGTGGGAGCAGGAATTGAAAGTAGGTGTAACCGTGAGAGGAGCTGCTCCTGTTCCAGACCTTCAAACAGCACCACGTATCGACCACGTGTGTAAGACAGGCTCCCATCCTTTCAGGGGGTTCTTCTCAACTGGCATCAGAACAGAACATTCAGTAGGTCATTCCACCATTCTTTCAGGCCAGCCGCTTCTAGGTGATGGGGTACATAGTAATATTACTGAGTTCTACACACGCGTGCTCACAGCAACAATTCTTTTGCTAAGAAGACATTCCCGGGTTTCCCTGGTGGCGCAGAGGTTGAGAATCCGCCTGCCGGGGCTTCCCTGGTGGCACAGTGGTTAAGAATCCGCCTGCCAATGCAGGGGACACAGGTTCGATCCCTGGTCCGGGAAGATCCCACATGCTGTGGAGCAACTAAGCCCGTGTGCCACAACTACTGAGCCTGTGCTCTAGAGCCCATGAGCCACAACTACTGAGCCTGCGTGCTGCAACTACTGAAGCCCGTGCGCCTAGAGCCCGTGCTCCACAACAAGAGAAGCCACCACAGTAAGAAGCTGCTCACCACAACTAAGAGTAGCCCCAGCTCCCTGCAACTAGAGAAAGCCCGCGTGCAGCAATGAAGACCCAACACAGCCAAAAATAAATAAATAAATAAAGTTAAAAAAAAAAAAAAAAAGAATCCGCCTGCCAATGCAGGGGATGTGGGATCGAGCCCTGGTCCGCGAAGAGCCCACATGCCGCGGAGCAATTAAACCCACGTGCCACAACTACTGAGCCCACGTGCCGCAACTACTGAAGCCCACGCCTACAGCCTGTGCTCCACAACAAGAGAAGCCACCGCAGTGAGAAGCCGGCGCTCCACAACGAAGAGCAGCCCCCGCTGGCCGCAACTAGAGAAAGCCCCGTGCGGCAGCAACAAAGACCCAGTGCAGCCATAAATAAATAAATAAAAATAAATTTATAAAAAAAAAAAAAAAGAAGCCATTCCCTTGATCGGATACACTGCTGAGTGAAACACCATGAAAGTGCAAAAGGCATTCCAAAAGACTATGGATGGTGACGCTGGGAGAAGCATTGCTGACAGGAAAGGCAAATCCTATGCAGAATGCATATTTATTCTAGTAAGGAAAACTGCTGCCCCCTCCATAATGAAAGGGGTCCAGTATAACCAGCCTACAGGCAGGTGGCTGGCTGGTCCCCCTGGGGGATGATGGCATGCAGGCTGGTAGGTCAGTGCTAGTCTCAGCTGTTGGAAGGGTAAACACTCAGGAATGACAGGAGCCAGATCAGCTTGTCGAGGGGATGGCCTTATTAGCCGTACATATTCTCCATCCCTGTCACATGGACCCACTTGAACCAGGGTGTCCAGGGAAAGAGGCTGACTGACAGCTGCAGAATGTGTCATTTTGTCCACTTGATTATTGACATCCACAGTAGATGTCCCCTGAAGAGCATTCACATAAGACACAAATATGGGGGACTTCCCTGGCGGTCCATTGGTTAAGAATCCGCGCTTCCACTGCAGGGGGTGTGGGCTCAAACCTTGGTCAGGGAACTAAGATCCCGCATGCCACGCAGCACGGCCAAGAAACTAAAGAAAAAAAAAAAGGCAGATACAAGTATGTCCACACTGTGCCCGTTCTGAGCGTTCCATCCACATACCTCCTCCCCAGATTCCGTTACTCATCTTCCAGCCCTGTTCCTTCAAGTCTCTGTTAGCCACGGCCCGTAAGTCAGTCTAATTTCAGGTCATCTCTAAGTCTAGACCATGTGGACAATGAAATATTCTGCTCCAAGTTTTGCCCCTTAGGAAGATTTCTCTTCACCATTGTTTTTCAAGAACACTCATGATTGGGGCTGTAATGCTGATGGGGTGACAGGTGATGGGGAACTTTATAATGGAAGGATCAAGCTGAAAACACCTGACTAGTCACAAACAGAAACAACCTGGCTTTATGTGATGCATTGGGAAGTTCACATCCATTATAAGGATGCCATCAGCAAAACCCAGAATGTAGGAAATTCTAAAAGACAAATGATCTGGTTTCTTAAAAAATTTTTCAAGGAGGGAGAGGAAATGTTATAGATTAAAAGAGGCTTAACAGACATATCAATCAAGTGCAATATGTGGACCTATTTGGACCCTGACTGTAACAAACCAATTATTAGAAGATCATTTATGGCATAATCAGGAAAATATGAACACTGGTGACTGGATATTAGATGATATTAAGGAATTATTATTAATTTTTTTAGGTATAATTATGTTGTGGTTATGTTAAAAAACAAAGTCCTTAACTATTAAAGATTGAATCCATACCTGTTAGAGATATATACTGAAGTCTATTTATGATTGAAATAGAATGAATTGTAAGATTTGCTTTAAAATAACCAGGCAGGTATAGATGAAACAAAATTGTATGTTGATAATCATTGATGCTGGATGATGGGTATGAGTTCATTATATTATTCTACTTTCGTGTAAACCTTAAACTTTCTATATTAAATGGTTGTTTCATTTTGTTTTAATGTATCTTGACCTTATGCTCTCTTTGGCCTCATTTCTCTAGTTTCTCTTCACATCGAAATTTCTTCAAAGATTAATCACTCCCTCACTCCTGTTCTCTCAATTCTCTCTGGTTTGGTTTTCAGCTCTGTCGCTCCTTTTGAAATTATTCCTGCCGAGGTCACCAAGGGTGTCCCTGTTACTAAATCCAATGGTCACTTTTCTATTGTCCTCCTCTTCCTTGACCTCTCTGTGGCATTTTACACTTTTGATCCCTCCCTCTTGCTTGGAACACTTTCTTCCCTTGACTTCTGAGAGGCCACTCTCCTGGTTTCCCTCCAACTTCAATGGCCACTATCTATACCAATTCCAGTCCCACGATTTTGAATACACTACAGGTTCTCAACTTCTGGATTTAAATCTCTAGCCCTGCTCTCATCCCTGAGAATTCTTTCAACACCTTGCTTTGTGGTATCTCCACTTGGATATCTCAATGGCAGCTCAGGTATAACATGGCCAAACTCCATTTTGGTTTCCCCCATAGCTGCTCCTTCCCCAGTCTTCCTCATCACATTTAAAAGCACTGCCATTCATCCAGTTTCCCATCCTTGAAGCCTCTCTCCTTCAAGACCCCTGTCTAATCCATCAGCAAATCTGGTCACTTCTACTTTCAATTAGTGCCCTGAATCACACCTCTTCTCCCCAGCTCCCTGGTTCCTCTCTGCTCAAGCTCTCACCTGGGCAACCTGATATCCCAGAAAGCATTGCCAGGGCTTTCACCCATCATTTCAGTCTTTCCACTCCTTCCACTGTTTAATCTCCTTTATGTTCATCTCCACTCCTTAACGTTTTAATCTACTCAATTTTTAAAATGTTTTCTAAACAAACAATGAGCTTTCCATCAGAAGCCAGTAAGTGTTTCAGGGGGCATAACTGAAATCTGGCCTGATGTCAAGGATCTGTTTCACAATGCCAGGCAGGGGCAGTGGGTGGAGAGTGAGGGACAGACAAAGCCAGACGGTCATCAGTTGATCATTGTATTTGAGTGATGCGCACCTGGGGGCTCATTTTACCATCATTACTTTCGTCTATGATAAAAACGAAGATGACCGACTTCTCTGTAACTTTATGGACAGGAAGTCTTACCGGGCCCTTCAGGTCCGAGCTAGTGGCTGTGATCTCGACCATTTAGTGAGGGCTGACTGTTATTAACCGCTATTAGCGCGGCACTGATCCTTCCCGAGCTCCACCAGGGCAGGGGCCCAGCGCTCTCCGGCGGGCTCACGTCTGCAGCGCCCGCCCCCGCCTCGGTGCCTGCTCCAGGCCCGCGGCCAGAACACCTTGGCGGCAGCGGAGCGAAGACGGGCTCCGTCCAGGCAGAGGCCCCGCACGTGCAGCCTCGGGGACCCCGGGCACCTGCCTCCCCCGCCCCCACCGCGGGCACGCGCCGCACCGCCCGGGGGGCCGGATGAGGACTGAGACAGCGGGATGGCGATGGGAGTCAGCGAAGGTTAAGGGTCGACGTCCGTACAGAGCCCTGGGGTGAGGGTGGACGGGCCGAGGGGATCGCGAGTCGAAGCCAGAACAAAGGTTGGAAAGAGCAGAGCCCGAGGGCGCGGCGGCCCACCCAGCGCCGGGGCTGGAGGGCGGGCGCGGCCCGCTCCGCCCGGGTCCAGGTGTCGGGGTGTGGCCGGACCAAGCCGGCCGCGGCCGCCGGGGTCTCCCTCCTCGGCGGAAGTGCCCCGGGGCGCCGGCGGCGCGGGACGAGCCTGGGGGCGGGGCGGGCGGGGCCTCTGGGCCGCCTGCCCGCGCCGAGCCGCCCGCCGTCGCCTTTGTGTCCGGATCTGGGCGAACGAAACCGCCGCCGGCTTGCTTTCCGGTCCGAGTTCCCTTTTCAGACCCGCTCCCACCCCCTCCGCCCGGGCCCTCGGAGGCCGGAGGAGAGACTCGGTCTTTTAAAAGCAGATGTGGCCCCTACCCGCGCCGCCTGCGGAAGTGGCGCGGTCCCCGAACCTGGCCGGTCCCCCTCCCCCCCGCCCCCCGCCCCGAGGCAGCTGTGCGCGGGCCCGGGCCGCACAGCGAGGCGGCGGGGCTGCGCCGTGCGTGGCGGGGCCGCGGCGGGAAGGCAGGGGCCGGGTGCCGGCGCGGCTGCGGCGAGGAGACTCCGCAGAGCAGGAGGCCGGGTGCTGGACGGTCCGCCCCCATTATTCGGGGCCCGGGGGTCGAAGGCACGAGGACAGAGTAGACAGGACGCTGCCCAAGGGGCAGGCAGCGCTTGCACACAGGATCTGTGTGATGTCAGCAAGCCGCCTCTCTGTGCCTCGGCTTCCCGGTCTGTATAATGGGAATGGCATTTGTGCGGGGTACCTGCGGTGCTGGGCAGATCGCCCCTCGGCCTCCTTGCTCCTGAAGGAGATGCGCGCACAAATCTAGCAAAGGTGCCATAATACGCTTCCACGAGGGACAAACCCAGTTACACAGGTTTTCGCTCCGTCCTCCCATTAAATATTCTGAGGCTTCTGGCACCGGGCCTGTGCTGGGCGGAGGCTGCCGTGATGAAGGCAGGAGGCTGGGCCTGGAGGAGCCAATAAAAGAGACTCTTCCCCTCTGGCCAGGAAGTAGGCCCTGGAAGCCTGCGGAAGCCAGCCTGCCTGCCCTGGGCCCTTCCGTGTGCCAGGGCCCAGGGTCTCCAGGTAGTGCCGTCCACTTGGAGTATCTACTCCCTGAACTGGTTTTAGAAAGGCACGTGACCTGAACACGGTTGGTGCTTCTAAATGATGGTGAGATTACTCGGTGTAGACTGTGAGAAGCCAGACCCTGACCCTTCAGTAGGCTGAAAGATCCTTTTCTGTTGCCACCTCTGCATTATAAAGAGCTCCAAAGGGACCCCCTTTCCTCCCCAACTTTTCTCAGTCCTGCAGTGCTTAGTGCCTGATGCCTTCCCTCAGTCGGTACCAACACTGTGGCTTACTTGGTCTTATCCAGGGCCTGTCCCCAGGCTGTTCAGTAGGTGAATATTGAGTGAATGGAAGAAGTCTTCTTTTGTCCCCCCCTGCACGCACCCCACAAGATGTAACTAATTAATAATCCCACCTACCGTTTACTGAGTGTCTGTGCTGTGCCAGGTTCTATGCCAGGTGCTAAGTTCATGCTCTCCTATAAGAGGGGGCATAGACAGGTCACTTGGGCAGTGCAGCCAAGCCCAAGCTGGACGCTGGCGTTGGATGGACTCTGGAGGCAATGGGCTGCTCAGCCTGCTCGGCCAGGCTTGCACAACTCCAGTGTCAGAGAGGCCCGATAGTCCCAGCGCGGGCACCTGGGCGGTCATTCTGGAAGCTTGCAGGACCATCAGTTCAGCCAGGGTCCAAGTCCTACTGATTCTACCCCTAAATGTCCCTCAACTCCATCCAGGTCTCACCATTTGTCCCCAGATCATCATCCAGAGCACCCTGCCCCTCTGACTGCCAGTTCTCCCTTTTTAATCCATCCCTACCCTACATCTTCTGGAAAAAGCAAATTCCGTCCTTAAAACCCCAGGGAGTGGGCTCTTTGCCCTCTGAATAAATCCACACTTTTTGGGATGGCTCAGGAGGCTCTGGCCATCCCAGGCTCCATATCTTTAGCCTGTTCTCCAGCCACCCCGCTGCAGGCTTTACGATGCAGCAAAACGGAACAGTTCTCACTTCCCTGCCTTGCCTCAGCTGGGCCTTCCCTCTGGGGTCCCACCATCCACACCTGCCTCTCCAGGAAGAGCCCGATGGTCCTGATGCTGCCAGATCGAAGTCACCTGTTTGCTCTTCTGGTTCCTCTGCGAGGACTGTGAGCTCCTAGAGGGCAGGACTGTCATTTCGCACAGACTCCCTAACGTCCAACACGCCGTGTGTTGAGTGAGTCGAATGAATGACACAATAAGTGAATGAAGGGGCTGCATATGAGGCCAGCCTGTCCCGTGGCCTCCAGTGAGTTTCCCAGGCACACCTCAAGCAAATAACCCTAACCTGCTTACACTCCACCCAGCAGAGAAGATCAAGGGCAGGTCGAGGTTGGGAGCTATGAATCCAGGAAGCCCCAGGCCTTGCCACAGGGCACTGCTGAAGGCCAAGTAAATCCCATCCCTCCCCCACCTCAGGCCACCCTGTTGATGATCCCAGAAAACTGTTCCCGCACCTCAGTTCCGCTGCGTGAGGACACCTCTGGGCTTCCCGTCAGACTTTTCTGCAGAGGACGGGAGGGATGGGATTTAATATTAGCTAACATTTACCACCTGCCAGGGATTTGCGAAAGGCTTTCTATGTATAATTTCATTTAATCCTCACATTCCCACTGTACAGTTGGGAAAAGTGAAGCACAGAGAAGTTTAGCAACTTGTGAGGATGCGAAGTTTCAGAAAGTGTCAGGGCTGGGATTTGATCGTAGGTTGTCTCCCTCCACTATGATTTGAATTTAGGATAAACAGTGGGCCTTTCTTGGCTCACTGGCTTGCAGGGGCCATGGGCTACCTGGTGATAAGCTGGTCTTCCTTCCCTCTCAGTGCGGTTGAGAAGCAGAATCTGAGGAAAACTGCAGAAGTGACCTTGTTACCACAGTAACAGCCCTGTCACTGCAACTGGGATTTTGCAGGCAGGATATCAGCCATACCAGCACGTGCCTCACCTGAGAAGTTCAGGCAGCACCAAAGTGGCTGCACCTGTTAGGGTTCCAGGGCGGTGAGTGGGGCAAGCCACAGAGGTGGGCCCAGGGGTGAGGGACCCTATTATATTGTGTCAGACTGAGGCAACTTCCAAAATATAAAACATGCAGGACAGTGCCCATCGTGGAATAATTGCTTTTCTACTCAAAAACCTTCAGTGGCTCCAAATAATCTGCTGTGATTTACCCCTTTGGGATGAATAGGATGTGGACTGGCCATAATGTGTTTTCTCACCATTAAAAACAAACATCTAGGGAATTCCCTGGCAGTCCAGTGGTTAGGACTTGGCGCTTTCACTGACGTGGGCCGAGGTTCAATCCTTGGTTGGGGAACTCAGATCCTGCAAGCGTGGCCAAAAAATAAAAAATAAAATAAAAAAATAAAAAGCCATCTAGATTCTAGCTCTGCAATTCCTCTCCCATCTGGGCTTGTTTCTCACCTCCACACCCCATGGACCCAGCACAGACCTACTTTAATTTTCACCTTGACCGCTGTGATAATTTCTCCCTTATTCTCCCACTACAAGCATCCATTTGCCCAACATGTATTTCTTAGCTGGAGGCTGTACTTGGAGCTGGGGACGCCAAAGAGGAGGCCCACTCCTGCCTCCTGGAGCTGGTGGTCCAGCAGGAAGTGCACGCAACACCAGCCATTGTCAAAACCCAGTCATGCTGAGTGTAAAGATATGGGGAGCTCAGGTGCTCCTGAAATGCTCAGAAGGACAAAGGTGAGCTAGGGGAGGCATGGGGTGAAGGGCAGAGAGATGAGAAGCTTGAGGGCTGGGCAGGGCTGGAGCCCAGAGGGCATCATACACATTACACTGCAGGCAATGGATGCGGGGTCCACTGAGGGCAAGAGGGAGAGGCAACAACTTTGTCCAATTTCTTTTTTTTTTTTTGGCCGCACCATGTGGTGTGCGGGATCTTAGTTCCCTGACTAGGGATCGAACCTGTGCCCCTGCAGTGGAAGCATGGAGTCCTACCACTGGAACACCAGGGAAGTCTCAACTTTTTCCAAGTTCTAACCTGATTACCCCACCATGGGCTCACCGGGATAGCCCTGGGACCCGACAGCAATTCCAGCCTTGGTCTCCCTTGTAAAAAGGGGGGACTGGGTGAGATAGTCTTTCAAACCTTTGAACAATTTTAAACCCTAGAGAAAGGTCAGATTTGCAGCACAGAACGTTTTCTCAGGCTGGAGAGAGGCTACCCCAGGCCTCTCTCGCTGCTTCTCCCTAATCCATCCTACGATACCTGAGGTTACAATAAAGGGCCCACACCCCCTCCCCATTAACTTGGAATGTTGGACTTTCTATTTTTCGAAGTAAATTAGAAGTTTAATATATAATGGAATAGAGCTTTAAAATGTCAAGTCACTATAACACTAGGGATACTTTAATAGGAGGTAACTGAAAAAAAAAATCTTGGCCCTACCTTGGAACATTACAACCACAGTGAAAATGGATGAACTATATCTGCATAGACCAACCAGGAATGAGCTCTAAAACATAGTTGAATGTTTTCATTCAGGAGGGCCTGTAGAGTATGAACCCATATTTTTTTTTGTTTGTTTGTTTTGTTTTGTTTTTGGCTGCATTGGGTCTTCGTTGCAGTGCACGGGCTTCTCATTGCGGTGGCTTCTCTTGTTGCAGAGCACGGGCTCTAGGCGTGTGGGCTTCAGTAGTTGTGGCATGTGGGCTCAGTAGTTGTGGCTCGCGGGCTCTAGAGCGCAGGCTCAGTAGTTGTGGTGCACGGGCTTAGTTGGTCCGCGGCATGTGGGATCTTCCCGGACCAGGGATCGAACCCGTGTTCCCGCATTGACAGGTGGATTCTTAACCACTGCGCCACCAGGGAAGTCCAATCCCATGTGTTAAAGGTCTCATTTTTTTTTCAACTGTAAAATGAGGATATAAGATAGTGGGACCTCACAAGTTAGTTGTGAGGATTAAATGAGTTTATGCTCCTATGACAGGAACAACGCCTGTAACTTGGTAATCACTCAATAGATGTTAGGCATTCTTACTGTTCTTAAAATTATTTTGGAAACCATTGGAAGTGTGTACTCCACAATCATAACAGTGGTTGGTGACCCAGACATTATAAGCAAGTAAACACTCACACAAACATGTAATTGTTAATTATGATAAATGCAAAGCAGGAAAACGGACCTGAGGGTCAAGCGTGGGAGTCAGCAAGCAAAGGGGAGGATACAGGTTTGGGGTCTCCTACCCAGACCACGGGAATTCAGTACTCAGGAATTAGGGTAAATGAGACTTCATGCTGAAGGGAGAAAGGTTACTAAAAAGAAGCTGAGAATTACACATTATTGGGTGGAGTCTCTGCTTCTTCAGAAAAGAGTGGATGGAATCGTCCCCAAAATGCAAGTTGCATAGTGTCAATTCTAGGCTTAAAACCCCTCAGTGGCTCTCTGTCCTGGGGATAAAGACCCAATTCCATGTTTTCCACCAAAATTGGGCCCCACATCCCCCCCCAACCCCCCACCATTCCTCTGATATCTGGCCTTAGCTGCCTAGCTTTTCCCACCCGAGAGTGGTCCAGGAATATTCCTTCGGCCCAGACAGCTCGTCCTCAGCTGTTTTGTTTTATTTACCATTCCCGCTTCCCCCTGCAACTGCCTCCCTGAATGTCTCCAGGGCCTGGCACATAGGAGGCCCTGGACAGACACATGCTGAGTTTCCATGTCCCGGCCATCTGGCCCATCCACAATGCCCCTTGAGTGACCTGCTCCCTCTCACCTGTTTCCTGAAAGACTTTCTCGCTCACATGCCTCCATTCACCTCACTAATACCTGAATAACGTTTGGCTCCAGATGGAGGCTCCCTCTTCTGAGAAGTCCTCCCTGACCACCCCTCTGGGCTTTCACACTGTGCTATAATTGTCCCCTCCTATTGTCACACTGCAGTCAGTACCTCTGCTCCTCCTGGAGCTTAGATTCCAGTGGAAGGAGACAGAAAACACAAAAACAAACAGGAAAAAATATGTAGTGCTATGGGGAGAAGGAAGGAGGCAGTGTGGGAAGAGAGGTGGCAGTTTGGGGTAGGGTGGTCAGGGGAGTTCTTGCGAGAAGACCTGCAGGAGGAGAGGGACTGGGGAGCCAAAGCAGACATCTAGAGGAAGAGCAGTCCAGGCCAGTGCGGAGACCCTGCCTCAAGGAGTACAGCCAATGTGACTGGAGCTGAGTGAGCGAGGGGCAGAGAGGAGGAGAAGGGGGCCCGGAGTATGTAGACTCTGAGACCTTTGTAAGGCCTTGGGCTTTTACTCGGAGTGAGGTGGGAAACTTTGCAAAGCTGTAGGCTCAGGAGGGGCAGGATCTGACTTAAAGGAATGAGCATTCATTGCACCTGCCCTGGCCAGGCTGAGTCCTGAGGACAGAGAGAAAAACAGCCCCCCAGGGGCTCCCAGGGCAGTGGGGTGGCCCCCAACCAATTAGAAAAGCCCCTCCCACCAGCACATGGATGGATTGGAACACTTTGCCTGACCTGTATAGTGTGTTCTGATAAATATTTATTAGGTATAAATGATTAAGACAAGTTCCCTACCAATTTCTTCTCCTTGTCTTTCTCCTTCTGTGCTTGCCTTGCTTTCTTCCAGAAACATTTATTCAAAGCCTATTATACTAGCAGCAGTACTGGATTATAACCCATAGAATAAAATATCCACAAATCCGTACTGATACAAATGAATGAATGAATAAATGAATAACTAAATAAGTAAATGCAGGGAAGGAAAGGACAGCTCTTTCTTACAGAAGGATTCCAATTAATAAATGCAGAAGGAATGAGGGAAATAGGAGCTCACCATTAGAACACCATAATAATAAGCATGGGAGGCAGGATCCACTGATAGATGCAAAAATTAGTGGGAAAAGTTTAAGGAGAAACAGAATATTTGCATTGTCTAAAAGATATTTATTAACTACAAAAGGAAAAACAATAATTGGACAGTGGAAAAATCTGGCAGACATCATCTTAACCAAGTGATTAAGCTTCATATCTCAAGAATAAGACATCTCAACATCACTTACCCCCTGATGTACTGAAAAGAGGGCCACTTCTGTGTTATGCTTCCCCTGAAGGCATAACCTCCCTCTAATGATGAGAAAACGTGAGATTAAACCCAAGGTGAAGGACGTTCTACAAAACACCTGACCAGTACTCTTCAAAAGTGTCAAGGTCATGAAGATAAGGAAAGACTGAGGGACTGTTATGGATTAGGGGAGACTAAGGTTACATGACAAGTAGATTCGACGTGGGATCCTGGATGGGACCCTAGAAACGGGGTGGGGTGGGGGAACACTGATGGAAAAATTGGTGAAATCTGAATAAACTCTGTAGTCTAATTAATTGTATTGTCCCGATGTTATTTTCTTGGTTTTGATCATTGTACTGTGGTTATGTAAGATGTTAACCTGAGAGGAAGCTGGGTAAGAGGAGATACGGGAACTCTCGGTGCTATTTTTGCAACTTTTCTGTAAGTCTATAATTATTTCAAAATAAAAAGTGAAAAGAGAGGACTTCCCTGGTGGCGCAGTGGTTAAGAATCCGCCTGCCAATGCAGGGGACACGGGTTCGAGCAATGGTCCCAGAAGAGCCCACATGCCGCAGAGCACCTAAGCCCGTGCGCCACAACTACTGAGCCTGCACTCCAGAGCCCGTGAGCCACAACTACTGAAGCCCCCGAGGGCCCGTGCTCCCCAACAAGAGAAGCCACCGCAACGAGAAGCCCATGCACTGCAACGAAGAGTAGCCCCCGCTGGCCGCAACTAGAGAAAGCCCGTGCGCAGCAACGAAGACCCACGGCAGCCAAAACTAACTAACTAACTAAAAGAAAAGAAAAAAAATTAAAAAAAATAAAAGTAAAAACACCTGCAATCTACAACCTAGAGATAACAACTATTAACATTCTGTAGTCTACCAGTGTCAATATTTAAAAAAAAATATGTGTATGTGCCTGTGTATTTTACTAAATACAATGTATTTACTAAATATACAATGTATAATCCTTTAGCAACCTGTTTCTATCATATATTGCCATACCAGTAAATAACCGACCAGTGGATACTTTTTAAGTCTTTTACACCCTGGGTGCTGCAGATGCAGAGTTAAGCCTGATTTCCCACCTCCAAGGGAGACTGCGATCTAAGGGAGTGAGCAAACTCACCCCTGTGACTCAGTTTGCCCCTCTCTACGATGGGAGTGCCCTTTCTACCTCCCAGCTGTACAGTTTCAAGGACAGAATATTCACTCCGCTGCCCAGGCCTCCCTTCCAAGGGAGACGTGGACTTGATTCTAGGCAGGGAACAACTGCCAGGATCCATCCCAGTGGCCTCCAGGCCTCTGAAGGACAGTGTCCTGTGCATAGTAGGCACTTAAATTAATATATTCCCTAGCTCCACTTCAGTGGCCGGGGTCTCACTGAATTATCACTACTTTATTGTCCTTCGCATGTTTCTCTGGGCAGCGTCCCTGCCTTCCAGGCTGCAGCAGGGACTCCTCCGGGGCCCAGACCGCCCCCTCCCCTGCCCGTGGCTGCAATGTGGTTTACAGTCGCCTTTCTAGCTTCCCCGGACCCCGGGCTCGTCAGGCCCCCAGCGCCTGGCAGAGGGTCCCGCCCAGAGGAAGCTCTCATAAATGTGTGTTGACTAAACAGGAAAAGAAAAGCCATCAGCGTGCAGGACCAAGAGGGCGTGTGTTTAATCAAACTCCAAACCCCAATACCAACTCCTCAGCGACGCTTTACAAAACGAAGCGCCGAGAAGTTGAGGATTAGTTGGCCGAACTGTTCCCCCCTTTCCTTGGGAGGCGCAGGAGGAAGGATGAAGGGGGAGGGAGGGGTGCTGGTTCTGGGCAGGAGGAGCGGGACCAGGAAGAAGGGCCCCTTCGTCCAGCCACTGTGCTCTGCTCCGTGAGTCCCTGGGGTTGAGAAAGGGGGAGGAAGCCCCGGGCGGGTGTCTGGGGCTGGCGTCTCCCGTGTGGCAATCGTGATTGCTCCAGAGCCAGCACTCCCCCTCGCCCACACTTCCTCCCAATCTTCCCGCCCCTTGGCCCTGGGCCCGCACCCCGGCCTCCCTCCTTCGGGCTTGTTTATCTACCTGGCCAGGTGCAGGATGCTGTGAGGTGTGCTCCTTCGGCCTCGCTCAGCCTGGGGGCCAGGGCTATAGCGTGGGAAGCTGTTTTGTTTCTGCTGTAAACGAGGGACATCAGTTCAGATGGTCTCCCCTTTAGTAGAGCTAATGAGTTGCTGGGGAGAGGGAGCCCCCTTGATCAGTTTACAAAGACAGGGGGACACGTTGCCCAGACCTTAGGACCTGAGCTCCTCGCGGCAGGATCCAGACCCACCTCTGTGAGGGTCCCCAGTCGGCTGTACAGGGCCTGGACTTTCAGCGGGGAGGGGTGGAGGAGGCTTGGGAAATATTTACTGAATGAATGAATGAATGAATGAATGAACCATGTTAAGTACAGCTGCAGTGACCACAGGGCAAATCAGAAAAGAGCAAGAATTCCAACGTCAAGCAGACAGGCCTGGGTTCCAATCCATTCTCTGCCAAGTATAACTGTGTGACTTGGGATAGCTGTCTAAAAAGTTTTGAGCCCCAGGTTCCTGTAAAATGGAAGCAAAAACATTTTACCTTCTTTATGAGATTTGTGTGGCATCTTTGTAGAGTATGTGGCACATAATAGGCTTAATAAACAGTTACTATTGTTGTTAGTATTGTTTACTAATTCGAGAAATGTGCATCAAGCACCTACTATGTGCCGGGTGCTTTCTAGGTACTTGGACTGATCAAACTTTCTAGGTACTTGGAGTTCACTGAACAAAACAAAGGACTCTTCTCCTCAGGGGGTTTGCATTCAGGCAGAGGAGAGACAATAATACAGAGTGAAGTAAGCCAGAAAGAGAAAAACAAATATCATATATTAATGTATATATGTGGAATCTATAAAAATAGTACAGATAAACCTATTTCCAGGGCAGGGATAGAGACACAGACGTAGAGAACAGACATGTGGACACAGGGGAGGAAGGGGAGGGTGGGACGAATTGGGAGATTAGGGTTGAAATATATACACTATCATGCGTAAAATAGATAGCTAGTGGGAACATGCTATAAAGCACAGGAAGCTCAGCTCGGTGCTCTGTGTTGACCTAGATGGGTGGGATGGGGGGTGTCCAAGAGGGAGGGGATATAGGTACACATATAGCTGATTCACTTCATTGTACAGCAGAAACTAACACAACATTGTAAAGCAATTATACGCCAGTGAAAAATTTTTTTTAAAAATACAATTGATTTTTGTAACAACAACAACAACAAAAACAGCAACAAATGAGTAAATAAAGCAGCAAGTTGGAAAGTGATAAAAGCCAAGGGGAAAAAAAAGCAGAAAAGTATGGGGAATGAGGAGTGCAGGGGGTGGGGTTGGATTGTCATTTTAAATAGGGTGACAGAGTGGGCCTCATTGAGAAGGTGGCGTTTGAGTGAAGGATTTAGGTGAGGGAGACAGATGTGCCAATATCTCAAGGAAGAGTATTTGCACAGGAGGCACATGCCCGAGCAAAGCTCCCCAGGTGAACCGTGCCTGGTTTGGCTGGGGGCGGAGTGGCGTGGAGGCAGTGAGCAGGGAGATGACGTCAGAGGTCAGGCGGCCAGATCCCACGGGGTAGTGCGGGCCATGGTGAACTTGGCTTTTACTCCAGGTGGAAAGGGGCCACTGCAGGGTTTTGTGCAGAAGAACAATGTGATCTGACTTACATTTTAAAAGAATAACCTGGGCAGCCAGGTTGAGCATAGACTGAACGGGGTGAGGGGTGAGTTTGGAAGAACAGGTGCAGAGGTCCTGGCGGGGCAGTGGTGGCAGTTGTGGCAGTGGTGGCGGTGAGAAGTCATCGGATTCTGTATTTTGAAAGTGGGGCCAGCTTGGTTTCCTGAGGGTTTGGATCTGGAGTGTAAGAAAGAGAGGAGACCCGGATGACAGCAGTGCTGAGCCTGAACTAGCAGAAGGAATCAGGTGCCACCAACTGAGATGGTCAAGGCTGCAAGTGAACCGGGTTTGGGGAGGAGATCCAGAGTTCAATTTGGATGTATTAAGATCTAGATGCCAGACATGCGCACAAAGATATCTAACAGGATGCTGATGTAAAACAGAGTTGTTAGCGCTGCTATGACTATTTTCCTCCACTTTCACACCCAGTCCTCACGCCAGCCAGTGAGGAAGGCAGGCCAGGGATTATTCCCCCAGCTTGACAGAATGGAAATCCTATAGAGTGTATACCCAACAGAATTGAAAACAGGTATTCAAACAAATACTGGTACATGAATGCTCACAGCAGCACTATTCACAGTCGTCAAAAGGTGGAGATAACTCACACGTCCATCAGTAGATGAATAGATGTGTAAAATGTGGGATACCCATACAATGGGATATTAGTCAGGCATAAAAAGGGATGAAGGACCAATACACGCTACAAGGTGGATAAACCTCAAAAACATTATATTAAATGAAAGAAGCCAGTTGCAAAAGACTACATATTATGATTCCATTGATATGAAATATCTGGAATAGTTAAATCTATAGAGACAGAGAGCAGAATAGTAGTTGCCAGGGACTGGGGGGAGGAGGAAATAGAGAATGATTACTTAATGGGCACAGGGTCTCCTTTGGAAGTGATGAAAATGGTTTGGAATTAATAGGGGTGATGGTTGTACAACATTGAAAATGCACTAAATGCCACTGAATTATACGCTTTAAAACGTTTACATTTATGTTATGTGAATTTTATCCCAATGAAAAATAAAAAAACCCTCTATGAAGAACCTAATGCCAGGCTTATGGCACCCTGCACCATGCAGTGACTCCCACTGCTATTTTCCCGGAAGCCTGTGAAGGACTCTCACGAGTTCCCCATCTCCCTTCTGAGTAAAGTAGCCCAGTGAAGCAAAGGAATGTATCCCCTGCAAGGTCAGTTTAGGGCAATTGGATTTTGCAAACTCCAAACCAGGGAATCTGGTCTGACAAGCATGGGATTCACATCTGAAATCAGCCCTGCCCTGGAAAACCTGTGGCTGGGGGTTGCTGGTGTTCCAGGGAAGCTGTGCTTCCTGGTCTGTTCTGGTTGGGGAGGAAGGAGCAGGAACTTCTCAGAGCTGCCCTATTTAACCCTTCAGGGTCAATGCTCCCGAGCCGGAAGGGACTTTATGGATCATCTATGAGGAAATGGAAACTCCAGAAAGATAAATACCTTTTCCCAAGTACCCCAGCCAGTAAACGGCTGAGCTGGGACTAGGAGGAAGGGAACCATCGTGGATATAGCACCTACTCCACGTGCAGGAGCCTCAGGGACATTACCTCAACCACTCTGGCAAACAGCTCTTGGCAGCTCCATCTGCAGATGAGATTCAGGGAGGTTTAGGGACCAGGCTGACATCATGCATCTATTAAGAGGCAGGGCTGGCAGCTGAATATAGGTCTACCTGACTCGTACAATCTGTAATTTTTGCTAGGCCTTTATCTGTCTTCACATGTGTATCCCCAATACGGAGGAAATGAATGAATGAACCAAGCTCTTTCCAGTCTCCCACACCTCCATCCAGATTCACCCTGATCAGAGCTAACAGACGCTCTGGGGCCATCACATGGTTGCCATGGTAACTGAACTTTTAGAACTTTTAGAAATAGCAGCTGCAGGCAATCCAGGACAAAACCAGTGAACCCTTCTTTTGCTGCACTAGTTAAGGCTTTTCTGTCCAAGCTGACAAAGGTTAACACAAAGCAGCAAAGAGGAGAGATTCCTTAACATACTTTATTGTTCTTGACCATCCTTGTTGACCAAGGACCCTTTGTTTGCCCCACCACTGCCACCTTCACCACACATCCATGGTTTTAAAAATGGTATCTACTGAGGACATCTCCCTGTAAGTGGTAACGAAATTGTAACCCCGCTCTTTACACATCAACAGTTACAGAGCTACCACCGGAGCTTCAGATCAGCAGGAGACAACCACCATCCCCCCACAGGGTTGACAGCATTTTAGCCCAAAGTCAGAAACTTGACAGTTTTATTAAGTAGTGCATGCCTGTAAGGGTTTGGACTTTTTGAAATATGGAAAATAGCTTCTTGAGGCCATTTCAAACAAAGCAAGAAGTGAGAATGAGGAAATAACCACAGCTACAAAGAACTTTCAAAGAGTTGTGATTATTTTGTAAATGAGAAAGCCTGAACTAAACGGGTGGTTTTCTAGGAAACCATAAATTACCAAAATCAATCCTTGGAGACCATTAAATTTTAAACAGACCAAATATCACGTAAGAAAACGAAAATGTTATTAAAGAGCTATTCTCACACACACAAAGGGGAAAAAAACTAGCAAGTCCAAACAAGACTTCAGGTGAATTCAACCAAAACTTTAACGAGTGATGAATAAAAATGCCATTCAAATGGTTCAAAACCCTAGAAATTATAATAAGAAAGCCGCTACATTTATTGAGTCCCCATGTGGCAGATACAGTTCTGAGTGTTGTATTCATTTAATTCTCACAATAATCCTGTTGAGAAGATAAATTATTGTTCTCATTTTAGATATGAAAAAACTCAGGCAAAAGCAGTAAATAAATAGTTTAGGGTGACACAACTAGTAAGTGGCCGATCCAAATGTGAACCTAGTGAGTTTAGTTCCAGAATTCACTTTTTTTATTATTATTTTTAATATTTATTTATTTATGGCTGCGTTGGGTCTTCGTTGCTGCGCGCGGGCTTTCTCTAGTTGTGGTGAGCGGGCGCTACTCTTCGTTGCGGTGTGCGGGCTTCTCATTGCAGTGGCTTCTCGTTGCGGAGCACGGGGTCTAGGCGCATCAGCTTCAGTAGTTGTGGCACGCGGGCTCAGTAGTTGTGGCACACAGGCTTAGTTGCTTTGCGGCATGTGGGATCTTCCCAGACCAGGGCTCAAACCCGTGTCCCCTGCATTGGCAGGCGGATTCTTAACCACTGCGCCACCAAGGGAGTCCCCAGAATTCACTCTCTTAACCACTACGCCGGGTCAACTCTTCCAAATTCCTTTTATGAATATTATATATCAATACCCAAATCTGTCAAAGATAGCACAAGAGAGGAACACTACAGACTATCTCATTTATGAATATAACAGCAAAAATTGTAAACCTAATATTAGCAAATAAAATCCAGCCACACAAACAAAAATTATATACTACAACTGAGCAGGGCATACCAGGAAAACAGGGTGGTTCAATATTAGGAATACCATTAATATTATTCACCATATTGACAAATCATTGGAGAAAAACTGCATGATGATTATGACATAGATGTTGAAAAGTTATTTGAAAAAATTCAAAAATCCATTCTTGATTTACAAAGAAAATCCCTTAAGAATTGGAAGGGAAGGATGCATCCTTAAAATACAATTACACCCCCCCCCCAACATACATATATACCTCAAGCCAGAAAGCCAACTTGTAAGAATAAAATATTAAAAGATTTCTCATTAAAGTCAGGACAAAACAAGGATATCCACTACCATCACTTTTTAAAAAATTTATTTTTATTTATTATTTATTTATTCTGGCTGCACTGGGTCTTCGTTGCAGCGCGGGCTTCTTTAGTTGAGGCTCGTGGGCTTAGCTTGCGGTATGTGGGATCTTAGTTCCCTGATCAGGGATCGAACCCTGACCTCCTGCATTGGGAGCATGGAGTCTTAACCACTGAACCACCAGGGAAGTCCCTGCCATCACTTTTATTTATAGTTGTTCCAGAGGCACTTACCAATGTAATTAAACAAATGAAGAGGAATAAAGATTAAAAAAGTGATATAATTATTATTTACAGGTGATGTGATATAATTATATTTTAGAAAACCTACAAAATTCAACTAAAAAATTGTAGCACAAAGAGAATTCAGTAATGCATCTAGGTACAAATTTCATATACAAAAATCAATAGCCTTACTAGATATGAAAAAGATTGTTTTGAAAATATAATGGAAGACTTACATTTTGGCCCAGCAATCCCTCCTCTGAGAATTTATCTTACCAACATACTTGTGCATTCATTCATTCATTCATTTATTCATTCATTCATTTATTCTGCAATTATTACTGAATGCTTACTTATTCAGTATCAGATACTTTTCTGAGTGCCAAGAATACAAATAAATGAACAAACTGACAAAAACAAAACAAAACAAACAACAACAAACCCTTATAATCTGGTGGTAGGAAACAGATAATAAGTATAATTTTATTTTTAAATTTTTAAAAGCATTTATTTATTTGGCTGAGCCGGGTCTTAGTTGTGGCACATGGGATCTTCATTGCCACGTGCAGGATCTTTAGTTGTGGCATGCGGGATCTAGTTCCCTGACCAAGGATCAAACCTGGGCCCCCTGCATTGGGAGCACAGAGTCTTAACCACTGGACCATCAGGGAAGTCCCAATAAACATAATTTTAAAAGTAGGGCTTCCCTGGTGGCGCAGTGGTTAAGAATCCGCCTGTCAATGCAGGGGGCACGGGTTCGAGCCCTGGTCTGGGAAGATCCCACATGCCGTGGAGCAACTAGGCCCGTGAGCCACAATTACTGAGCCTGCGCGTCTGGAGCCTGTGCTCCGCAACAAGAGAGGCCGCGATAGTGAGAGGTCCGCGCACCGCGATGAAGAGTGGCCCCCGCTCGCCGCAACTAGAGAAAGCCCTCGCACAGAAACGAAGACACAACACAGCCATAAATAAATAAATTAATTAAAAAAAAAAAGAGGGGCCTTGCTGAGGGCTACCTGGCTAGTTACTGAAAAAGCTGGCCTGAAATCCAAATCTTTGGACTCCTGATAAATTTAAAAAAAAAAAAAAAAAAAAAAAGTAAATGATACAGTGTGTTAGAAGATGATGATTACTATCAGGATAGGGAAATTAGGAGCACTGGGTGGTCATGATGGACCTCCTGGAGAAGGAAGGAGGTAAGGGGCTGAGCCATGTGAAGATGGACAGGGGGCAGGCACAAGTTCCTGGGGTGGTATTGAGCCTGGTGTGTGCACATAAAATGAGTCATGTGTGTAACAGCAAAAGATTCAAAGAATAAGTTATTCATCTATAGGGAACCATTTAAGCAAAGGTACATCTACCAAAGTCTAAGGAAACTCTCTGTGATGTGAGATGGGAAGATCTCCAGGATATATTGTTTAGTGGAAAAAAGCAAGGAGCAGAATAGATTATAAGGTATGCTAGCTTTGTGTACCCAAAGGAGGTAAATCAATGTTAGAAAGATGTCAATTCTTTTTCAAATAATTTATAAATTTAATATGGGCTCCCCCAAACGGAATCAGAAAAGCTAGTTTTTAAGAGCTAAGAACATTCTTTAAAAGGAGAGTAAGGAGGGGGGCTAGCCCAACCAGATATTAAAACATATTGTAAAACTATGGTAATTAAGATATTGGGTTGACCAAAAAGTTCGTTCAGGTTTTTCCATAAGATGTTACAGAAAAACCCAAATGAACTTTTTGGCCAACCCAATACTTTTGTATGGGAACATGAGTAGAGATCAACAGAATACAATAGAATATCCAGAAACAGATCCAAATACACACAGGAAATAATTATGTAATAAATTGTCCTGGAAATGTTGAATAGCTTTTCAGAAACAAATATATTTGTATCCTTCCTGCATTACTTACACTAAAATAAGCTGCAAAAGGCTCAAAGATATAAATCTAAAATGTGAAACCATAGAAGTACTGGATTAAAAAAAATTTATAATCTTGCAGTGGGATGGGCTTGCTTAAGCATGACTCAAAACTCAGAACTCATCAATTCTGACCGCAATAAAAGTTTTAAAATTTTCCATGGAAAAAATAGCAAAACCAAAAGACAACAAACCAAGCAATAATTTATGCAACACATGTACATACATACAGACAAATTTCTGTAACATAAAAACAACTCCTATATATCAAAATGCAAAAGTCTATGATCCTATAGAAAAAGTCCCCAGATATGAACAAAGAGTTCACACAAATGGAAATTAACATGGCCCTTATATATATATATATATATATATTTTTTTTTTTTAATTTTTATTCATTTATTTATTTATTTTTGGCTGCATTGGGTCTTCGTTGCTGCACGCGGGCTTTCTCTAGTTGTGGTGAGTGGGGCTTCTCAATGTGGTGGCTTCTCCTGTTCTGGAGCACAGGCTCTAGGCAATGGGCTTCAGTTGAATAGTGCTGATCTAGATTGAAACAAATTCTCCCTTCAGCTGCTAAGTCACTGAGCTACAGGGTCTGGAGGACTGGTCCTTCCGTATCCACCAGGACCACTGTGGGAGCCACCTGGCCTCAGCCTTCTGAGGCCCAGGCACGGCTGCTCATCCCACCGTGCCTGTTATCCTCGGTCACTGCCCCAAATATCAGCTCTTTTGGCCATTTCTTTTCTCCACACCGCTCTGTAATTCCCCTCTTGTTTTAACAACCCTCTGCTCTCCACCTTCTGAAACCTTTTTCCTTGGTTCTTTGGAAAGCTGATTCTTGGGCAAGAAAATCACCTACACCCTTACTCTTCTACCAGCACAGCCTAGGGTTTACTCTGGGACCCAGCAGGTAAAGAAAACGCGTGAAGTGTGAAGGTCAAGGGGTGAATGCCCGTGCCCGCACTGTGTGGTGAGAACTGGGCAAGCTGGAGAGTTCCTGTGCCCTCACTCAGCTCCAGGCTGACTGTTGGCACGTGGGAATGTGGACCCAATAGGGCCAGACCTTCAGATGGTTCAAGAGAGGCCAGAAACCCTCATATACCCCTGGCGGGAATGTAAAGTGGTACAGCTCTGCCGAAACCATTTGGCGGTTCCTTAGGAAGTTAAACATAGTGTTACCATATGACCCAGCAATTCCACTCCTTGGTATATACCCCAGAGAACTGAAAATGGTTCACACAGAAACTTGGACATGAATGTTCATAGCAGCAACATTATGTCCAAGAAGTGGAAACAACCTGAAAGTCCATCAAGGGATGAATATATGAACAACATGTGGTCTAGTCATACAAAGGAATATCATTCAGCCATAAGGACAAATGAAGTACTGACACGTGCTACAACATGGATGAACCTTGAAAACATGCTGAGTGAAAGAAGCCAGACACAAAAGGCCATTAATTGTATGATTCCGTTCATATGAAATGTTCAGAATAGGTAAGTCCATAGAGACAGAAAATAGACGAGTGGTTGCCAGGGGCTGGGGGAGAAGGGAGAATGGGGAGTGAGTGCTAATGGTACAGGCTTTCTTTCAGAGATGATGAAAATGTTCCAGAATTAGATAATGGTGCTGATTATACACCTTTACAGATATACTCAAAACCACTGCATTGCACACATTAAAATGGTGAATTTTGTGGTATGGGAATGATATCTCAGAAACAAAGAGAAAGAGGCCAGCAATCTGGCTCTTTGTGAGAAACCTGATATTTTTCATATTGACTTAATTTTTGAGCAAGCAAAGCAAAGTAAGGTTTGGCCTGTAGGCTACCAGTTCAGAACCGCTGAACAGAAATCACGCTCTCCTCTGAGGTCACCCCTTCCTAGCACCCCTCCCTCGCTCAGCGGTTCCTTTTTCCCCCATTCCTGGCTCCTCTTGCACCCGCCCCAAGGCTTCTTCCAGACCATCGTCCTTTCCTGCCTCCTCTGTCTCTGTCTCTCAGCTGTGCTCATTCACTGACAGCTCACATTCTATCTTCCTCTCTCCCCCAGTCCCTCCTTTGTTCTTTTTTAAAAAATATTTATTTATTTGCCGTGCTGGGTCTTAGTGGCAGCACGCAGGACCTTTGTTGCCCCGTGCGGGGTCTTTTGTTGCACGTGCGGGATATTTAGTTGCGGTATATGGGCTCTTAGTTGCAGCAGGTGGGATCTAGTTCCCTGACCAGGGATCAGACCCAGGCCCCTGCATTGGGAGTGCAGAGTCTTAGCCACTGGACCACCAGGGAAGTCCCCCTCCTTTGTTCTGCTCTCTTTGTGTCCACATCTGAGCCCCTCCTTACTTTCCAGCTGTTTGTTCGTTGCTCGAACTTCCTGTTCTTTGACTTCAAGCCTGTCTTTGACTCCACTCCTGTCCTCACTTCCTTCCCCTCCCTCACCGATTCCACAATTCCCCACCTTGGCCACTCTCTTGACAACATTCTGACTTCTCTCGACCTGCCTCTCTGTTGTACCTGCCTGGAAGCCCCAACTCTGGGTCAGTCTGATTGCCCTTCCTCTCCCGGGGAGCACCTGGGCCCTGAGCTCTGCTGAAGAAAATCACAGCACCACAGAGTCTGGTGCCATCAATTCATGGACGGTGACATAACCGGGCCCACAAATACCGTACACCAGCGACGCTGTCCTCCTCATCAGCTCACCCTGCCACCCTCCACAGTGGCTATTGAAAACCCTCACCACTCCCCCCAAACCTCTGACCTCACCTTCTATTCCACACAGAACCTGGAGGCCTTCAGACAGGAACTCTCCCATCATCCGGCCACTGATGCATGGATTTGACAGGTATTTAAGAGGTTAAGTTGATGGAGATAGATTGGCGGTAAGTTGTATAGATGAGGGAGAAGGGAGATCAAAGGAGACACCCATGGGGAGCTCCCTGGTGGCCTGGTGGTTAGGATTCTGGGCTTTCACTGCCATGGCCCGGGTTCAACCCCTGGTCAGGGAACTGAGATCCAGCAAGCCGTGTGGCATGGCGTGGCCAAAAAAAAAAAAAAAAGGAGAGAGAGAGATGCCCATGTTTCTTACTGGAGCCTAGATGGATGTGGTGCCGTTTATGACATGGGGAAGACTTCACAGGAAGAGGCAGAGGAAGAAGGGCAGACCCTGAACCAGAAAGCAGGAGGGAAATCTGGGGAGTTTGGCATCACAGACGTCAAGGCAGATACCAAAACTGAAGTTACAGAACATGCGATGGGCTGAGAGCAAACCATTGCCACATATATAACAGATTCGTCATGGAAAACATAGAGGCTCTTGAAAAAACAGGAATGACAAACAACCCAATAGAAAAGTGGGCAACTGATATGAGAGGGCGATTTGCAGAAGAAAGGATCCAAATTTCCAGTAAACATATGAAAAGATGTTTGATGTCCCTAGAATTAGAAGAATGTAAATATTATGGGTTGAATTGTGTCCACTCCCCCCGCCCCCAAATATGCTGAAGTCCTAACCTCCAGTACCTCGGAATGTGAACTTATTTGGAAATAAGGTTGTCACAGATGTAATTAGTTAAGATGAGGTCATACTGGAGTGGGGTGGGCCCCTAATCCAATATGACTAGTGGCCTCCTTATAAGAAGAGGGCCATGTGACAACCGAGACCCAGGGAGAATGCCCTGTGGGGACAGAGAATCAGAGTGATACACCAAAGACTGACAGGCACCGCCAGAAGTTAGGAAGAGGCCAGGAGGAATCGTCCCCTACGTCCCCTAGGTTTCAGAGGGAGCACCACCCTGTTGACGCCTCGATTTCAGACTTCTTGTCTCCTGAACCATGAGACAATACATTTCTGTTTTTTTTTTTAAGCCACTAGGTTTCTGGTACCTGGTTACAACAGCCCTAGAAACTAATACAGTGAATTAAAATAACACTGAAATGCTTTCTTATATTTCCCATCAGCTTGGAAAAACAAAAACAAAAAAGATGTAACATCCAGTGCTGTCAAAGACATGAGACAATTCCCCCCATGACTGCCCACTGGAGTGGAATTTAGTGATGCTTCATGGGAGGGCCTTTGGCAGTAAACCATCAAATAAAAATGAAAAGGCCCATGACCTAGAACTTGGCAATTCCTATTCTTTCTGTCCCTGGAGAAATACACGTGTTCACAAAAGAGTCGCGTGTAAGAATGTTCTTTGCAGGAGTTCCCTGGCTGTTCAGTGGTTAGGACTCCGAGTGCTTTCACTGCCGGGGGCCCAGGTTCAATCTCTGGTGCAGGAACTAAAGTCCCGCAAGCCGTGTGGCCAAAAAAAAAAAAATGTTCTTTGCAGTACTGTTGTAATGGCTCATCCATCCTGTTCATTGGTAGAGAATGCTTACATAAACTTGTCTCTTCTCAGGGGGGATTTGCTGTGAAGTTAATGAAGCTTAAGCTTCAGGGCCCCTCACTTGCAGCAGCCCAGGAGAGAATCTAGCAATTTCTCAATGTAACTTTGTAATATTTTTCTTAAAGAGGTTCCCCCCAAATGCATAAACTTCAGGACCCAAAAAACTTGAACCTGCCCCATCATACTATATAATGCATGGCAACAGTTAAAAAGAGATGCGGCATGGGCTTCCCTGGTGGCGCAATGGTTAAGAATCTGCCTGCCAATGCAGGGGACACGGGTTCGATCCCTGGTCCTGGAAGATCCCACATGCCACGGAGCAACTAAGCCCGTGCACCACAACTACTGAGCCTGCGCTCTAGGGCCCGCGAGCCACAACTACTGAGCCCACGTGCCACAACTACTGAAGCCTGTGCACCTAGAGCCTGTGCTCTGCAATGAGAGAAGTCACCGCAACGAGAAGCCCGCGCACCACAACAAAGAGTAGCCCCTGCTCGCTGCAACTAGAGAAAGCCCGCGTGCAGCAACAAAGGCCCAAAGCAGCCAAAAATGAATAAATAAATAAATTGTTAAAAAAAGAAAAGAGATGAGGCAGACAACAAGAGAGTGGAGGGTTTCACCAAGTGCAGGTCTGAATTCTTACAGAGAAGGACTGAAAGTGGCAAGTTGGTTTGTTATTGGAAGTTCCTGTTGACCTGGGTGGGCAGTTTCAGTGGAATGATGGGTAAGAAATGGCAGACTGCTAGGAGGGATGGTGACAAAGTGGGGACTGTGAATGTGGACAGTCCTTTCAAGAAATCTGGCTGTGAGGAGAGATGAACTGCAGGAGGAAGTCTCATGAGGGAGGAAGAGGCTTGAGCCACTGTGTTGAGGAAGAAGAACCAGATAGGCCTGAACATTGAGGTTAACAGCAATTCTGAAAACATTGGTCATGCGGTTGCCTAGCCTCCAAACACTCTTCCAATTTGGGGCATTATCTCAAGCCCCCATCTCCTGTCACAGGAGCAGAAATGGATCAGACATCACCCCCTTCCACCCACCCAGAGTAGCTAGCCAAATTTTTTGAAATATTTGATTTCTACTACCGCTTGCTTCAACTAGAATTTCATAAAAATTGGTATTTGATCTGACACACTTTTGTATGGCACGCTTGCACGGGCTTATTTTTTGTGGGCTTAGTACGAACCCCCATCTTGTGCTCTGTCATTCAGGAACCCAGAGTCCTGAAAGTCTGAGGCTTCCTGGGCAAATCCCTTTCCACTGTGAGATAATCCACCAAATAGGAAGATTCTTATAACACTCAACACTTTGAGATTTTGGTTCCCTGTGTAAGAGGTAAAATGATTGAGACTTCGTGCAAGTCTAAGCTTGCCTTTGACTAACTGTGTGCCTTTAGGCAAGACTCTTAAATGCTCTAAGCCCCAATATCCTCATTTGTAAAGGGGGATTATTGTACTCCTACTGATGAGGACATCCTACTCATGATCTGGGAGACCTGAGACTGAAGAAAGAGTCCGAAATGGTTCTTGTGAACAAGTTGTTATGTTTTATTCCTTGGACCTCAGAAATGGGGACTGAGAGAAGATCAGGGCCTGTGGCCAGGGCAGCCAGTTTTGGAGGCCAGTGCCTGATGAGCTGGGCGAGTGTGAAGAGCCCTGCCCAGTCAAGGCGGTGACTCCACCAGCCACCCAAGCTTCTCTGGAGGACAGGTTAAATGCAAGACTTACACAGAGACTCGGGCAGCAGAGTGACACAGAAACCCAGAGATGCACAGAGATTAAAGCCAAAAGTAGAAGTCTGCTGCAGTGGAAGCTTTGAGCATGCAGAACTCATGAAGTAGTAAAGGCAGAGAGGCGGTAGGTGGTGGTAGCTGCAGACGCTGTTGGTGCCCTGCCCCGCGGCCCCTCCATCCTTCTTAATTTACCTGCAGGTACAGGAGATGCTTTTCTGCATGCACTTAAAAAAAAAAAATTAATTAATTAACTTTTGGCTGTGTTGGGTCTTCGTTGCTGCGCGCGGGCTTTCTCTAGTTGTGGCAAGCGGGGGCTACTCTTCGTTGTGGTGCATGGGCTTCTCATTGCGGTGGCTTCTCTTGTTGCGGAGCACGGGCTCTAGGTGTGCAGGCCTCAGTAGTTGAGGCACGCGGGCTTCAGTAGTTGTGGTACGTGGGCTCTAGAGCACAGGCTCAGTAGTTGTGGCGCAGGGGCTTAGTTGCTCCGTGGCATGTGGGATCTTCCCGGACCAGGGCTCAAACCCGTGTCCCCTGCACTGGCAGGCGGATTCCTAACCACTGCGCCACCAGGGAAGTCCCTGCGTGCACTTTTTACCTCTAGTATTCTCAGGGCTCTGCTTCTCAGCTTGAGGGTTTTTTTCTGGAGATGTGGGGACTTGCTCAGCCCTTTGTGCTGGGCAGCCCAGAAGGGCCAGAGATTTGAAACCTCTAGGGCAGTGGGAGTCAGCGGATAAACCCCCCAGGAGCACAGCGCTGTGCTGAGTTCTGCGAGGCTCCTCCCAGTGAGACTGGGCCCCAGCTGCCCACAGAGGCTTTCCTCACTTCCTTCTCCCTTTCACTTTCTGTCTCACTTTCCCTTTCCCTTGCTGTGCTTCCGGGAATCTCCTCCAAAATAAGCTATCAAGTTCTTGTCTCAGGGTCTTCTTTGGGGGAATGTGAATTTAGACAGTAGCACTAGAAGAGAGAAGCAAAATGGAAGATCTACTTCAGGTGCTGAGAAGCAGTGGACACTTGCTCAGAGACAACCAGATGACGGCCTATTGAGACATTCTGGTCTCCCCAGGCTGAGTGTGCAGGTGAGGATGGTTTCCCATTAGACAAACTTCCCAGTGTGTCTGAGGGAGCCTGAGTGTGTCCCTGGTCCTTCCAGCCTGAAGGCACATAACCAGCCTTCCCCTAAGGATAGTTGTCGTTTCTTAAGCACCTACTATGTGCCAAGCTCTGCACCAGGCACTTCACTTTCATTATCTCTCATTCTCATGACAACTTGCAAGGGGGGTAATATCATCTTATAACAAACAAAGCAGTGTGGTACTGGCATGAAGACAGACATGTAGACCAATGGATTAGAATAGAGCACCCAGAAAGAAATCTTCACATATATGGTCAAAAGATTTTTGAGAAGAGTGCCAAGACTATTCAATGGGGAAAGGACAGTCTCTGCAACAAATAGTGTTGGGAAAACCGGATATCCACAAAAAATGAAGTTGTGCCTTTACCTTATACTATATACAAAAATTAACTCAATGTAGATCAAAGGGCTAAATCTAAGAGCTAAAACTATAAAACTCTTAGAGGAAAAAATAAGAGCAAATATCCATGACCTTGGATTTGACAATGGTTTCTTGAATATGACACCAAAAGCATAGGCAATGACATTTTTTAAAAAAAGATAAATTAGACTTCATCAAAATTTAAAACTTCTGTGCATTAAGGGACATTATCAAGAGTGAAAAGACAGCTCACAGAAAGGGAGCAAGTTTCTGCAAATCATGTATCTAACAAGCATTTAATATCCAGTTTATATAAAGAACTCCTACAACTCATCACCAGACAACCCAATTAAAATGGGTGGGGGGGCACTTCCCTGGTGGCACAGTGGTTAAGAATCCGCCTGCCAATGCAGGGGACACGGGTTCGAGCCCTGGTCTGGGAAGATCCCACATGCCGCGGAGCAACTAAGCCCGTGCGCCACAACTACTGAGCTTGTGCGCCCCACAACTACTGAAGCCCGTGCGCCTAGAGCCTGTGCTCCACAAAGAAGAGTAGCCCTTGCTCGTGCAACTAGAGAAAGCCCACGCGCAGCAATGAAGACCCAACGCAGCCAAAATAAATAAATAAATTAAGTAATTAATTTTTTAAAAAAATGGGTGAGAATTCCCTGGCGGTCCAGTGGTTAAGACTCTACACTTTCACTGCCGAGGGCACGAGTTCAGTCCCTGGGTGGGGAACTAAGACCCCCCAAGCCACGTGGTGTGGCCAAAAAAAAAAAAAAAGGGTAAAGGATTTGCATAGACATTTTGCCAAGGAAGACATACAAATAGCTAATAAGCACATGAAAATATGCTCAACATCATTAGTCATTAAAGAAATGTAAATCAAAACTACTATTGCTTCACACCCCCTAGAATAGCTATTATTTTTAAAAAATGGAAGATAATAAGGGTTGACAAGGATGTTGCTATGGATCCAATTGTGTCTCTCCCCCATCCCTAATTCATAGTTGAAGCCATAGCTCCCAATGTAACTGTATTTGGATATAGGCTGAGGGAATTTTTGGTAAATATTTATTTATTTATTTGGTTGTGTCAGGTCTTAGTTGTGGCACTCAGGATCTTCGTTGCGGCATGCAGGATCTTTCATTGTGGCTCGCAGGCTCAGTAGTTGCAGAGCGCAGGCTTAGTTGTCCCACAGCCTGTGGGATCTTAGTTACCCGACCAGGGATCGAACCTGTGTCCTCTGCATTGGAAGGCAGATTCTTAACCACTGGACCACCAGGGAAGTCCCATAAGGGACTTAAAGTCAAATGAGGTAATAAGGATGGGACCCTTATCCAATAGATTTGGTGCCCTTTTAAGAAGAGGAAGAGAAACTCTACTCAGTGCTCCCTGGTGAGTAGAAGGAAATCCAAAAAAGAGGGGATATATGTATATGTATAGCTGATTCACTTTGCTGTACAGCAGAAACTAACACAACATTGTAAAGCAACTATACTCCAATAAAAATTAATTAAAAAAAAACATAAAGAGGAAGAGAGACCAGAGTTCTCTTTCACTTTCTCTCCCTAAGTTCATGCACCAAAGAAAGGACATAGCCGGAAAGTGGTTATCTACAAGCCAGACAGAGAGCTCTCACCAGAAGGCAAATTTGCCAGAACTTTGATCTTGGACTTTGCAACCTACAGACCTGTGAGTCATACATTTCTGTTGTTGAAGTTGCCGAGTTTGTGGTATTTTGTTATAGCAGCCTGAGCGGACTAATACAGATGTAGAGAAATTAGAGTGCATTGCTAGTGAGAATGCAAAATAGTGCACTGCTGTGGAAGACAATTTGGCAATTCCTCAAAAAGCTAAAATTTAACATGTGATCCAGCAATTCCACTTCTAGGTATTTACCCAAAGGAACTGAAAGACGAGTCTCAAAGAGATATTTGTACACATCATGTGCATTGCAGCAGTAGTCACGATAGCCAAAAGATGGAAAAAAAACAAGCATCCATCAGCAGGTGAATGCATAAACACAATGCGGAATGTACATACAATGGAATATTATTCAGCGAAAAAAGGAATGAAATTCTGATATGTGCTACAGTATGGATGAACCTTTAAAACCTTGTGCTAATGAAGTCAGTCAGACACAAAAGGACACATATTGTATGATTCCACTTATATGAGGTACCTAGAATAGGCAAACTCATAGAGACAGGAAGTAGAACAGAAGTTACCAGGGGCAGGAGGGAGGAAGAAGTGGGGAGTTACTGTTTAATGGGTAGAATTTCTGTTTGGGATGATGAAAAATTTTTAGAAATAGTTGGTGATGGTTATACTATGTTTGAGTGCACTTGATGTCACCAAATTGTACCCTTAAAGTGGTAAATTTTATGTCATGTGTATTTTATCGCCATTTTCAAAAACTTGTAAAAAACAAAAACAAACAACAACAAAAGCATGGGAAACAACCCAAGTGTCCTTCAACAGGTGAATGAATAAGAAAACTGTGGTACCTCCATGTGATGAAATGGATAAAATGGAACAAACTATTCACACACATGATAACTTGGATTAATCACAGAGGTATTATGTTAAATTAAAGAAGCCAGTCTTAGGCTTCCCTGGTGGCGCAGTGGTTGAGAATCTGCCTGCCAATGCAGGGGACACAGGTTCGAGCCCTGGTCCGGGAAGATCCCACATGCCACGGAGCAACTAAGCCTGTGCGCCACAACTACTGAGCCTGCGCTCTAGAGCCCACGAGCCACAACTACTGAGCCCATGTGCCACAACTACTGAAGCCCGCGCACCTAGAGCCCATGCTCTGCAACAAGAGAAGCCACTGCAATGAGAAGCCCGTGCACCGCAACAAAGAGTAGCCCCCGCTCGCCGCAGCTAGAGAAAGCCCGTGCGCAGCAATGAAGACCCAACGCAGCCAAGAATAAATAAATTAAATAAATAAATTTATTTAAAAAAAAAAACCCAGTCTTGAAAGGTGACATACTGTATGACTCCATTATATGACATTCTTGAAAAGACAACACTGTGCGGATGGAGAACAAGTCAGTGGTCCTCAGGGATTAGAGGCGGGGGAAAGAGAGAGCGCGGGGGAGGTTTTGGGGGCAATGGATTGTGGTGATGATTACACTAATCTGTATATACATTAAGATTCATAAAACTATTCACCGAGATGTTTTAAAAAGTTGAGTTCATTGTATGATAATTTTTAAAGAAATGAGTGACTCAGATCAAGTGACCTGTCCAAGGTCACATGACTCCTCGGTGGTGGGCTGGGATGTGGACCCAGGTTTATCTCCTTCCAAGGTTGCCTCCTCTCCACCGGCCCAGGCTGCCTCTCCAAGGGCTAGTGTGAGGGAAACACGAGATAATGGAGTGAAAGCCCTTTGTAAATGGTTAAGGGCTACACAAATGTCAGGCCTCCTTATCAATCAGGGAACATGGCTGTTCCTCCAAGCCCCAACTTAATGAACAGCATTATTATTATTGATTTGTACATTCAACTCTGACCTTCAATATATTAAGAACTGAGCTTCTAAAAAAACAAAGCAAACAAACAAAAAACAACAGGTGGCATCTTCACTCCTTCCCTAAATGTCATGTCTCTAGAAGAGAAAAGAGCTTAAAAGAGGAATATCTGCCCACAGTTTAAAATAAAAAGACTGCCTACTCTGGGTCATGGATGACAGCATTGCAGGGTGGGCAGGCCTCTGCAAGTGTGAGGTGGAAACATCATCACCAAAGACCAAGAGAGGGTGAGCTGAATCCCCTGGGTGTAGGTAGGGGGAGGGTTCAGTGTCAACTGTGGGCCCAGGGAAGAGCACACTAGTTTTTGCGTCAGACCAACCTCAATTAAAAATTTGTCTCTGCCATGATTCCCTACAGTGAGAACTTACACAGTCATTTAAGCTCTCTGAGTCTCATTTTCTTGATGTGTAACATGGTCCAGAGCAGCACTAATCTCAAAAATAGATTTTATTTTTGTGAAGATTAAGCGGATGGTAAAGTTCCCATCTATGGCTGGCACATCATTAACAGTCAATGAATAATAAATAGTCATAAAAATAAACATCAGCAATAATTACCAAGCTCTTAGACTTATATATAAAAAGATAACACAAAAATAATTTCAAAGCAAACCACAACTATTACAGGAATCAGAAAAAAATACATCTACACCATTGGTTTAAGACTATTTCCCAGTAGACCACCAAACCCTGATCAGACAGTTGGCTTGGTAGGCATGAACAAAATAAATGAAAGAGCAGTTTATTTGTTCATTCCTTTGTTTTTTTATTCAACTAGTGAAGGCACTGTGGTAGGTGCTGGGGATTCAGGGGTGAATAGGACAGGTGAGGTTTTTGTTCTCCTGGAAGTTCAGAACCAGGTAAACAAGTGATCACATAAGAGACCAAGACAATGTAGATCACTAAGTGCTGCGCGGACAATAAAATGGGTTGATGTGATAGAGTGAATGGGGTGGCAGGGAAGTCCTCCTTGGGGAGGTGACAATTAAGGTGAGTTCTGAGACCTGGAGAAGCCAGCCATGCAGAAATGTGGGAGAGCCCCAGGCAAAGGCCAATGGCCAGGTGATGACTCCCAGAGGTGGGGGGAGGGATGGAGCTCTGCGAATACCAGAGGGAATGACATTCTTAGATGACCTCGGGAAGGAAGCCAGGGGTCAGCTCACCTGGGGATGAGGTGCTCTGGGTAAGAAGTTTCAATTTTAGTTATAAGTTCAATGGGCGGCCAAGGAAGAGCTCTTTAAACTTAGTTAGACGATGCATATATTTAAAGCAGACTAAGATCTCCAAACAGAGGTTAGCTGTGTCAATGGGCTGTTACTAGTCGAAGCCTATTGGCCAAGGCTGCTTCTTCTGCAGAGAGTAGGGGTGGGCACTGCCTACTTTTGCTTCAGTGAGGCTCCAGTTTTAGGTTTCCAAGATGAAGCCCCTTTAGGAGTCAACGTATTATTTACTTGGATATATTAACGCCCTCAATCCCTTTACAGTCCATTCTTGCTTGCCTAGGATCCTCTTTTTCTCTGTCTGTCCGTCAGTAATCCCAGCTCTTATCTCTTCGATGTTAATTTCAGCAGGTAATCTAATTTTCTTTATTTCTCACTTTTCATCCCTAGGTATACCATTTTTATTCTTCCGCCTATTTGATTTTTTTTTGGCCGTGCCACGAGGCTTGTGGTATCTTGGTTGCCCCACCAGGGATCGAACCTGCGCCCCCTGCAGTGGAAGCATGGAGTCTTAACCACTGATCTCCAGGGAAGTCCCTCTTATGCCTATTTTAAAAATGAGGATGCTAGGCTCAGAACCTTGTTCAGAGTCACCTCGTGTGTTGGTAGCAGAGCCAGGATTTTAACCTAAACTCATTTGACCCCTCACCATGGGAAGACAGTGGGGATCAAGAAGGCTTTAGGGAGAAACCTGAGTAGGAGTGTGAAAACACACAGATAATGCTGTATACTCAGGAGGACAGGGATATAACGAAGTAAGATATAATGACAGCAGAGGAGGTGCTTGGAAACTCAGGTAAAGCAAGAGAGAGAGAAGGGCTCCAGAGCTTTACATCTTTATAGCAACACACGGTGGGTAAGTAATGAAGAGTGAAGTTGTCAGTGTGACACAAGCGGCTAAACGCAGTCTCAGTTGTCTCCAAGATGCCCTGGGATGGGAGTGGAGACAAGGAGCCCAGAAACTGACTTTGTTTAAAAGCAAAGATCTGATAGAAGCAGCGATTAGGTAGATCAGATGAGATTGTGTATATGAGAGTATGATGGAAGTGGTGAATTGTGAGGCTCATCCTTCAAGAGCTTGAGTCACTGATCTTGGTAAGTGGAGCCTTCCAGAGTCTGAAGACAATTTAGCATCTTAGGGGGGGATTCTTTTTTCCTTAGTTTAAATGTGAGAGAAAACATAGCAAGAATAAATGAAACATTTATTTATGTGGGTTATAAACGACCCACAGTGTAATCTGCCTAAGTGCAATCTCATTTTTGCATGTTGTATATATTTTTTACTGAGGTATATTGTAGATTTCTTATATTGTTGCGATCACAATGCCCATGATAATTCTATTTCCTTTTGGCATCATATAATAAATGCTTTCCTGTGTTTCTTATCAGTTGGCACAATTAAAGAAAATATTCTACCCCATCGAAGTCTCATCGTGTAATTATTATTCCACTTGATTAGTGTTAGAGCATTTCTATATGTTTATACCTTTTGGGCAATTGTATTTTTAAGAAGTTCTAAAATTCAGTGATGGGAATTCCCTGATGGTCCAGTGGTTGGGATTCCGCCCTTCCACTGCAGGGGGCACGGGTTTGATCCCTGGTGGGGGAACTAAGATCCCTCATGCCAAGTGGCACGGCCAAAAAAAAGAAAAAGGAAAAAGAAAAGAAATTGATCAAATATGGGACAAAAACAAAGGAGAGAAAAGACAGGCAAAGGACTCTTAGAAGAGTGTTCTGTTGGCTGAGGAAATGAGTGAAAAATGTCAGATGACATTATAATAAAATGATGGGCTTTTTAGGAATGTTTTGAGAATGAAAAGGAAATGGTGTGGGCCTACCCGTTAGGGACAGGAGGAGATAATGATGAGCGTTGAAAACCAAAGACCTGGCCGATTGTTGTAGCAGAGTGGATACGGAGAGAATGTTGGAGAGCTCACAGCACCACAGGGCATGTTGGGGAATCAATCAGGCTCAGGAAATGGGTGGCAACTGGGACCACGGCCAAAATGATGCCACAAAACTAGTCTGGGGAGGTGTTGGCTATTGAGGCTGTTAAACACCGGATGCCACCACCCATTTGGCCGTCTGCACTGGGACTTGGGTGCTACCCACAGCCGTAAGGGATGGCAGGTTGAGTATCTCTGATGGAGGTTAGCAACCCTACCTTGCTCCAGCTACACAGAAACTGGAGGAGGCAGGATTCGGCATGCTCAACGTCTACGATGGGAAGTGAACTCTGCATCCTTCAAGGTGGGGCTTTCTCAACTAGTGGAGGGGGCATCAGACCAAATTAAAGACTCGTTTCAGGTTGTAGCAAGGAGACTAATGACAGCATGACCAGTCAAGGAACTGCAGTTGTTTCAGAGAAAAATGAAGAAGGCCTGGGCTCTGTCAGTGGCGGTGGGAATGGAGAAGAGGGTACAGACTGTAGTGAGAGTACAACAGCAGAGTGAATAGAGTTTAATGACTACTTAGATGCAGAGGCGGAGAGGAGAATATCTAAAATGCCTTTGAATGCCTATGGCTTCATGAATTGGATGAGTGGCAGTGCCATTAACCAGGCTAAGTCATCCAGGAGGAGGGGTATGCTTTGCGAAAATGACAGGTCAGTCATTTTTGACAGGCTGAGTTTGAAGTGTCCAAGAGACGCACAGCCAGGGAGAGACAATGGACACATTTGGGTGCCGTGTTCCTAGACAGTAACTATGCAGTGGGGTGCTGGTAAATGACTAACAACAGGCTCTCCGGAGAAAAGAAATTCTGATTTGTAGCATTTCTCAATTCTGTGGTGTAAATACAACCACTATGGTCAATTTCTAGGTATCAACACAAGGTTACTAAGAGTGGATTTGCGGGACTTCCCTGGTGGCACAGTGGTTAAGACTGTGCTCTCAATGCAGGGGGCCCAGGTTCGATCCCTGGTTGGGGAACTAGACCCCACATGCATGCTGCAACCAAGGAGCCCACGTGCCTCAACTAAGGAGCCCGCCAGCCGCAATTAAGACCCGGCGCAACCAAATAAATAAATGTTAAAATAAATAAATAAAATATTAAAGTTAAAAATGAAAACATTGGAAAAAAAAGAGTGGATTTGGGAAGAGATGCACACAATCAGTTGTCAAGAGGCCACCTGGGGGTCCACTATGGTGACTATGGGTGAGGCTGAGGTCTCCCAGACAGAGCAGAACCCGGAGAACAGAATCTTCAGGGACGGACTGAAGAAGAGGGGCTGCCGGAAGGAATCTAAGAGAGAATGGGCAAGTCAAGATCAAGCCCAGATCTGGGCCCTGTCAAGCTCTCCAGAGGTAGCTTCCACCACTCATTCATTTTAAGCAAATCTGCTAGAAGCTATTTGAGGGAAAAGACTTTGTCTACTTCAGCTGTGTCCTCTAGGTTTGGAACACAGTAAGCGCTCAATTAATTCCACTAATATCTTAGGGAAGAATTATGTCCACCAGTTTCATGAGGCAACACAAGAATAACTGAATTGTGTTACAAGGAGACATTTTGGCTCAATGTAAGAAAAACCTCCTAGCAAGTCTTGCAGACGTAGACACCTTGTTTGGTCTGCTCCATACCACTCCCATTCTTCTGGGAACTGTCACTCTACCTTTCAACTCTGAGGTTCTCAAGACCGTCACTATTTTCTAAGTGAATCTACCGATTAGTCCAGGTGTCGGCACCTGACACAGCTGGGATTTTTGGAATCAGGACTTGGAGTAAGTCCCTCTCTTGTGGCAGAAACTGGGAGAAGAGGTGGCAGAAGAGGTGTCAGCATCCAGGATTTTCCTGCCATATATGACGCTAGTTTCAGGGATTCCCTGGCGGTCCAGTGGTTAGGACTCCGCGCTTCCACTACGGAGGGCAAAGGTTTGATCCCTGGTCAGGGAAGTAAGATCCCGCAAGCCGAACAGCACAGCCAGAAAAAAAAAAAACAAAAAAAACCAAAGCTACTTTCTGCGAAACAGAGGCAGGGAGAATCCCAGCAGCAATGCCCCAGTTCTATTCATTCATTCTTAGGTCCAGCTAGTTCTCTGTCCCTTTCTCTTATTACAGGACATAGCCCCATAGCCCTCTCATAAATGTCCCGTGCCTTAGAAGCTGGATTCGGGTACCCTGCAACCAAGGGTCCCAGTGAATACCCAAGCAGAACTCTCCAAACGTGTAATGCCACCTGTGTGAAAAATGCTGTGCTCTTCACCGCTCAAGTATTCATGCAGTTTGAATGGCCACTCGAAAAGGGTTTAAAGGAACGGATTTCTGCCGAGGGTGGAAGCTCTAAAGTAACAGCGACGGCAGCAGCCACCTCTCCGTAAGCACTTGCTCTGTGTGGTGGCAAAGTGGGGAAGCTGCGCTCGATCCAGGTTTGAATTCGAAGTCCTTAATTACTAAGCTAGAGGTTCTCAAACTTTTTAGTCTCAGGATCCCTTTATGATCTTAAAAGTTGAAGACCCCAAAGAGATTTGGTGTGGGTTATAGCTATTTACTACAATGGAAATCAGACCGAGAAATTTAAAAGATTTTAAAAGAACAAAAACCCATCACATGTTAACGTAAATATCTTTATTAAAAGTAACTATTTTTCAAAACAAAAAATTAGAAGAGTGGCATTGTTTTACATTTTTGCAAATCTCTTTTATATCCGACTTAGTAGAAGACAGCTGGATTCTCACCTCTGCTTCTTCATTCAATACGTTGCTTTGGTTGAAGGATATAAAGAAAAGCTGGCCTCGTACAGTCATGCAGTCGGAAAGGGAACTTTGTGAACCTCCTGAAAGGGTTTCTGGTACCCTCGGAAGTCCTCAGCCCATACTTTGAGAACCACTGCAGTACACTAACCTGCCTCTCAGTTAAAGACTATATAGCCATTGAATTAGTATTAGACCTGGCAGTTCTTTCCATGGCCAAGGCATTTTAAACAAACTGCAAAGGGTGGTGGTGGGGAAGGAAACTTGAATTCTCCTGTTAACTCAATTTTAAATGACATCGATTTCCAACTTGAGTTCATAGATTACTCCTTTGGCAGCCAAGATTACTTATTAGATTTCTTCAAGTTTACTTTTCTAAACTAAGAAGAGAAAGCGACATGTCATACACAAAGTTAACATTTGTATAGTGTTCTTAACAGTTCACAAAGCCTCTTTCTGTGCCCACGTGACGCCATTTAGTCCTCAGCAGCCACTTTACAGAGGAAGAGCTCGGAGCAGAGAGGCGACTTGCCCAAGACTGCCATCAGTAGCCGGGCTGTGGACCAGGCTTCCTCGTGACCAAGAGACGCGCTCGCAGGACAACTCTGCTCTGGCTCTAACGAACAAACATCTCACTTTCAAAAGCTGGCTTTCCAACCTAGAAAGAGGGGTCCCTTTATGTTCACTTTTTTCACATACACAAGAGGCGGCATCTGTTCTAGAATCCAACTGGATTTTATTTGACACAGAATACAATATGGGTGCAGGAATAGCAAACTGAAAAGACAAAGCAGAAAAAACACGGTTCTATCTAATTTATAATTAAGTAACAGGAGGGCAAGTCATTAAATGGCTAATGAAACAGTTAGGCTTGATGGAAGAATTCTCTTTTTCTAGTGCCCATATCTGAAAGACAAGGTAAATTATTTAATTAATTCCTTAGTAATTTCCTGTTTGAGACTATAAAACCTGCTTAAATATATCCGCAAACTCGGTTAAAACTTTGAAAAGAAGTAAGTGACCACAAGTGTGTGCCAAGACCGGGTTACGACCCTGGTCTCTGCCCCTTTCATCTTACCGGCCCCTGTAACATCTTACTTATCACCCCCTTCTTATGACGGTCCCGCCCCACCACGGACTCAGCTGCACCCGCCTGACTCCTTCCAGTTACCAGGCAGATGCCCGGCAGTAACCGGGAGGCGAGAGGGAGAAGTCAGGGCCGGTGGTTGTTAAAGGGAGCTCCACCTGTTTGCCCCAAGCAGTGGCTCAGACAGCATGAACTCTTGGCCTCCCCTACCTGTGGCGGCCTCTTCACCTCAACTCCAGTCCTCAGGCAAGTTTAGGGTAAGGCAAATACAGAAACCAGTAACTGAACAGCCTTCAATTTCAAAATCTATCACCAGTTCCAATTATAGCCCTGAGTCCACTCAGCACTGCAGAAAGAGAACTGTGGAGAGAAACTAGGTATGGAGATCAGGTCCTTTCTGATTTCCCCAGAAGCCAAAAGTTGGCTCTAGCAAGATTATAAACAAGGGCAGTTAATTTCTTCCACATATAAATGGATTTTTCTTTTTTTTAAAAAATATTTATTTATTTATTCACTCATCTGCATCAGGTCTTAGTTGCGGCACACAGTGTCTTCATTGCCGCGTGCAGAATCTTTACTTGTGGCACGCAAACTCTTAGTTGCGGCATGCGGGATCTAGTTCCCTGACCAGGGATCAAACCCAGGCCCCCTGCATTGGTAGCGTGGAGTCTTAGCCACTGGACCACCAGGGAAGTCCCTCAATGGATTTCTTGAACACAAAATCCTTCATTATTATCTTACTTAATAATCTTTTTTTTTTTTAAATAATAATTTGTGTGGGTTTTTTTTGTCTGTGTTGGGTCTTCGTTTCTGTGCAAGGGCTTTCTCTAGTTGCGGCGAGCGGGGGCCACTCTTCATCGCGGTGCGCGGGCCTCTCACTGTCGCAGCCTCTCGTTGCGGAGCACAGGTTCCAGACGCACAGGCTCAGTAGTTGTGGCTCACGGGCCCAGTTGCTCCGCGGCATGTGGGATCTTCCCAGACCAGGGCTCGAACCCGTGTCCCCTGCATTGGCAGGCAGATTCTCAACCACTGTGCCACCAGGGAAGTCCCTTAATAATCTTTTGTTGTGGTTCTTTGTGGGCAGTTCACCTCTGATTAAAATACTTTGTTATATGGATGGAAACCAGGGCACTAGAACCCTGCATCACTGCTTCCATCATCCTGAAGGGCTACTAGATTCTTTAAGCACTTCACGTAAGAAATTCACTTACATATTGTCTAAAAAAGTCCTCACAGGGTAGAGCTCCAGTGTGTGTTAGCGGGCTGGAGAATAACACGGAAGTTGTCCATCAGATTAAAGCATGCTGAAATTTGCTTCTTATGAATTTGTTTTCCCAGTGCACTGATAACCATGGCCAGGCAGTCACCAGCTGGATACAGTGACAGTGTCAAAGCCCAACAGGAGGGTTCTTTACACCCCCCACTTCTTAGGGTCAGCCCCAGGCACATGTAATGGGCTACGTGAGACAGTTTTGGTCCAAGACGGAACCTGGAGCCTGCCCCAGGGCAGAGCCAATTACAAAGGCCTCTTGAGAACTTACAATAGTGCTTCTGCCTTGACATGTATTACCTGTCATGGCTCCACTCAGAATGCAAGCTCCCCAAGGACAGGGAAGGACTGTCTCATACATTTTTATATCTTACACATTACTTAGCATATACTTTGCTGAAAGGAATGTGATGGTATGAAGATATTGAGTATTTGGCAGGTTTCTTAAAAAATGAACATGCATCTCACAAGACTTTCAAAATTCTTTACCAAAATAAATAATCAAGTCTAAAAAACAAAATAACTGTACCAATAAGTGATTTGTAAACATTTCACAAACTAAAGAACCCTATTTATTGGTTTTTAAACATAAGAATATTCTGCTAGTCAAAACTCATATTTAAGTAAAAATCTCCCTTTTCATTAAAAATTTGATCAAGAAAATGACTGAAAATTCAACAGATAAAAGAGCGGTTCGCACAAAAATATAATAGGCATAAAATATATAAAAAGTAGCCCAATTTCACTGAAAATTTTTAAAAATGCAATTGAGTACTAATTTTCACCTGTCAGTAGCTAAGATGGAAAAGTTTGATACCAGAACACTGGCAAGAAATGGAGAATGGAGCCTCCTGCTTCACTGTTTGTAGGGACTGTGAATTAGTACATATTCTTGGGAAAGGAAAATCTGACACTATCAAAAATAAAAACATACATACTCTTTAATCAGAAATTCCTCTTTTAGGAATTACTACTACAGATATAAAAAATTCTACATGTATATCCAAATACATTCAAGTACATATACGGGGACACTCGGGAAAGCCGCTAAGAAGCTGCTGCTGACGGTCACCTCCAGGAAAGAGATGAGAACAAGGTGAGACTCATCTTTTGTGGAATACTCTTTGACCACTTGAACTTTTGAAAATTTACATGTCATGTTTTATTTACATACTACTAACAGCCACGACAATAATGATTTAGTTGAGATAGCCATAAACGCTGTATCAGAATTAATCAGCATGAGATAAACCAATGAAACATGATAGGTGGATATAATTCTAGCCCAAAGCAAAGACACTTGACATTAGTTAGCCCCTGGAGCCTTATTACTGATGTGATTTTGGAAATATTTAATAGTTTGCAAATTCTCATATTTTCTACTTTCATAGAACCTGGATAGTTGGGAAACTCTAGGCTGCAAGCTTCTAATCTGGATTCACCTATGCATTTTCCACATAGATGAGTCCTTGTCTAACTAACCAAAAGCTAGTTTATGAAAACAACGCATGTTCCATGTCTCCATCTTCTAAGACTGTGCACCCTCCAGCTTGACGTGAGTCCAAGAATGATACTGACCACAAAGCCCAACCTTAAAATGTCAAAACATCCAGAGACACCTACTTTTGGAATTCCCACTCTCTGTTGTCCAACGGACACACCTGCCGTGTTTTGAGCCAGCGGGAGATGCAGTGGAAGTGAAAAGCATGCTGGAAGAAAAGATACATTTTATTAAAAATAATTCTGTGAAGGCTCAGCTCTCTCATGACAATACATCTCAAGGCAGTGGGGTAGTTACACACAGGGGCTGGAGAAGAGCGATGGAAGGCAACACACAATGGGAGACAAGAGGTCAACAACGGGTTACACCTTGGTTAGGTACGAGGCTAAGTCCAGTGAAACATGTCAGAAACGTCATTCCTACAAAAGGAAGAATGCATTTAGGAAGCATGGCGGTGTTCTAGCAGTGAGCTCTCTTTCCCTAAGGGAAGATGGAGCGGGGCTTCCTGGTCCTATGCGGCCTGTAGGGGAGGCTTACTCTACTGGGACTCACGCAGGGAGGCCCTTGATCACACTCTGATCACACTCGGATTTCAAACATTCCCCCTTCTTGGTCCCCAGCTGCCCTCCCCCCCCTGGAGAAGGGAACCCCAGGAGCAGAGGCATCTACTCAGTGCGGGGAGTGCACCACCCCTGCCACCCACCCAGAGCTGAGAGGGGCACTTCCCCGACCTTCCACACCCAGCTCAACTCTTTCCGAAGGACTTGATTTCCCGATTTGTTTATAGGTGTATTGATATGACAACAGCCTGGTACTCAATGAGCCTTTAGTGGGTGAGAGACTGTGTCTTAAAAAGGAATGAGATAAAAAATTAGGGTAAAAGGAAGTATTACGATGGGCACACTGCACGCAAACAGCTGAAAGAGCGTCGAAGGGCTTATTCCATGATCAAGACAGGAAGTAAGAGGGCAAAAGTACCAAGACTACTGGGAACTGACAGGGAGCGAGGAGTTGGCCTTCGGATATGGGGAGAAGGAAAGCCTGTGTGCAGTTTTTTGGTACGAGTTAATGACGTGCAGACGCTAACCACAGCACCTCTGCAATGGATGTTTATCCTCCGCCCCTGCTCGTGTGAGCAGCGAACTTGGACGGAACAACAAGAGTCCCCTCACCTGAGCCATGATGGGTCGGCTGAGTGGGGACAGGGGAGAAGTGCTGACACCCCAACACACCATGAAAGCTTTGGCAGGCTTGGCTTAATAACAGCCCTTAACTCTGGTCAGCGTGTCCCCCCAAACATACATGGAACTTAAGAATCATAATGTGGATTATCATCTGTGAATTGTCTTTGCACAAAGACAGAAAGAGAATTCAGTGACAAACACTAGAGTCCGCGGCTAGTGCACTGGGGCTACTCAACAGGACAGACTCTCCCAGAGCAGTGGCCCCTTGCAAGACCCCTTTCCTCCTGATGCTCACACAACTCATTATTTCTGAAAAAGAGAAAAAACAAAATTTCCGAAAGGCAGAAAGCGGAGGCATTTTTCTCAATCCCCAGGCGGTGGGGACAGGCTCACGTAAGGGCGTTCAGGACACCCTTCTCCACCTCCCAGCTGCCCCGTTAGGCACCTTGCAGCAGTACAGGGTCCTGTACTCCCCAGCCACCTCCGAAGACGGAGGGAAAGACGGGCTGCAAATGAGGCTGCAGGGCTGGTGACAGCACCCCTGAACGTCCCTGTTCCCAGCTTTCTTCCTGTTAACCACCCAAGGCATATTAACGAGCACACTGAGCAGTCTCAGAACACACTTCCTGGCGCTTCACACTTTGCAGGCGGTCTGCAAACATCCACTACCTCACTGGAGCCTCCAGCAACCCAGGCGAGCAAGCATGACGGCTAGTATTATCTTCATTTTACAGACAGGAAACTGAAACCCAGAAGAGTTAAGTGACTTGCCTAATTCATAGAGCAGGTTAGTAGAAGACCCAGCACTAGAACCTGGGACTAGTCCAAAGGTTTCAGGCACACCTGCTGGCTCTTCTTGGTGGCAGGCTCTCTGAGCTTGACTCTCCCGAGCTGAATTTAAGGAGAAGCTCACTCCTTTTCCTTCCACCACAAAGTGACAAGGTTCTTAGTATACGCCTGGATGCCAGGGAGAGCAAAGGGACCGATAAGCTTTATTCTTTATCCCCATAAATGATAAACACTGTCCCTTGGCCAGGGGCTACTGTGAAACTGTCGAAGGGCCCCAACAGCAGGGAGAAGGCGCCCCACAAGGTGTGGGCTGGGAGGAGAGCCTCAACCCGAGGGAGAAAAGTACTGATAGCTCTCTCTTCAGGAACTACAGCCACCCTAAATTTTATTTATTTATATTTATCAACAAAGACACTTACTGCGTGCAGGAGGTGTTCTAAGCAGTTTTTTTTTTTTTTGAGCAGAGAAAGGTTTACTGCAGGGGCATGCAAGGAGATAGGTGGCTCATGTCCCAAAACACCCCCAACTCCTCTAAGCACTTTTTAACATAAAATCACCTCATTGTAATTGTGACACTATGCAATCTACTATCAGCTCCATTTCATACGAGGCTTAGAGAGGCCAATACCTTGCCCAAAGTCACCTAGCAAGTAAGTCCCAGAGACAGGGAATGATGGTCTGACTCCAGAGTCTGACTTCTTAGGCCTGTGTCATGCTGGGAGCCCTCTGTCCCCTGGGCACAGGACGCCCGGACAGGACAATTTTAGCTCCTATGACGGGGACTACATGTCTATAAGGATGAATTTTTAACACGTGCTGGAAATAACATATTTGATGCCTATTATCCTTCACAGCTGTCACTCCCTGGAAGGCTGTACATTCAGTCCAGAGATGCTGTACAAAACATTTCTGGCATGAGCCACATTAAAAAAAAACCCCAAATCCTAACTTAGTACATTTGCCACACCTAAAACACACACACACACACGGACACTCAATTTATTCACCTTAGTTCTACAAGACACCTAGCCTTTTAAAAACGTGTTACGAAAGTAAAGATTTCCACTAACAGAATATTCCAAAGACTGTGCCATAGGCTTTGAAGGCAATTCCCAAAGATGAATCCCCAAAATGTTGCTGACAAAAGTTGGTACACTTTATAATTAAGACAAACTATTGTCTCTGCAATAATTAATAATTTTTACCCTATAACAGGTGAACAGTACAATGCTTTTGAATCTTTTTTTTTTTTTTTAAATATTTGTGTACCTTTTGGGAGGAAAGTGGGCTAGTCATTTTTTTCCTAGTTAGTTTCAAGACTGGCAAAGCAGGAAAAGCGGTACTATGTTTACAAGCCATGCTGATAGGGAAAGATGTTTCCTTACGTTACAGACTCCCCACGCAACGGTGCACTCTTCGGAAGTAGCAGACGCCTGGTTGGCTTGACACTCTATGCCTGTGGGAACAAGAGCAACAACCTTTTCACCTACAGCTGCCCTACCTGCACGATGACACGATGACGCGACTGGGGGTGGGGGTTGGTGGTGATGGCATAAACATGAACAAAATCTCAAGTGGTTAATTAGTCATAATTGTTTTTTAATGAATGTGGAAAGGGGTGAAGAACAGAGAAGCCAGAGATATGACTTAACAGCATGCTTTGCAATGAATCCCTCCCCTTGTTGAAAAACAGAGTAACGAAGGAAAGAGCACTTTTTAACTCTGAACATAACCTGACTTGTCCAAATGACAGTGATTCCTCCTAATCTGGTAAATTTAGTAAATTCTTAAAGCCACCTCATAACTCTTACTGTTCGGAGAACTGGCATCTCTATTCTTGGTGAATGCTTCCTCTCAGGCCCTTACGACACCCAGGTTTGCCACATGCTCTAGTCCCTAAAGGAGTCAGGCAGACATATGGAGCTGGGACAGAGCAAGTAAAAGGGGGTGAAGAGGCCTGTGGCGAAGTGCCGTGTACGCTCTGCATGAGGACGTCAAAACTCAAGTCCTTAAAACACCGTCAACACAGCAGATCTGTGAGGCCAACGGGTTAGAGGAGACTCGGGGCTACCACTTAGCGACACTTATTGCCCCTGAGGTGATTCTCACTGGTGAATGGAGCAAATTACTGCAAATGTATCCAAATATCAATTTCACAGAGGGGGAAGGGAGGGAACTTAAATAGAATAAAAAATCTGACTGAGATCCAGAAAGGATGAGTAAAGCTCTATTGGGGATAAATATTCAACGAACAAGAATTACTAATGTGTAATTTGCTTTCTCTGAAGGTGGTAACTAAATGGAGTCTCCCTTCTGAAGAACAAAAAGCTTCAGGAAAGACTATTTAATAGGAGACAATTACTTCAAACTTCCATAGGCGGAAAATAGTAAGATTGTACGAAAGTAATGCTGAGATGTTAACGCATACATTTGGTCTTAGGGGAAGAGATATACCATAATGCTTTTTCCCCCACCCTTCAAAAATATGAAAGGCAAAGGATCTGAAATCACAGAAGTTGCTTATGCTACCCAGATTCACACTACAAAGAGAATAACTGGTTTTCCTTCTGATAAAAGTGGAGAATCTAGGGCCTATGCCATATATTCAAGAATGTATGGGGGCTGTGAATGCACCCGATTCAAAGAGATGGCAGAGAAGATAAAATCTGATGTCTTTCAAGTTGGATCCTCTCACTTAGATGAGGACTATGTATTAAGAAATTAGCTAAGCAAGAGGCACAATTATTATTATTTAAGTAAATAATGAAACTGTTTCAAGGTACATTATGTTTAAATTTTTCTAGGTCTACGTATTTTTAAGGGGCTGTTGTTCTATGCCTAGCGCAAAGTAGGCTCTCAGTACCTGAATAAGCAAACAAAAAACACTTCTATAAATAGAGAGAATGGGGGTCAAATATACATTTATTCTTATCAGAAAACTCCTAACAAAGAACAAAAATATATTGTACAGCACAGGGAATATAGCAAATATTTTATAATAACTTTAAAGGGAGTATAATCTATAAAAGCATTCAATCACTATGTTGTACACCTGAAATTAATATAATATTGTAAATCAACTATAATAATAAGAAGATCAGAAATAGGATTGCAATACAGAACGTCAGATAAAAGGGGATAAGGCATGAAAAATTACTAAATACAAGTGTAAAATGTTCTCAAAGATAAAATGTTTTCAAGCTTTTGGTCCAGAGGCTGAGCATTGGGGTTTAGTCGTTTGTTTAAACAGGGGAAGGAACTGTTCTCTGTCAGCCTAGAGAAGACAAAAGAGCAGCACACAACAGGTTCCTATCAGACCCCTGCAAAGGCAGAAGTTTATTTCATGTGACTTATAAAGCTTGAGGACTTTTATACTTCAATACAAGAGCATTACAACCAGAGGACTGCTAAGGAAGCAATGGCTTCTTCTTGGAAGTGAAGAGATTTCACACTTTGAAAATATTGATGGACCTGTGGTTTTAGGAAAAGACTAACTTACGGGCAGAGGCTGGGTCTAAGCCCTTCTGGATGCCCCCTTCATCTGGAACAAGATTACCTGAGGCAATGGAGAAAATTACACCTAGCAGATTGTGTTCTTTAAAAGAACCAAGAAATAGGGCAATGCAAAATAAGTATGAGCTATAGTAGGACAGATAGTATCAATCTGGATTCCAAAGAGGAAGTCTTCAGACCAAGAGTGCTTTGTAGGTGAGTTCAACTGGAGCCCAGCCATAATCACTCGTTTATTTACGGCTCTGTATACAATTATTCATTTAATGCCAGATCAGAATTTATTAGAAAATGGCCACTGCTAAATCAAGATTCTTATTTTCATCTTTAACAAAAGTGTCTTTTTACAAGCATCATAATTCATCTATTTTTGAAAGGAAGACAAGCCCAGTTGCAGCAACCAGATTTCTTTTTAGTGTCTGTAATAAACAGAAGGGTATGTTCCATAAGGGTAAAGACCTGATCTCAGGTCTTTTATCCTAGACCTTGCAAAATGCCCAGGATATAAATATTCATCAAATGAACATAAGACATGACTTGAAAATACTCTGTTTGTTATAGGAATTCAGTGTTCTACTTCTGCATCTGACATTTAAAATATATGATACAGCAGGTGGCTAACTAAAAGCCCACACTGACCCCTCAAGTGTTCAACACTAAGAGAAGACAGAATATCAGTGGCCTTTGTCTGTCACCATCTTCCCAAGAAGTGCATTCTCTTGCATCCAGAGAGACACACAATGACTTAAATACAGAGGTTAAAAACAAGTCAGGATTACAGAAAAGAGCCCCAAGAAAGTAAAATTTTCTCTGGGCACAACTCCTTGTGAAAACGCACAGCAAGGAATTGGCAAGCACGTAATCAAAAACCCCACCCTAGCACATTTAACACTGTGCATGTGTTTTTCTGTGATGGGTTCCTTCTCTCTACATTAAACATCATGGTAGCTGCTGATCTGCTTTGACTGTTGTGTGAAAAGGTAAACAGGGTCAAAACTCAAAGAAACCAAGGGCAGTAAACTACCAACACATGCCATGATTGTTGTCCCACACAAAATATTTGATTTGTGCTTTCCAAGTTGCAATGACCACAGACTAGTCTCCTATTTTGTGTTTTTATTATTCACTGAGCAAATATCTAGTGAGAACCTATTATAGTTTCTCACTAGATATAGTAGTATTAGAGTACGAGACACTATGCTAGATGCTAGGAACACATCAGTAAATAACATGGAATTATAAAGAACCAACTAAATTAAATGACTGCTACAAAGGAAACTATAGGATGTCTTGGAAATATTTAACAGAACTGTCATAGCTTGTGTTTGTGTGTATGTAAGTATGGTCAGGGAAAACATCTCTGAGCAAGTTCAAGGTGAGATCTGAAAACCAACTATGGGTTAGTTCTACATTGCCCAATAAAGTAGCCACTGGCCACACGTGAGAATTGAGCACTTGAAATGTGGCTAGTCTGAAATGAGATGCTCTGGAAGTGTGAAATACACTTTGAAGACTTAGTACAAAAAAAAAAAAAAAAAGTAAAATATTTCACTTTAAAATATTGATTACATGTTGAAATAAAAATATTTTGGATATAGTAGGATAAATAAAATACAAATCATCTGTTTCTTTTAACTTTGTTAATATGAGTACTAGAAAACTTTAAATTACGTTATTTGCTCACAACTGAGGCTTACATTTAGATTAGACAGTGCTGCATTAGACAAAGATAGGGGGAGAAGAGGTGAAGAACATTTCAGCAGAGGGAACAGGATATGTAAGGGCTCTAAACAAGAGCATGGACACTTGAAGAATGGAAAGAAAGTCAGAGGAGCCACCAGAGTAAGCAGGAGAGTGGCTCAAGATAAAGCTGAAGAGGCAGGTAAGTCATTTAAAAATTAAGTTATAATTTCAATTCTAGAAAGTTGCAATTTCTTTGCCCTATTCCTGATCTCAGTAACAAACCATTTTAGTACCTGGATGAACTAGTAACTGGATGAATAGTGACTGCCCCTGGTGTGATCAACATTCTTGCCCCTACTACGACAAGGATACTAAGTCCATCAACAGCTATAATCAAACCTACTATGTGTTGACCACTATGTGTAATGAAATATGTGGAAATTTAAATTAAATTTCTTTAGAGCAATTAACTGCCTATTTAGATGTCGGCAGTGATGTCCCCTTAACTACACTTGGGCTAACACTGAAAATCCATACTCAGGCTTCTTTTCTTCATAAATCCCCAGCAAAAACTAGTTCTAACAGAACATTTTAGCTTAAAGTTATTTTTCTTTCTTTCACTATTTTTGCCTTTGAGTCTGGTTACAAGATGGGAAACAGAGAGGATATAATCAATAGTACCTCTGTGTCCAAAATTCATTCTAAAGGTGGCCTTGCCATCTTTAGATTGAGTAGATTTATTCTGAGAGAGGGGTATGCCTGCAGGACATCATAAAAAACTACTTTATTTCAAACATACCAACGGACTAGATGCAGAAGACCCCAAGTGCTCTGACTGTACTTTATATCTCCTTGTGAAGAAGAAAACTGGTCACATCAGGATGGCCGCAATCTCTGTAACCTTCTCAACTTCCTCCCATCCTCCTCCAATTACTTACAAAGATCCATAATGTGGTTCCGGCAGATGGCACAGTTATCAACCACAATATCCCAGGCCCAGAGGGCTACCGCATTCCACTGCAAAGAGAAAAAGGGGGAACAATGCACTCTACTCTCCTTGTAACACAAGCATAGACACACATAGAACACACACACGACACTCTAGGATTTCATGCTGCAGTTATCATCTTTTTGGCCACAAGGACCACTAAACAAAAGAGCTTCTAGAGGTTACATTACTCTTATTTATTATATCAGAGAGCAAGAGTAAGCTACACGTACGCTCACCCATTCTCCAAACAGCTGAGTATATAAATACAGAAATGAATGTCATCTTTTAATTTTATTTTTTCCTACAGTTTAGTCAGCCATATCAATGCAAACAAATCAGGAATAATTTATAAGTGCCTGTTTTAGGTCTAATAATCACAAACTTGAATTACTGTGCAGGTTCTCCTGGCAGTTGCAGAAGAGCTCAGTTTCTGCATAAAAAAATATCTGCTTTTCAAGGCGACTTTGGAAGCAGGAATGGGGAGGTTGAAAACAAGGAACAGAATGAACTAAGATGATGATTGGATCATAAAACGGGTAATCGTGGGATAAGCTGGATAACTAAGTACCCAGTGTCAATAAACAGAACAAGGTCATCACTTAAATCTTACAAGATAACTGCACAACAAACTCTAAAATTCACTAGAATTTTGTTTAGTTCCTATCATCAAATAAACTGTTTTCAACTTTTACATGCTCAGACTGTTATATTCAGTTAAGATAATTTCCATAAGAGTTTATCTAAAAGTAGTATTTAAGTAACTCAACCCTCTGGCTTCTGCAATTATAAATATTCCCAAACTCCCTTTCATCCACGAATTTGGTGCTACTTCTCAAACCTTCATCTCTTTCAAGCCTAATTCTCAGTGTCTAGTAACTTCTTCAGCACTTTTCACCCTACAGCTTCAACTTGGAGGAAAAAAATCCTACTTCTATTCTTCAACATGGCTGCTGGCTGTAACTGAGCATGCAGGGCCCACAATGAAACGCCAAAAAGCACTAGGAAGGGGAATATTGTCAGGGTTTAGCCAGATGTTCCAGGAATAACGTCTTCCCTATTTCAGGTCTTCATTTTGTACAGATCTGTTTTATCTTAGGTGGGAATCGGCACTTTTCTCCCAAACTGCTGGCAAACAACTATAAGGCATTTCATGCAAAAAGACACGTCCCACATTTCTGCTTTCCCACTTTTACCAGGTCGTTCGCAACTATTACTCAACCCTCCCTAAATGACACAAGATTTGGGCTCGCATTTTCTTTTTAACAAATTCCACCATGTTTTTTTTTTTTTGGACAGCGGGATTCTGAATATGACCACAGGACTGGGGCGGCTGTGTGACAAACCAACAGACCTCTCAGAAGAGCCGAGAGTTACACTCGAGACACTTTAACTCGGCAGGGGCGAGGACCAGAGAGGGCTAATGGAGGCCTCGATTAGGCGAGGACCGGGTCGGGGTCCCTCAGAGGGACCCCAAGCTTCGGACAGGGGCGGGGCACGGAGATCGCCAGCCCGGGTCCTCAGAGGCCTCCAAAGCGGTAGGACCTTAGGTTCCCGGCTTTCGCCACACCGCCCCATCCTCCACCCACCGCAGCACTCCGACTCCCCCTTCCTCCCACCCCACCCTCTCCTTCCCCACCCCTCCACCACTCCAGTGACAGCTCAGGCGCTTGGCTCCTGCAGCCAAGCCGCAATCCCGCGTATCTCAATAAGCACCTCCGTGATTGGCCCCTCAGCCTCCTAACGAAACCAACACTGCCACTGACAGTGGGCGGCAGTCACGCCGATCAACCCTAAAACCCGCCCCCCGGCTTCCTTTCGTGGTACCCTGTCCCAGGAACGCCCTGAAGTGAAGCCCTTTCCTCCGCGCCTTGGTCATCCTCGGGCCTGCCAGCCAGATCCACGCCTCTCTAGCTTCCCTGAGGAAGGCGCTGGCGAGACCCAACCTTTTTCACTTCAAAGCGCTTCTTGCCCGCGCCGCTGTTCGTGCCGCTCGGGGTATCCACATCCATCGCTGCCGCCATTTTGGAAACACACGCTCCGTCGCCCGGCTACTGCGCCTGCGCGTCAGCGCACGCCTCGCTCCCCCTCCCGCCCCGGCACCTCCTCCCGCGCCCCACCCCTCACTGGCGCGCGAGGGGCAGGTCGGGGCGGAGCATGTGGCCACGCCTCTTAAAGGCGCTGGCGCCGTGCCCCCCCCAACCCCCACCTACCCAGCGTTGGCGGAGAGGAGGCGGTGGCCCGAGCGCCTGGGGCGGGGCAGGGCGGGGCCGCGCCGAAGTGAGCGAGCCGGGTGGAAACGTTCGAAAGGGCTCGTTTTCGTCGCCCTCCCCCGGGAAGCCCCCGGCCACACTCCCTCAGCTGGGGCGGCGGCTGCTTCCTCCGCTTGGGCCGCGACCTGCAGCACCGGCCCCGCCTCGCCTTCCCCGGCGCCGCGGAGCTCCCCGGCTCGCGGGTCCTTGTCGCGTTCTTCTGGGGAAGGGGCGAGGGTGGGCGTCCCGCCTCCCGCTGCCGAAACCCGAGACCTCACACTGGTCTTTCCAGATCCTGACCCGCTTACGAGCCCGGCCAGAGTTGCTACCCTCCCTGGGAGGCCTGAAGCACCGTTTGGTTTCCTAATTCCAATTCGAGAAATACTCAGGATTCGATGGGGAGGCTGGAGCCCCCGCCTCCAGTGTCCTCCGCAGGATCAAATTGAGCAGGCATTATGTAGCCCTGCCTTCACCTGCCCACCTGAAATAGGTGGAGGGAGGAGGCTTAGGAGACTGGGAGATGACAGCCACAGCCCACCCAAAATACCAGTCCAACTCGGAATGGCCTTTGGTTAAAGAACACGATTTACATTTAACTCACTTGAGCACACACTTCCCATTCCTCAATTGGTCATCGGACTATGGGGTCCTTTCTCCTTAATTTCGGTCCTCTTTCCTCTCTTTGAGCCATGATCACATCTGCAGTCACTGTACTTCTTGAAGTATTTCTGTGAGGCATTTGCCACTTATTCTTACTGGTCATTCCTTCCCAGCCAAGGCACCTGAACTTTATGTCACCCTCCCATTTCTAGACCAGCCCCCCCCCCTTTTCATCTCTAATCTTGCAGAGGTATGACTCTGCTAGATCACTCTTAAATCTTGTATTAGCTTGTTTGAAATCTCATATTTTCTATTAAAAGAGAATTGAAGAGTGATGGATTGTGTTGACTCCATTGTTAAACCAGAAGAAGTAGGATTTGTTTCCTTGTCTTAATCATAAACAAGAACAACAAATCTGTGAAAACACCACCACAGCTTTAACCAGACTAGAATAGAGAATAATTGTGTGAGACCTTAAAGCATTATAGGAACCTGACAAAGTTTTTCTAAGCCCAAGTTTTGTTAAATTAATGATTCCATGTTAAGAGTTCTGTCATCTTATTTATTGTGTTCCTGCAGGAATACCCGAAACGCATAGTAAACTAAGGTGTTGAGTGCATATTTATCCTTCATTCAACAAATTCACTGAGTATGTACCAGGTCCTGTTATAAACAGGAGAGACACTGTGATGAAGACTCTAACTCCTGGTAGGGGGACAATACACAAGTCAACAAATAAACACATCAGAAAATCTCAGATATCAATAAGTGGAAACAAGGTCATGAGACTGAAGGGAGATGGAAGCAATATTAAATTCGGTGATCAGATAAGGCCCCTATGAGGAGTAACATTTCAGCTGAAGTCCTTCCAAGGGCTTAAAAGGCCCTGTATGATATGCTTCCCATTCATTTTACTGTGCTTTTCTTCTTTTCTTTAATGGTACATGTACCTTCTAACATTTTTTCACTTACTCATTAGATTTATTTTTGTGTGTGTGTCCCACCAAGAGGGGATTTTTTTATTGTTTTCTTTATTGGCAACAAATACTCCTAGAACAGTGCTTGGTAAGTTGTAGGTGCTCAGTATGTGTTGAATGAATAAATTTGAAGCTTATTGAGCAAGGGGAGTGTGGTAAGAGATGTTGGACAGGCAGGAAGGGGCCAGATCAGATAGGGATTTTATTGAAGATGTTATGGGAAGATATTGGAGGGATAAAGTAGGGGAGGGGACTAACAGTGACATAATCTTATTTAAGTTTTTTAAAGTTTTTAAGCTTTGTAGGAAGAAGGTATTGTAGAGGTACAAGAGAGGAAGCACCAACAATTTACAAGTTGTTTGCTTTGTAAAGAGCTACAGTGGGGCAGTTCCATTAAGCTATGAAAACCTCATGTACTGATCTCTCCTTTGGAGATTTAACTTGCTGTGATGATTGGCCACCGCGTTCTGTATACTAGATCCTGCTGCATGAACCTAAGAAAACTTTTTGTAGACCCCATACAGATTCCTATCCTTCAAAATTTTACTTAGTTTACAGTGCCATAGGTTGTAATTTTACTTTAGTTCTATTCAGTTCATCCATCCATCCATTCTTTCATTCAACAAATATTATTTATTTATTTATTTAAAACTTTTCCCCTCCCCAGCAATGGTAGGTCAGGAGCACAGGTAACAACCTGGACTTTTTAATTTTTTAAATTTTTTTTAATATTTGGCTGTGTTGCGTCTTTGTTGCTGCCCACGGGCTTTCTCTAGCTGCGGCAAGCGGGAGCTACTCTTCATTGCAGTGAGCGGGCTTCTCATGGCGGTGGCTTCCCTTGTTGCGGAGCACGGGCTCTAGGTGCGTGGGCTCAGTAGTTGTGGCTCATGGGCTCTAGAACTCAGACCCAGTAGCTGTGGCGCACGGGCTTAGTTGCTCTGTGGCATGTGGGATCTTCCCAGACCAAGGCTCGAACCCGTGTCCTCTGCATTGGCAGGCGGATTCTTAACAACTGCGCCACCAAGGAAGCCCCTCAACAAATATTTCTAAAACATCTACAGAACCTGCTGTGTGTTAATTATACCATGCTGATCTGGATAAAACGACATCTGACATTTTAAGTACTTGCAAAAGTCCCCTTTCATCATTGAACTTATGATGTGTAACAAGAGAGGCAATAGTCAGTTCATGATAATTCCAATGAATTTTAGGAAAGGGGAAGTACAGGGTGCCTTGAAGCAGAAGGACAGTCTGGAGGGTGGGGGAAGTCTTCTTAGAGGAAATGTTTTGAGATTGAAGGATGAGCCAGACAAAGAGGAGTGGATGCAGTGGTATGCTGGTAAATGTTAAAAAACCAGCTCTTAAAAAAAGAAAGGGGGAAAAAAAAAAGCCCTGATTTGTAGCTTTAGCAGCCAGATTGCAAAATTCCTGAAAATTTAACAATTGCTTCCGTAAGCTGATGCAAGCTGGCTCCAGCACTCACACATACTGAGGGATATGGAAGAAGGTGGCGTTCCAGGTTGAGCCAACAGTGTACAGAAGGAGCTGGAAGCTGGAGAATGCATAGTGCACTCATAAAGAAGCCTGGAATGGCTGCAGTATGAAGAGAATGAGGGTGATATAAAATGTCTGCAAAGATGTGCAAGAATCAATTGTTAGTCTCTCTTCCCAATTCTATATTTAGCAATGTCATGTTGTTAGCTTGAAATTGGCCATAATCGAGTATTTACATTGTGGAAATCAGCCAACACTACAAACCAGGGGTCCCCTTACCCTCCTAGAGTCAGTTGTTAAACATTTACTGCTGGTATGGACCAGGTCTTGCAAGAATGTTCAGTAGAGCCATGCAAAGAGTTTTGGTCTTTATCCTCAGTGATGAGAAGCCACTGAAGGATTTTAACTGGTCAGCCACATGGTCAGATATGCCTTTTTCAAAAGTGCTCAGCGTGTTAATGGAGACTAACTGGGGAATCTGGACTTCTACCTCTACCCTCCCTTGCAGGAGCAGTGTCAAAAAAGGAAGGTTTAAATAAGATCCAGAGTCTCATAAAATAATATTAAGATGTCCAATTTTAGTTGAAAATCACTCAACTTACCAAGAGCTGTGAGATCTAAAAGTGAATGAAAAAAGACTATCTATCAATAGATGCCAACACCAAGATGACAGATGTTAGAATTATCTGACAAAGATTTCAAACCAGCAATGATAAAAATTTTTCAACAAGCAATTACACACAAGCTTGAAACAAATGAGAAAACAGAAAATCTCAGGAAAGAAATAGAAGAGATAAAGAAGACCCAAATGGAAATTTTAGAACAGAAAAATTCTATAACTGAAATATCTCAGTGGGTAGGCTCAACAGCAGAATGGAAGTGACAGAGAAGAAAAAAAAGTCACTGAAATGGAAGATAGAGCAATAGAAACTACTCAATCTGGACGAGAGAGAAAATAGACTGAAAAAACAAAACCAAAAACCTCCAGAGCAAAAGTAACAAAAGATCTAACATTTGTGTCGTCAAGAGTCCCAGAAAGGAAGGACAAAGAGAGCCAGGCTGAAAATGTAATTGATGAAGTAATGGCTGAAATACTTCTCAAATTTGGCAAGAAACATAAAACTATAGATTCAAGAAACTGAGTAAATCCTAAATAGGATAAGCCCAAAAAATCCATGCCAAGACACAATTAAACTTCTAAAAACTAAAGAGAAAGAAAAAAATCTTGAAAGCAGCCAGAGAAAATGACAACTTACCTATTGAGGAAAAATAATTTGAATGACAGCAGATTTCTCATCAGAAACCATGGAGGCCAGAAAGAAGTGGCAAAATATTTTTTCAGTACAGAAAAAACAAAAACAAAATCTGTCAACCCAGAATCCTATAGCCAGTGAAAATATTCTTCAGCAATGAAGGGGCAATCAAGACATTCTAAGATGAAGGAAAACTAAGAGAGAATTTGTCAGCAGCATACCCACCCAAAAAATGGCTAAAGGAAGTTCTCTAAAATAGGAAGGAAACAATAAAACAAGGAACCTTGGAACAACAGGAATAAGAAAGAACACACAGTAAGCAAAAACAGAGGTAAATGCAATAGGCTTTCCTTCTCCTCGAGTTTTCTAAATCATGTTTGACGGTTGAAGTAAACATTATAAGACTGTCTTATGTGGTTCTAAATTTATGTGGAGGAAATATTTAAGAAAATTATAAATGAACATAGAGGAAGGTAAGCTATCTATACTTCACTCAAACTGGTAAAATGATGACACCAGTAAACTGTCATAAGTTATGTATATATAATGTAATACCTAGAACAACCACCTTAAAATATACAAAGAGATACACTTAAAAACATTATGGATGAATCAAGATGGAATTCTAAAAAATGCTTAAGTATCCCACAGGAAGGCAGGAAAATAAAAATAGAGAAATGAAAAACAGAACAAACAGAAAACAAAAAATAAAACAACAGACTAAATTCTTAACATATCAATAACTACATTAAACATAAATGGTGTGCATATACCAATTAAGAGACAGAGATTGGCAGAGTAGATTAAAAAAATGACCCAATCAATATATACTGTCTACAAGAATCTCACTTCAAAAATTATGATATAGGAAGGGTGCCAGTAAAAGAATGGAAAAAAGATATGTCATGCAAATATTAAGCAAAGGAAAGTAGAAATGACTATATTAATATCAGATTAAGTAGACTTTAGACCAAAGAATATTACCAGAGAGAGGAGGTAACATCATAAATGCTAAAAAAAAAGTCAATCCACCAAGAAGACATAGCAGTTCAAAATGTATATGCATAAAAAAAAAAAAAAAAACCGTGCTGCAAAACATGTGAAGAAAAACTGATAGCTTTTAAAGTAGAAATAGACAAATCCACCATTACAGTGGCAACTTTTAACACCTCTCTTTCAGCAATGGATAGAACAACTAGACAATCAGCAAGAATATAAAAGAACTCAACACCACCAACAACCAAAGGGATCTAATAAACATATTCAGAACACTCCATCCAATAACAGCAGCATACATGTTCTTTTTAAAGTGCCATGCAGCATATACCAAAATGGACCATATCCTGGGCCATAAAACAAACCTTAGGGCTTCCCTGGTGGTGCAGTGGTTAAAGAATCCACCTGCCAATGCAGGGGACACAGGTTTGAGCCCTGGTCCGGGAGGATCCCACATGCCGCGGAGCGGCTAAGCCCGTGTGCCACAACTACTGAGCCTGAGCTCTAGAGCCCACGAGCCACAACTACTGAAGCCCATGCACCTAGAGCCCGTGCTCCGCAACAAGAGAAGCCACCGCAATGAGAAGCCCACGCATTGCAACAAAGAGTAGCTCCCTCTCGACGCAACTAGAGAAAGCCTGCGCGCAGCAACGAAGACCCAATGCTCTGTAATGGCCTATATGGGAAAAGAATCTAAAAAAGTGGATATATGTGTATGTATAACTGCATCACTTTGCTGTACACCTGAAACTAACACAACACTGTAAATCAACTATACTCCAATAGAAAAATAAAAAATACATTAAAAAAAAACCTTAAAAAATTTTAAAGAATTGAAATCATACAGTATATTCTCCAACCACAATGAAATCAAACTATAAATCAATAAGAGAAAGGTAACAGAAAATTCTCTAAACACCTAGAGACAATAATCCATGGGTCAAAGATGAAGTCTTTTTTTTTTTTTAATTTATTTTATTTATTTATGGCTGTGTTGGGTCTTTTTTGCTGTGCACAGGCTTTCTCTAGTTGAGGCGAGCGGGGGCTACTCTTCGTTGCGGTGCGCGGGCTTCCCATTGCGGTGGCTTTTCTTGTAGCGGAGCACGGGCTCTAAGTGCCCGGGCTTCAGTAGCTGTGGCATGTGGGCTCAGTAGTTGTGGCTCACGGGCTCTAGAGCGCAGGCTCAGTAGTTGTGGCGCACGGGCTTAGTTGCTCTGTGGCATGTGGGATCATCCCGGACCAGGGCTTGAACCTGTGTCCCCTGCAGTGGCAGGCAGATTCTCAACCACTGCGCCACCAGGGAAGTCCCAAAGACGAAGTCTTAAGGGAAATAAAAATATGTATATTGAACTGAATGAACATAAAAACAGAACTTGTCAAAATTTGTGGGACACTGCTAAAACAGTGCTGAGAGGAAAATTTTTAGCACTAAATGTAGACATTAGAAGAGAGAAAAAGAAGGACTTCCCTGGAAGTCCACTGGTTAAGACTCTGAGCTTCCACTGCAGGGGGTGTGGGTTCGATCCCTGGTTGGGGAACTAAGATACCACATGCCTCACAGCGCAGCCAAAAAAGTAAAAAAAAAAAAAAAGAAAAAGAAAAAGGAGAGAGGAAAAGAGTAAGTTCCCATTTCAAGAACCTAGAAAAATAAGAGCAAAATAAACCCAAAGCAAGCAGATTGAAAGAAATTATAAAGAACAGAAATCATTAAAGTTGAAAACAGAAGAACAATAAAGAAAATTAAGGAAACAAAAAAATAGGTTCTTTGAAAATATCAATTAAATTGACATACTTCTAGCAAGACTGACAAAGGAAAAAGGGAGAAGACACAAATTACCAATATCAGGATTGAAACAGGAGATATTATTACAGACATAAAAGTATCATAAGGAAATACCACAAACTCTACACATAAATTTAACAACTTAGACAAAGTGGACTATCTCCTCAAAAAACACAAATTACCACAACTCACACAAACAAACCACAAACAAATAATTTGAATAGCTCTATAACTATTATGGAAATTGAATTTATAATTTAAAAAAAACACATCATGCATTGAGTTATCAATATTTGAACAGCTTTATTGAGATGTATTACACATATCGTAGAAGGCGCCCATTAAGCGTACATTTTAAAGTTTTCAGGATATTTGTAGATACGTGCAATCATCACCACAGTCAATTTTTTTTTTTTTTTTGGCTGTGCCACGTGGCACGTGGAATCTTAATTCCCCGACCAGGGATTGAACTGGAGTCCCCTGCATTGGAAGCATGGAGTCTTAACCACTGGACCAGAAGGGAAGTCCCTGAATTTATAATTTTAAAGTTTCCTCAAAAGAAATCTCCAGGCCCAGTTGGTTTCACTGGAGAATTACACCAAATGGTTAAAGAAGAATTAAACCAATTCTACAAAATCTCTTCCAGAAAATAGACGAGCACTTTCCAATTCATTTTATGAAGCTAGTTTTACCCTAACAAAACTAGACAAAGACAGTGCCAAAAAAGAAAACTACAGACTAATACCTCTCATGAATATAGACACAAAAATTATTAACAAAATATTAGCTCACATAATTTATCAATATACAAAAAGAATTATTTACCATGACCAAGTGGGGTTTATTCCAGGGAGGCAAGTTTGGTTCAATATTTAAAAATCAGTCAGTGGATTCTACCATATTAACAGGTTCAAGACGAAAAAAATCACATGATCATATCAGTAGATACAGAAAAAACTTGACAAATTTCAACATCCATTCATGATAAAAAAAAAACCCTCAGAGAAATAGGAATAGAGGAGAACTTCCTGAACTTGATAAAGGACACTTACAAAAACATGCAGCTACCATACTTAATGGTGAAAAACTGAATGCTTTCCCCCTAAAATTGGGAGCAAGGTAAGGATGGCTTCTTTTATCACTTTTATTCAATATGACACTGGAACTTCTAGCCAGTCCAATAATGGGGGGGGGGGGAACAATATAAAAGGCATATAGATCAGAAAATTGGCTGCGTTGAGTCTTCGTTGCTGAGCACGGGCTTTCTCTAGTTGCAGCAAGCGGGGCTACTCTTTGTTGTGGTGTGCGGGCTTCTCAATGCAGTGGCTTCTCTTGTTGCAGAGCACAGGCTCTAGGCACGTGAGCTTCAGCAGTTGTGGCACGTGGGCTCAGTAGTTGTGGCTCGCGGGCTCTAGGGCGCAGGCTCAGTAGTTGCGGTGCACGGGTTTAGTTGCTCCGCGGCATGTGGGATCTTCCTGGACCAGGGCTCGAACCCGTGTTCCCTGCATTGGCAGGTGGATTCTTAACCACTGCACTACCAGGGAAGCCCCAAACTGTCCTATTTTTAGATGACACATAGTTTGTGTAGAAAATTTCAAGGAATTAAAAAAAAAAAACCAAACTCTTAGAACTAATATGTAAGATCAGTAAGGTCACAGGATACAAGACAAACACATAAAAATTAATTGTATTTTTATGTACAAGCTATGAACATGACATAGAAATTAAAAACAATATGCCATTTATGATCATCAAAAAATTAAAGTTATAAATTTAATGAAACATGTATAGGACTTGTATGCTTAAAACTGAACAGCACTGATGAGAGAAATTAAAAAAAGAAAACTTTTTGAACTTTTTTTTTTGCCATGCCGCACAAGTTGCAGGATCTTAGTTCCCTGACCAGGGATCAAATCCGGGCCCCCGCAGTGAAAGCGCCAAGTCCTAACCACTGGACTGCCAGGGAATGCCAAAAAAAACTTTTTTAATAAATGGAGACACGTACTGTGTTCATGGAGTGAAAGATTAAACATAGTAAAGATGTCAATTTTCACCAAACTGATAAAGTTGAACACAATTCCTATCTAAATCCCAGCAATTTCTTTTTTTTTAAGTTACAGACAAAATTATTCTAAAATTTATGTGGAAAAGCCAAGGTACTAGAGCAGCTAAAACAATTTTGAAAAGAAAGAATAAAATGGGAGGAATTACTTTATCTGCTTTTAAGGCTTATTACAGGTAATCAAGACTGTGTGGTACTGGTTGAGGAACAGAGAGATAGATCAACGGAACAGAGCAGAAAACCCAGGAAAAGACCCACCCAAAATGCCCAAATAAAATTTGAAAAACGTGCAAAAGCAATTCAGCGGAGAAAAGAGCATTTTCAACAAATGGTGCTGGAGTAATTAGACATTCATAGGCAACCAAAACCAAACAAACAAACAAAATCCTTGACCTATTCTCACACCGTATATGAAAATTAACTCAACATGTATCATGAACTTAAATAAAAACATAAAACTATAAAACTTTTAGAATAAAACATAGGAGGAAATGTGCTGGATTTAGGGACAGAGTTCTTAGACGTGGGACTTCCTGGTGGTCCAGGGTTAAGACTCTGCCCTTCACTGCAGGGGGCTCGGGTTGGATCCCTGGTCAGGGAACTAAGATCCTGCATGCCGCACATGGCGCGGCCCAAAAAAAAAAAAAAAAAAAAAAAAAAAGAGAGAGAGAGAGAGAGAGAGATCAGAGGAACAATTAATAAATTGGACTTCATCAGAATTAAAAACTTTTGCTCTGTGAAAGACTGTTAAGAGGATGAAAAGATAGTTACAGAGTGGGAGAAAGTATTTGCAAAACAAGTTTACGACAAAGCGCTAGTATCTAGCATATAGAAGGAAATCTTAAAACTCAACAGTCAAAAACCAAACCAATTAGAAAATGGGCAAAAGACAGAAAGAGATATTTTATTGATGAGTATATGCAGATGGCAGATAAGCACATGAAGAGATGCTCAACATCATTAGTCATTAGAGAAATGCAAATTAAAACCACAATGAGATATCACTACACACGTGTCAGAATGGCTAAAATAAGAGCTGAGACAACACCAAATTCTGGTGAGAATACAGAGAAACTGGATCACTCATACATTGCAGGTGGGAATGCAAAACGGTACAGCCACTTGGGAAAACAGTTTGGTAGTATCTTTTTTTTAAAAAAATAAATTTATTTATTTATTTTTGGCTGTGTTGGGTCTTTGTTGCTGCGCGCGGGCTTTCTCTAGTTGCGGCGAGCGGGGGCTACTCTTTGTTGCGGTGCGCGAGCTTCTCATTGCAGTGGCTTCTCTTGTTGTGGAGCACGGGATCTAGGCGCGTGGGCTTCAGTAGTTGTGGCACGTGGGCTTCAGTAGTTGTGGCTCTCGGGCTCTAGAGCGCAGGCTCAATAGTTGTGGCGCACGGGCTTAGCTGCTCCGCGGCATGTGGGGTCTTCCCGGACCAGGGCTCGAACCCATGTTCCCTGAATCGGCAGGTGGCTTCTCAACCGATACGCCACCAGGGAAGCTCTGGTAGTATCTTTAAAAGGTAAACATGCAACTCCCATACAACCCAGCAATTGCATTCCTGGGCATTTTCCTCAGAGAAATGAAGACTTCTGTCCACTTTAACATCCATACACAGGTTTTAGCAGCTTTATTTACGGTAGCCCCAAACTGGAAGCATCCAGATGTCCTCCAGTGGGTGAATGGTTAAACTGTGGTACCTCTATACCACTCAACCAGAAAAAGGAATGAACTATTGACACACGCAACTACTGGATGACTCTCCAGAGAATTATGCTGAGTGAAAGAAGCCAATCCCGAAAGGTTACATACTGAATGATTCTTGAAATGATGAAATTATAGAAACGGAGAACAGATTAGTGCTTGCCAGGGGTTAAGGAGGGAAGGAGGTGGGGGGGAAAGTGGTGGGGGGCAGGGGTGGTGGTGGGATGAACTGGGAGATTGGGATTGACATGTATACACTGATGTGTATAAAATGGATCACTAATAAGAACCTGCTGTATAAAAGAATAAATAAAATAAAATTCAAAAAAAAAAAAAAAAGAAAGAAGGGAAGGAGGTGGGAGGGAAGTGGGTGTGGCCATAAATGGGCAACTTGAGAAAACTCGTTGTGATGGAAATGTTTGGTAGCTATGTCAATATCCTGCTGAGGATGTTATACAAGAGTTTTGCAAGATGCTCCCACTGGAGAAAACTGAGTAAAGGGCATTGAATCCTACTGTATTATTTCTAACAACTTGCAAGTAGAATCTACAATTATCTCAAAATAATCAGCTTAATTAAAAGAAAATGCTAGGCACCATTTTAAACTATAGACAGGACTGAATAAGGTATTATATCTGCCTTCAAGGAACTCATAGTCTATCTCGTGAGGAGTTGAGCATATAGCTGCATTGCTTAAGGTAGATGTACACAGTGTCCAGAGTTTTGGACTTTCCAGAATCCTCTGACCTTGTTTTGGTAGAAATATTGCCTCTTTTCCCCTTTCTCCTCCCTCACCATCCATTCGATGTGATCAGGACCAACTACAAAATTTGCAGTGCCCTGTATAAACTGAAAATGCAAGGGTCCTTGTTTAGATATGATTAAGAATTTCAAGATGGCAACAGCTGAGCATAAACCATGTGGAGGGCCCTTCTGAACTCACAGACCGGTGCAACTGCACAGGTCACACTCTTGCGATGCTGGCTCTGCTTGTGATTCTGGTAAGACTGAAAATCCCCTTCTCACCTCCCTTGGCAGGAGATGGTCCTGAATCACCCAGGAGTGGTCATTCATAATATCTCATTGCCCTGGTTACTTCTATTAGAATCCTTCCGGGGAAGTCATATATAATAAAGCAGGGAGAGAGAGAACTCTGTTTCCTCTGGGGTGAGTTATTTATTGAACAAATATTTATTGGGTATCTTCCATGTGTTACACATCAGAGATACAATGGTGAACAAGAGGCATATAGGTAGTCCTAGCCCTCATGTAGCTTATATCCTACAGGTAGAGGCAGATAACAGCAATGAATTACAAATTGGGTTAAATGCAAAATAAAAGAATAAGTGGAGATGCTGTGAGTAGAATAACCAGGGTGGCCAGATATGTACGATTACTATTGTATAGAGGAGGAAAGTGAAGGTAAGAGAAGGTTAAGCAAATTGTCTTAAGATCAGAGAGCTGGCAAATGGCCAAGGAGAAATTCTAACGCGCGTGTGTCTGACACCAACTGCACCATGCCAGTTTGGAAAGTACTTACTTCCCATAAAGATGGGAAGTAGCATAGTGTAGTAGAGTTTTTAAGGGCTCAGGTTCTGAGGCATAGCTAAATTCAAATCCTGGCTTGGACAGATTATTTTAACTCCTGAAAAAGTCTTGCTTTTCTCATTTATAAAATGAGGAGTGATAGGAATTGTTGCTACAGGGAGTAAATGAGATACCGCACATGGAATGATCAGCCCAGCACATCACACCTAGTAAGTGTTCAATGAGTTTATAAATCATAGTTTCAAGTCCAAAGAACTGAATTCCATCCAGATCTTCTACTTACTCTGTGAAGTTGTGTAAATCACATCCTTAGGGAGCCTATTTTCCTCATCTGTAAACTTAGGATAATGGCGTGCCTCATGGGGTCATCACAAGCATAAATGAGATAATGTAAGTGAAAGTGCTATCCAAATGTGGCAATTCTATAATAAAACTCATAGGGTATTTTCTCTGACCAGTGGTCCGAATTTATTCTCAAATGCAGCTCATCCCTCCGACCTTTGTGCCATCACTGTAGCTCTAATATGACATGATACTGCATTGTAATTTTTTTTTCAAGGGAGAGGTATAATTTTATTTTTGTTTATTTATTTAATCTTTTGGCTGAGCCACATGGCATATGGGATCTTAGTTCCCCAACCAGGGATCGAACATGTACCCCCTGCAGTGGGGCACTGGAAGCACAGAGTCTTAACCACTGGACAGCCAGGGAAGTCTCTGCATTGTAATTCTTTATAGGCTAGTGTCTCTTAGCAGACTAAGAACTCTTTGAGGGAGGGACTGTGTGTTGCCCCTTCACCTAGCACCTGGCTCAGTTGCAGCTAGGGAAAGTTGAATGAGTGTGGACCCTGCCCCTGGGTTCGCACATGGGGTGCTATGTTCGCTCGGGGACCCCTCACCTAGCAGCTTCGTGTGGCAGCTCCACTCATGTATTTCCCCCACAGCAAAATTTCAATTGCAGGGAGGCTCTTCCTGTGGCCCAGCAGGACACATCTGCGCTGCCTCTCTCTTGTGCCAGTTGTTTGTTTGTGGAGAATACAAAACCACATTTGTTATTAAAAGAAAAGGTCTATAGGGTTCTACGTTGACCCGTTCTATCTTCTTCCCTTTTGCATTGAGAAATTTATTTATTTGGGATGCATTTTGGTATAAATCATTGCATTCTGTAGTTATGTTGTGCTGATGTGTGCTATTGTGAAAGTCTTGAGGCCAAGATTTACTGTAGAGGGAAAATGAACGCTTCATTATCCCAAAAAAAAGAAGGGCATTCAGTCCTTTAGTCAACTGTGTATCCCAACACTCACTATTGAGCTGTCTCCTGGTATGCATCTGTCCTCACCCTTTGCCTAATTCGCTCTGGTCAGGAGCTAGTCATCCTTGGGGCAATGCCAAGGATATCTGCATAATCTTCTCTCAAGCTCAGAATCAACATTTTAAAGTTAAGAATGATCATGTCATTCAAAGAGTTTGGGGATAATTTGGGGGGGGACAATTTTTTTTTTTAATTAAAAAAAATTTTTATTTAGGCATAATTGACATTATACTAGCTTCAGGTATACAACATAATGATTTGATATTTGTATATATCATGAAATGATCAGCACAATAATTCTACTTAACATCTGGGATTATAATTTTAATGTCGAATTTTTACTGGCACAATTCATAGAATAAGAAATCATCATTCTTAGTGCCACCATGTTTTTTTTATTATTTTCACTTATTTTTTATTGAATTATAATTAACATACAATATTATATTAGAATCAGGTGTACAACATAGTGATTCAATATTTTTATACATTATGAAATGATCACAATAAGTCACTGTCACCATACACACTCCTTACAATATTACTGACTATATTCCCTGTGTATACAGTACATAGTTTGTAACTCTTTTTTTTTTTAATTAATTTTTATTGGAGTATAGTTGCTTTACAGGGGACAATTTTTTATAAGTAATATATTGGATGGAGCTGGCTGGGATTGCAGCTAGACTTTTTATATTAATTCCTATGAAAGTAATTCCCCCTTTTCTATAACTTGGAGTTTTCTTGGAATGTAATCTTGACATAAAATGATACCATTCCATAAAAAAAATTCCAAAGTAAAAGATAAATGAGTTGAGGATTGTTTTTAATCCTCTCCATGTACATATTAAAACAAGTAATTGAAGTCTCTCAGAAAACACCTTTTGGTTGTACATTAGTTTATCAGGGTGTGTTTTGGTTGTCCAGAAATGATTTAGGTAAATATGATCAAAGTGGTTGCCCAGGATTGCAATCAGATGTAAGATGGATTCTAGATGGTCCAGAACCAAAAGTTGGGAAGAAAATGGAGAAGGAACTCAATCAAGAACATACTCTGGGGCGACTTCCCTGGTGGTGCAGTGTTTAAGACTCCGCCTGCCAATGCAGGGGACACGGGTTCGAGCCCTGGTCCGGGAAGATCCCACATGGCACGGAGCAACTAAGCCCGTGCTCCACAGCTACTGAGCCTGCACCCTAGAGCCCGTGAGCCACAACTACTGAGCCCGTGTGCCACAACTACTGAAGCCTGTGTGCCTAGGGCCTGTGTTCTGCAACAAAGAGAAGCCACCACAATGAGAAGCTCATGCACCGCAACGAAGGGTAGCCCCTGCTCGCCACAACTAGTGAAAGCCCACGTGCAGCAACAAAGACCCAATGCAGCCAAAAATAAATAAATAAATAAAATAAAATTTATTTTTTTAAAAAAGAACATATTTTGGGGACTTCCCTCGTAGTCCAGTGGCTAAGACTCCGTGCTCCCAATGCAGGGGTCCCGGGTTCGATCCCTGGTCAGGGAACTAGATCTCACATGCTGCAACTAAGAGTTCGTGTGCTGCAACTAAAGACCCCCGCATGCCACAACTAAAAAAGAAAAAAAAAAAAGAAAAAAGATCCCGCATGCCGCAACAAAGATCCCGTGTGCCACCACTAAAACCCGGTGCAGCCAAAATAAATAAATAAATAAATATTTTAAAAAAAGAATGTATTTCATTTTCAGTGTGACCTTGTGCAAGTTACAAGGTGTGTTATATCAATTAGCAACTTGATGTAAAACAATAAAATGGCAGAAAAGCTGATAATTTTTAGAAAGAATGGTATCAAGCTTTGTCATTTTGTTGGAAGAAGGTTTATACACTGTGTAACTTAGTTATTTGTACACTCATAAAAATCACAAAATCTGTTTGCCTTCAGGTCTGTTCCTTGCCCTTTCCCTGTGTCGCTTCATGTCATTAGGTGGGGGTGGCCCTGACCTAGAGGTCAGCGTCAGCTGGCCTTTGGCTTGGCCAGTGGGATGCACTGGCTGGAGAGGAGAGGATGGTGTAAAAGGACAGTCAGTGGATGTCCCTCCCTCTCTTGGCCTCGGGCGGCATCTCTGGAAGCAGCTGAGTCTGAGATCTCAGCTCCTGCCAGCAGGCAGGCCTTCTGAGGCCCAGCTTCTGCAGTTGACCTAGCTCCTGGTCTAGAGAAACTCCACTTACTTCTCTCCTCCTCCAGCCTGGAGGTAGTGTCTTCCTGGTGTTGCTAATCTTTAGGATGCCTCACCATCCCATTTGGCTGCTCTTTCGGTTCCTGTGAAACCAATTCTGGATGTTACATTTTCTGTTTAAATATTTAGAGTAGCTTGTTTTCCTGACTGGAGTCTGACTGATGCATATGTCCCTAAGCCTTTAGTGGTTAAGTATTATGATAATGAATAATAATCCTTTTGTCACCCTGGTTGGTTTCAGAGTAGTAGTACCTGCTTAGTAGAGAATCTGTTGATTCACTCAAGAAATGTAACTACGAAATGGAGCAAAAGGGAACTCCCTGGTGGTCCAGTGGTTAGGACTCCACGCTTTCAGTGCCAAGGGCCTGGGTTCAATATCTGGTCAGGGAACTTCCCTGAAGTGGAAGCACAGAGTCTTAACCACTGGACTGCCAAGGAAGTCCCTGATTTAGCATTTTATTAATTCTTATTTTAAATACTTAAATACTGTCAACCTCAGTTTGCCTTTAGCCCTCCTCTTCCCCTTGCCCACAAGCTAATATAGTTGAAAAAATTTTATTGTGGTAAAATATACATAAATGTTACCATTTTAACCATTTTGGGGGGCTTAGCCTCATTTTTATTTATTTAAAAAATTTTATGTTTCAGGTGTAGCATTATAATTTGACATCTGTATACACCACAGAGTAATCACCCCAAGTCTAGTTGCCATTTTAACCATTTTTAAGTGTACAGTTCAGTGACATTAAGCACATTCACATTGTTGTACAACCATCACAACCATTCATCTCCAGAACTTTATCATTTTCCTGGATTAAAATTGTTCCCCTTGCACAATGACTCCTCCTCCCTCCCTCCGCCAGACCCTGGCAACCACCATTTCACTTTCTATCTCTATGAATGACTCCCCTGGCACCTCATATAAGTGGAATCATAGAATATTGGTCCTTTTGTATCTGGCTTATTTCACTTAGCACAATGTCTTACAGGTTCAGGTTCATCCATGTTGTAGCATGTATCAGAATTTCATTCTGTTTTAAAGTTGAATAATATTTCATTGTATGGCTTCGCCACATTTTTGTTTATCCATTCATCCGTTGGTGGACATTTGGGTTGTTTCCATCTTTTGGCTTTTGTGAATAATGTTGCTATGAATGTGGGTGTACAAATATCTGTTTGAGTCCCTGCTTTCAATTCTTTTGAGTATATGCTCAGAAGTGGAATTGCTGGATCAAATGATAACTGTTTAATTTTTTGAGGAACCACCATACTCATATTTTTGTCAAGAGCAACTCTATCAGGCTTCTGCAGGTGGACTCAGCCTGCTCTAACTACTTTATGAAATGTCAAGTACAATTTATTATGCATAGCAATCCTTATAGTAAAGTAGAATCATTCACATATAACATATAGTCCACTGCCCAGATTATAATCAGTGCAGGAGTTAGCTATAGTTCATTAGAGATTTTAATCCATGTAACATGCAGATAAGCATAACCAAACACTGATCAATGAAATACTAAATAACATTTTTCAAGATGACTATTTTTATAAACATTTTTGGTATACCATTGTAGGCTTCCCAATCTCAAGGTTGCTAGGAAAAGAAAGACAGCATTTAGTGGCAACTATCCAGAACCACTGAGCTTTAAAAACTGGCAATTTGAATCAATATTTACGTAGTGCCACACATTTTTATGTCCAAGGTAAGTAAGCTCTAGTCAGCATAATTCTAGATTTTATAATCCTAAGTTAAATACCCTAAGTGATGTGCCTTGAAATTCGTATGCTGGGAGATACTGGTCCCTCCTGTCCTTAGGATGGCCAGATTGATGGAGCTTGGAGGAGCCAGAGCCCCCTTACCTGTCACCGTATCACCAGGAGCTGTGGACTCACTGAAATATGGCCAAGGGGGGTGCTACCCCCTGGTCATATTCAGCATGACCACCTGGCCCAGCTCAGCAGCAGGTGTTGAGTATGCTGCTGTTCATCGAAGACCAGGGAGCCATGGAGTCACTGCAGCAGTTGGTGTTTCAGGTGCCAATGCCTAAGGTGCTGCTGGCCAAGGGTGTCATGGGGGTGAAGACTGGGCCAGTGCTCCTTGCAGGTGCAGCTCTAGACAGCCCCGCCCTCTGCTTCACATACACTGGACACCTCTGACCTCTGTGGTCAAAGGTATAGGCAGGATGACTGTTCCAAAAATTCACATATGTTCTGTGAATTATAGCTTAACTTGAAATATTTGATGGAAATGATTTCGATTTGATTGGAAATCCACATTATAAGAAATTTTACATTGGGACGTCCCTGGCTGTCCAGTGGTTAAGACTCCACGCTTCCAACGTAGGGGGCACGGGTTTGATCCCTGGTCAGGGAACAAGGATCCCACATGCTGCCAGGGGAGGCCAAAAAAAAAAAAAAAAAATTTCACATTGCATTTGTCAATGAAAGGAAGTTATTAGAGTCTTTGAAATTTAGTTTCAATTGTAAATTATTGAGATTTAATTCATATACCATAAAATTCCTCTTAAAAGTGTACCATTCAATGTTTTTTAGTATACTCACAGAGCTGTGCAGCTACCACCACTAACTCCAAAACATTTTCATCACCTAAAAAAGAAACCATACCTGTAAGCTGTCACTCCATTTCCTCCTGCCTTCAGCCCTTTGCAACCACTAATCTACTTTCTGTCTCCATGGATGTGCCTATCCTGGACATTTCATATAAATGGAATCATAGAATATGTGCCTGTTGTGCCTGGCTTCTTTCACTTAGAATGTTTTCAAGGTTCTTTCATGTTGTGGCCTGTATCAGTGCTTTGTTCCTTTTTATGGCTGAATATTTCATTGTATGAATAGACCACATGTTGTTCATACATTCATCTGCTGATGGATGCACGTTTTATTTATCCATTCATCAGTTCAATTACACATTTAAAAAATTATTTTATTTTTAAAAAAGATTTATTTATTATTTATTTATTTTATTCATTTTTGGCTGCATCGGTCTTAGTTGTGGCGCGCGGGCTCTTTGTTGTGGCGCGTGGGCTTCTCTCTAGTTGTGGCGCGCAGGCTCCAGGGCATGTGGGCTCTGTACTTTGCAGCATGCGGGCTCTAGTTGAGGCGCGCTGCCTTAGTTGTCCCGCAGCATGTGGGATCTTAGTTCCCTGACCAGGGATTAAACCCGCATCCCCTGCATTGCAAGGCGGATTCTTTACCACTGGACCACCAGGGAAGTCCCCAGTTATACATCTTTGAATGATCATAAAAATGGTTTTAAATTTCTCATCACCTACTTGTGCAAACAGTTTCTTGTAAATGGTGATTATGAAGAATCTGAAGACAATATCACTACAAAGTTTGGATCAGGAATTGTGTGTAGGTGTTTCAGCCTGTTATCAAAAAGTCATGTTTCCAAAGGAAGCTAAGTCTTCTATTGACATTTTAAAATTTATCTTTTGGAAGTGTTATACAAATTTAAAAATTCCTGTAAAACTTTGCACGAATTTTTGCTTATAATTATATAAAGGGTATGTAATTAATTTTCTTCTCTAAGTCACATGTACACATTTCTAAGTCCCCTTAAGTTTGTTCCATTGTGCCATATAAAAAATATCTTTTTATGTGTTCCAGGATGTGAAAAATGTTGGAGAGCACATCTTAGAGAGCCCCAGATTTTAAAGAGGTTTCCTAATAGTAAGACATGCTTACATTTAGGATTCTTTATATGGCTTGCTGAGAAAGTTCACATATTTATAATTTTGCAAAATTCGCCCTTCATAAAATGCTCATGGCTATAGTGTAATGTCTTGAGTTCTACAGGGGCTGTCTGCAGACCTATGTGTCAATTTTGTGGAGAGTCAACCTTTTTTCCCCCCAGCTTACTTGAGCTGTAATTGACAAAACTGTAAGATATTTAAAGTGTACATGTGATGATTTGATACACCTATACATTGTGAAAAGATGTCCCCCATCTAGTTAATTAACACATCCATCAACTCACATATTTATCTTCTTTTTTTTTTTTTTGGTGAGAACATTTAAGTTCTATTCTCTTAGCAAATTTCAATTATAAAATACAATGTTATCAAGTATATTCACCACGTTAATACGTTTGATCCTTGAGTCAATCTAATCCATTGGTTTTCCCCCTTCTATGACTGCTAAGATTACCTCAAGTTTGCTATCATGATTTTGTGACAGTAGTTAATGAATACTCTGTAAAATAAAATACTTCATAAAACAAAGTGTCACATCTAAAGCTATAAACTCTAGATTTGAAAATAACACATACATACACGCACAAACCAAACACTCTTACATTGTTTTATAGTTTATTTTTTAAATGACAGTAACAAATGGTCTTCCCTTGTTGGGGAATGACGTATCTACTTTCAGTCAATAGGGCCTTAAAAAGTAACAGCATTTTGTCCAAATTGAACTTATATAATTGCACAAAAGTCATACAAGGCATTAAGAAATGCTCACAAAGACTGCAGTTCTCTCAGCTTCTCATGAAGCACACCCCAAGAGGTCGTGGTTTCAGTGGGGACCCCTGATCTGAATAATACTGATGCTTACCCCAAGTTCCTCAGTGACACATAGGCAGAGGTGAAAGGAGCCAGGAAGACAAATGTGCTTTGTGACAGTGGAATTCTGCTCTACAATTAGGGTTTAATGATGTATTCACCTTCTCATATTAGGATTATTAAACACTTCAGCTTGAAGTATTTTATTTGTCCAGGCTTAAAACTTAACCCTATCAGCTTAAGTTTTGGGATACAGATCCCACTTCAGGAAACTAAAATTAAAAACAAACAAACAAAAAAAAACCACACCGTAAAAACCTCTTCCAAGCAAGATCCTTTATGCTGCCACCATCCTGGGCCCTCACCTAGTTTCTAACATACAAACACAAATAAGTTACATTATTATTGATCATATGCCAGTTGAGGGATGGTAGACAGAGTCTCACTCAAATCCCAACTCTTGTTTTACTGACAGCAGTTACTGGAAACACTGTGTTACAAAGGACTCTGAGGTCACAGCTGGAACTGGTGGGACAGCCACTATGCAGTACATGTGATGTGACATGGACACAAGACAGGGAGAGGCAGCACTCATGCCTCATATCTGCAATCTTTCTATTATTCAGAAAGCTAAGGAGGATGTTGGTTATGTATGTTTTGAAAAACATAACAAAGCCCAAGTTTTCTATTTTAATGAGTTACAATGTCTTTATCTGGGGATTTAACTTATTTTATGGATCTTAAACCCAATTAAGATATAATGTCTATAGTAGGAGTTTTCCTTTTCTGACCTTACAAAAATTAATAAAAAAGGTAACAATATTTTGAAAGAAGACACACAAAGAGAACTTTGTCACCATGAGAAGTACCTTCCTAACTTGGGTACGACTATGGGAAGAGGAGAGTTATTATTCTATTTCTACTGCTGTGTTTCAAATAAAAAACACAGTCCCAGTTTAATTATAGAGAAAAATAACAATTCCTGAAATAAAACCATACAAGTATGCGGCAGAGGCCATCTAGATATACTTCTTGCCTTTAGATTATTGTTAATATTTTAGCTGTATCTCTTCAATTCAGGGAGAAAAATTCCAGTGTAACATTTGAAGCATTTTTTAAAAATTAAGGTTTTCATTAGGAGAGCTTGGTGTATATATGAAGTATTTATTATACTGAAACAAGGAGGGAAATGTGGGGCATGTCTGTGGTAAGGCTAAGAATTAATGAGATTCTGGCACTGTGCACAATTATCTGCTCAACCAATCCTGAATAGATCAGACAGTCCCTAAACCGCTGCTCTGAGATGTTCACTGTGTCACTTCTTGAAGGTTCGGATAGTCTGATGCAAATGTTAGCTGCTGTGGTTAATCGGGGACTCAAAGGACAATATGCCTGGGTCAGGGACTATAAATCACCAGAAGAATTCCACAACGGCCGTTCTACGTGTGACTTGCAACACCTGTAGAACTTGCCAGGAATCTAGCGGGAAGAAGTCTGTTTCATGTCCAAGTAGGCTGCTATTCATAAAAGCCGCCTAAGCTTTTAGCTAGAAAGTTGAAGACTACAGAAAATGATTTATAGGAAGAAAAGGAAATTCCTTATTCCAGGATTGTAAGTGAACAAAGGAAACCCAATTCCAGAAAAAGGTTGTTGAGGCCATACAGGCCAAGGGAGTGAGAAGCCAGAGTTGTGCGTTTCTTTTCAGTCCCCTCTTAGAAAGTAACAGGCACAGGACTGAGAAGTTGGAGGGGGGTGAGGAGGGCAGGCGCAGGGATGATGACTCCAGCTGTGCAGCCATCCATTCCCACAGCTGCTGAGCAAAGCCAAGCATTTGCGGGTGAGCACCGTCAGGACACAATTTGTATCACTTTGGTTGCTAACATTATCTTTGTCTCCTGATGAAGTCACTGCCTGTCTGCTTTGGGCTCTGTACCTCGGGTTTCTCTGACAAGACGGGCAAACCTCTAGCACTGCAAGGAATGTTAATCTCCTAGCCTGTTCTTCCCTAATGCAAATATTTTCTTAAAATTTTTCGAATTTATGTTCTAACAATCAGCATGTTTTATACATCTTGGGCTCATATGCAGGTTTAAAGAAGGTGAACACATTAGTTCTTAAAGCTTTCCCCTACGACAGAAGCTCCCAAATAACTTATCTGCAGCAGTCTAGCCCTGTTCACTTTGCAAACTGAGTTTTATATAATTGCATCCCATGCTGTGTTGAGGGAAACATGAGTCTTTACCAGTGTCCTTCCAGTGCTAACGTCCAAGGAAGGAAAGGATCACAGGGTGTTTACGGGTACTGAGTGGGTTGCATATTTTGTTTTTATTGGCACTAGAGGAAATCACAGAATGATAACTGGGGTGTCTCTCTGAATACTGGGTGCCATTCCTCTGACTTTAATAGGGTAAGTAGAGGATCCGCCCTTGGCCAGGGAAGCAGCTTCAAGGGTGTGCTGAGGGTCAATGCATTAAGAATCTATAAAGAAAGCATGGATGTTTGGGAAAGGAATCATCTTTAGATTGAGAAGAGATGGATGGCGGTCTGGATCTATAGCAGACACATATACTTTTCTTTCTCTTTCATTTCCTTCCTTATCAAGAATCTAAACACCTTCCAGGTCCCAGGTAACCAAATAGCAAGAAAGGCTCAAAAATTTGTTCGATAGCTAGTGTTGCTGGAATCTGGACTGTGGCTGAATGGTGTGACTGTAGGACACCAGTGCCCTGAGGGCTCACGTGGCTCCAGTAGATACATGGGCTCCTGGATAGGTAGGCAGGTGTTATGGAAGGTACGTACTGGCCACCCACAATCACTGACAGGTGGTTTTCAGTGTAGGCAAAGACCTTGGTGATTGGCTCAAAATATATAGGCATTACACAAAAATCTTATGATATTAGGAGGATCTCAGGAAAAGTGCAGAAGGGGAAGGACCTGGAGAGAAGCAGAGAATTTTCTCCATGTGCTAACTGGGATGCGTGGACATATGTAACCAAGATCTTTCTTTACATCTTAAAACTAAACTTGTCTCAGTCATTAATTCTACAGAATTAATGTTAATAAAGTTGCAGTAACATACAATCCAAAAACTCAATTTCCCAGATTTCTAGCTACATAAAACAAGAAAGACCGCATACACAATTACATACACTCATACAGCTGCTGCACTCCCCAGTGGAACACGTGTATAAATGTCCACACAGAGACCCCCAGAAAGCACATGTGCACAGAGGCCAACGTCCACCCCTTCTGAACCTGAGATGCATGTGGGCCACAATGAGGGTCAAGAGGCCCTACTGCATATCTGTTCGATGTCATTCATCTCTCTGGGACAATCTGCAGAAAGGATGAGAGGTGAGTCCTCAGTTACCACTACATCATCCTCAATTCGTACACCAAGACCACGGAACCTCTCAGGGGCATCTTTGTCATCCTCTGGAATATAAATACCTGAGAAGTAGAAAAAAGAAGCAGAACATTCTACTCATAAATGGCAGTAACTGGATGATTTGGGGCAAGTAAGTTAACCTCTATAAAGTTGGGATCCTAACAGTACCTACCTAATAGAAATGTGGAGATTAAATGAGATAATATATATAAAAATGTCTGGTACATAAATGGTCAGTAAATGTTGCCTATCATTACTAGAACTATTATTATAGTTATTTTGTATATTAGACTACAAGATCTATACAACTACAATAATGTTGATCATGATTCTGTCACGTTCTAATGGCTCAAATGGGCACTAAAGTTACTTAATTTATGAGTATGTCAATATATGCTGGGACCCAGTAGATTATATAAATGCATTCTTTCTCTGCCTAACAGTCCCCTGGAAAAAGGGCACTTTGCTAAAATAAAGACTTAAGGCATTTTAAAATGTATTTAAAAAACACTTACTTAGAGATTATTAGCCTCAACAACCAGAAGCTGCAGAAATACTCAAATAAGTCATAAATGTAACTGACGTGTACATGATGTAAAGAGGGAAAAAGAAGACCTTAATGAACGTTTGAAAAATTCTAAGAGACCAAGGTTCCCTTTCTAATCATGAAGTCAGACAGACACCAGGTCTCTTCATATTAAAGAAACTAAACTTCCTTCTCTGTACTCACAGATACTGTTCTGTGATAAGAAGGAAAAGACCAGCAAAGGAAAATGTAGTCGAAGTCTAAGGAAGCGCCAACTAGATTGGACTTAACGGTACGTAAGGTCACAGACAGCAACATATGCCTGGACTTAAAGGGTGGCATAAAAGATGTGTCCCAACTATAACTTACATAATTTAGAGGTGAAAACACTTGAAATCTAAGATTGAGATCTGCTTTCATGACAGAAGCAGCATCGATGTTTAAAACTGACTGGTAATATCAATCTTCACACTCCACCGCGGCCACCACTTTTCTACTGAATCCTGCCCAACATCCAGCATCATTCAAGCTGGAGAACCATTAGACTGCCTGCTCTCTCTGAAGCTTAGAAGAAAGGATCTGGATACTAAAAAGTGGAATAATGCAGGCAGTTCAATGCAGAGGAGCTGCAACTGAGAACATGGGGAGTCTGAGTGTCTCTGCAGAAAAGCGCCAGGGGCTTCACAAGTGTCAGCAGCCCACCAAGATGACGGGAAGGACTAGTACAAACTGGCCCTGGCAAAGGCAGGGTTAAAAAAAGATTTATTTCTTAATATCTACTGATCAAAAGTATTCCCCATCTGTTGTTTATTGGAGAAGTCAAATTAAACAAATTGTGTGATGTGAAATAAAAAAGCTCAAGAAAAATCTAAAATAAAGTTCCCTTCTACACTGGAGAGATTCATTTTCCTGTCTCTTCTAATTTAATTACATTTGTTCAGGTAAAAATAAATTGTTTACCTTTCTATCTAACACTAGAATTACATGTCCCAAGGGATCAGAGGCTGCTAGCACCTCCCCTTACCTGGCTCCACTGTGATTACCATACCAGGCTGCAGAGGGAGGGAGCGGGGCATGTCTGGAGTGTCGTGGACATCCATCCCGAGGTAATGGCCAACATGATGCGGGCAGTATTTTCGAGCAGCCTGGAAAAGATATTACCTCAGTGTTATTAGAGCAATGACCCCTTAAGGGGAAAGTTGGGCATATATAACACCGTGAGATATGTGTTAATACTGCCTCCTGCCCCCAGTTCTGCCACTTGGTTCACCTATCCTCGGGCTAATGCTTAAGAAACTTGAAAACTGCCACCTCTTGTACGCAATTCTGCCAACAGCATTCTAACTAATCCACATTTCTATTCTTACAATTTAATATACTACACACATGCTAACTGGGGTAAGCCCAGTAATGACTATGGCAAATGAAAATCTCTTTTCTTGGGGGAGGGAAGATAATTATGTTAGAATAGTTCTCTTTTCAATGTTCGCATGTCCCTCTTAGGAAGGCTACTCTGGAGACCCTAAGTATCTCACAGCAACTTGCGGAGTAGGTATGAAACACCATGTAACACAGTAATTATTAGGCATTTACTAGCTTGGATATTTCTATCCGTTGATTAAAGATCTGTTGGCATTAACAGGAGGAATTTATAGCTTTCTTCCTATTGATAAAAGAAACCCTGGCAGCCTAAACTTGGAGCTAGGAGATGCCTTACTGGTCTGTTTCGTTTGACCACCTGGCATGGTCACATGCCATTTAATTTAAAGCTGAGGCTTTAAATTTCTATTGAACACCACCACATTTTGGATGCAGATGAAATTCACTAAACATGGCAACTGAGGATATTGTTAAAAGTCTCAACAATGTTACTGAAGCAAGAAACACCCTCCCCTTCGACCCCTACCTTTTCAAAATCACTACAAAAGAATTAAGAGTTAACCTCTCCTCCGTTTTATGTCCTCTTCCACCCTGTCTGTACCAGACTTCATTTTGTTTTCTGAAGACTGAGCTAGTTACACAGTATGCAATGAACCAGATGTGCTGCCATCTTCTGGTAGAAATAAGTACTGCACCTTTTGTTTTAATCCATGTTCAAAAAAAGTCCCTCTTACTGGTGAACAATCACAAACACCATTTCTAAATCTAATTAGCTTTACATAGGATAAAAACTAAGCAGCATGTCAGGTGTTCTTAAGAAATGGGGTCAAAGGAAGTGAAGTACCTTGAAGGCATTATTTTCCTTAATGTTCTTCATGATCCCCAACTCTTTAAGCTTCTGTCCTATCAGTGTTAGCATCATGCTGTAGATGTTATCCAAGCTTGTTCCAGGGGAGCAGAGGGTCAGACAATCTTTCTGGACTTCTAGAACAGCTTCATAGAGTTCTGCCTGAGGTGCCGTGAACCTGGGGACAGGAAAACCCAAGAACTCGAATTTGGAACTCTCTGATATTGTAGGAAGTTTGCTTCTAAGTTTGATTAGAAAAACTCCAAGGCAATGATGATGGGGCATTGTTGATATTTAGTCAGTACCAGTATATCATTAATGACAGGACCTCAATCATGCCTAGATGCTCAACAGGAAGAGCAATGACCCTTCAAGCTGGGGCAGCAACAACAATCTCTCCTTCAAACGGTCAGCTGACGGGGTGAGGCTAAAAGACGCACCCAGCCATGGGCTTCCCTGGTGGCGCAGGGGTTGAGAATCTGCCTGCCAATGCAGGGGACACGGGTTCAAGCCCTGGTCTGGGAAGATCCCACATGCCGCGGAGCAACTAGGCCCGTGAGCCACAACTACTGAGCCTGCGCGTCTGGAGCCTGTGCTCCGCAACAAGAGAGGCCACGATAGTGAGAGGCCCGCGCACCGCGATGAAGAGTGGCCCCCGCTTGCCACAACTGGGGAGAGCCCTCACACAGAAACAAAGACCCAACACAGCCATAAATAAATAAATAAATAAAAACAAATACTTAAATAAAATAAAATAAAATAAGGCAGCTTGTTTCAGATCTTTCCTGGTTTAGTTCCTCTCCCTCACTTTGGTTTTATTTATTTATTTATTTGGCTGCACTGCATGGCCCTCGGGATCTTTTCCCCCGACCAGGGATTGAACCCGGGCCACGGCAGTGAAAGTGCCAAGTCCTAACTACTGGACTGCCAGGGGACTCCCTTTCCCCCTCTTTGATTTGGATCATCTCATTCCTTCCTCTCTTTAGTTCCTAACCTGCTCAATTTCTGTTCTACTTCCAGCAGTTTCCCTTAAGTGTGAGTCCCTGTCCTAGAAGGGAGCCCAGCACCTTCAGACTTTCTTGGGCCACTGGATTGGCAAATCCTTCCCGTTTTCAGCTTCTGTTCTGAAATTGGCTCATCATCCTGACCGTGAATAGCTGTTGGTTATTTTGGGGTTCTCCTGTTTTCAGGTCTGTCAGTTAGCCTCCCCCACCATTGCTGCTTCCTTCTCCTTCCACACAGATACTGATATCACCCAGGTCTTGTGGTTGTACATAACGTGTTCATAACTGTTTGTATTTTGAGATTTTAGTGATACCTCATTACCTGGTGTTTGGGGTACCAGTCACTACCTAGTCGTTCTATTCTTATTTGAAAATTCGGAAAGACTGAAAAACTATTATTTGCTGCCATCTCTCCAGAACCCCTGATTCTTTTTATAGTTTTTGGTTTCTTACTGAGATTCTCTATCTGTTCACACATTACACTTATATCTTCCTTTAACTCCTTGAGCACAGCTATTGTTAGCTGCCTTAAAGTCCTCATCTGCTAATTGTAACATTAGGGTCATTTAGGATCTGTTTTTATTGACTATATTTTTCTTGATTATGGGTCACATTTTCCTGATTCTTCTTATGTCTAGTGATTTTTTAAAATGAACAGTAGAAATTATGAATGATACAATGTAGAGGTTCTAAAATTCTGTTATGTTCTTCTGAAGAGTGATTTTGTTAACTTGGCTGGATTCAAACTGCAAGCTCTGCTCTTAGTGGGAAGCAACTAAAATCTCTGTTCAGTCCATTCAAATTCTGGCTGCCACTATTTTGCTAAGCCTCCTGGGATCTCGCCCTAGAATATAATGTAGTGATCAGCCAAGGATTTTGGAATATTTTATATGCAAATTTTGGACCTCACCCTTTTTTGCAGTACCCTCTCTTTCAGGATTTCCCCCCATCTTTCTGGTTCCTTGCTAGTATCTAATTCTGTCCTTTGACACCTTAGGCCAATAAGGCTGTGGCTTTTTGCTGCCCAAGCTGTGTGTATTGGGGAGTGCCCTCAAGCAAAAAACTCTAACCACTTACATCTAACCCATTATAGCTCTTCTTTCAAGGACAGACTTACGCTGCAGTTTCTGCAGGCTTTTAGGAAGCTCTCTAGTGCCTTCAAATACTTGTTTTTAATATTTTGTCCAGATTCTATAATCGTTATCTGTGGAGGGTTAATCTGGCCAAACTATTCTACCATAACCTAAATATTATCTTTGCACTCAGAAAATAAAAACTTAAATTTGTTTTTAAAAAATGTGTGTGCACACATGTTAACTAGGTGTTTTTAGGTGCCTGATCCTTGATATGATGAATCAAACAGTCTTAGAAAATAATCAGGACCTTTGTAAAGGCAGTTAATGTGAGCTAGAGGGAACGTGTATATTTCTTTAGTTCTTTACTCCAAATATATCCATATTCTAACTCATACTCCTAAGAAGCAGTGGGATCTGTGGAAGCCCTACCTGCCATTGACAGGCCAGGTACGAGTGATGTCACTCACATAGCAAGAAGACTCACAACCTCCATCCAGCAGCACCATTTCCCCATCCTGGAACAAAAGTAAGACAGGTAAAAGTAGGTGACTTAATGACTGTCAGTTGTTTCTTCTTCTAATTTAAACTCGTCATGCCTTTCATTTTATAAAAAACAAAACAAAACAAAAGCTCTATTTTAAAAGAGACTAATCTTCTCTGGTTCCTTCTCACAAGAAATAGCATCTAAGTTTTTCATATGAATTCACACTGGCTCAAGAAAGATGGCACTGTAGAGTGGTTAAGTGCATTGGCTCTGGAACCACAGTGCTTGGGTTTGAATTACTAGGTGTAAGCATTAGCATTTATGATTTATTAATATCATAAATATTACCATTATCACTATTAATTAAAAAAATCCTATATAGGTTGGTATCCAGGGCCTTTATTCAAATATAATTACCTGTAACCATTTAACTTTAGAATATCACTTCCCCTTCTGCTCTCCATCAAAATACATGTGGGGGGAAAACAAACAAACAAACAAACCCCAAACAAAAACCAAACCAAAAAACCAAAAAACTTTGGGTACATCTCTCTTTCACTACTTGTCATGTTATACTGAAATTTTCTATTTATGCCCTTGAAGACAGGCCATATCTTAATCATATCTAAATAAGCACAGAACTTGGCACATAGTAGAATAATGGTCAAATAAGTACATGTATAATAATGGCAAGAATAATGAATGTGGTTTTTGTTTCTGGAAAAATGATAGAACAAATTTTAGATAACAACTAGATCCTGGACAAAAATATATTTTATGAAATGTTGACATTACATCATATAAGAGACATCTTAAAGACTTTTTTTCTTGTATAAAAACAACCCAGAACTGAAACTAGAGCTGAGTAGTGATAAGGTTAAGTGTTACAGTATATAGGAAAGAAGGTGTTGCAAAGTAGGGAAGATGAAGTGGAGATTCCTGCATTAACCCAGGACACTCACAGGGGATAATAGGGCCCCAGGTCATTAGGACCCACTTCACTTCTGGCAAAAGCATATGCAAATAACATTTAGAGGAAATAGCGCCCAAATTTGGGATTGCATAATTTCCCAAAAATAACAACAAGCAAATATGAGCTCACAACCAAAGGCTGTCAAGCACAGGAGGCAGTAGGTCACTGTGAGTGAGAGTCAGCAGGAACAACAAATACCAAATTTAGATCTTCCAGAATTCCACACAATGGAGTTATCAGATACAGAGTTGCTATTATGAAATGTTTAAAGGGATAAAAAATGGAATCACAAAGGATAACAAGCAACAAGAGACAATTGAGAATAACTGTGGATTTGAAGGGAACCAAATGGAAATAAAAACAACTGCTGAAGTAAAATACTCAGTGGATGGCTGAAGTAGTAGGTTAGACAAATGAAGAGAAAATTTAGTTTCCTGGAAGACAGACCTACCAAAATCCCCTAGAGTATGACACAGACAGACAAGGCAAATGTAAAATGAAAGAAACATTAGCTATTGAAAACAGAAAAGAGGTTTAACATACATCTAACTGAAGACCTTGAAGGAGTGAACAGAGAGAATGTAGGAGAGATGGTATCTGAAGAAATAATGTCTGAGAATTTCCTAGAACTGATGAAGACATGAATCTACAGATTCAGGAAGCAGAGGTATCATAATGAGGACATGTAAAAATAGATTTGTATTTAGATATATAATAAAACTGAGAAATACCAAAGAAAAGGAAATCTTAATGCAGAAAAAGCAAAAAGAAACTTCATAAAGGAATGATAATTATTATACTTTAAAATCAGCAACACTGAAAGTCAGAAGAAAGGGGCATAATCTATTAAAATTGATGACTGAAAATAACTGTCGATCTAGGATGGTTTTCCTCAGCATAGCCATCTTTCAAGAATGAGAATGAAATAAAGATGTTTTGGCTAAACAAAAGTAGAAAAAGTTTATCAGCTACACACCTTCATCTAAAGGATGTTCTTCAGGTAGAAGGAAGGTGATCCCAGAAAGGCCATCTAAGATGCAAGAAGGAAAGATCAACATGCAGGTAAATCTAAACAAACTCTGTTAGAAGGGGGCTCTGCTTTGACCTGTTCCTGACAGCTAGATGTAGCCGTGGTGAGCTGAGAGGCAGAACCACAGGGCAGCCTGCTGTCTCTGACTAGATCTCTGCCAGATGCCTACCAGCTGGTCCATGACAGAGTCCTTCCAGATGCCCCAACAGTCCTCTGCATTTCTCATGGCTTCTTGATGACCCTGCCCGCTAAGTTGAAAAGTTTCAGATAACTGAAGCCAGACTATGACCTAGAAGTTTTTGACTATTTTCTCTTATTTCTTATTTGGGTCACTTCATCTAATAATGGCAATATGTCTCTCTCCCTGTAAAGCTAGATTTGTGTTTATTCTCTAGTTTTTCAAGGATGAATACTATATTGTTTAGGAATAGGTACACTGGTGGTAAAACTATGAAGAAAAACAACAAAAAAAGGTTAAAACAAACGTCAAGATGGTAGGAGACAGAAAGGGAGATGTGCTTGAGATTGCCCAAGGGACTACTAAGGTATAAGCAATGATCTTCTTATCCTTGATGGTGAATACATGGTTGTTCATTTTCTCATTATTATTTTAAACAGCACATTACATTTATTGTTTATAATATATGATAAATTTGTATTTAGAAATATAATAAAACTGAGAAATACCAAAGAAAAAGAAATCTTAATGCAGCAAAAGCAAAAAGAAACAGTGGAATATAATGAAAAAAACACATGGAATATAATGAAAGTGAAATATTAATCCTTAAATAATTATAATTAGAACAGAAGAAAGGATGAAAATTAATGAGTTTAGGGAATTCCCTGGTGGTCCAGTGGTTAGGACCCAGTGCTTTCACTGCAGGGAGCCCAGGTTTGACCCCTGGTCCGGGAACTAAGATCCCGTAAGCCGTGTGGCACGCCCAGAAAAAAGAGTTTAGCGTCTAATTTAAGAAGCTTAAAAAAAGAACAAGAGAATAAACACAAAGAGTAGAAGAGTGAAATTAACAAAGGCCAGGGCACAGTGTGATGAGATAATAAACAAAGACAAAATAGCATTAATGATGTGCAGGGTTTTTTTTTTAGTATTTTTACTTATTTATTTTAAAAATTATTATTTATTTATTTATTTTATTTTTGGCTGCGTTGGGTCTTAGTTGCTGTACGCGGGATCTTCACTGAGGCATGCGGGAGCGAAGTTGGTTTTAAAAGACTAATAAAAACCCACAAACCTCTGCTGAGATTTCTTTGCACAGATCTTAAGTATACAGAATTAAGTCTGTTTTGTCAAACGTATACACCCATGTAACCACACCCTCATGGCCTTACCCAGTCAACACCCCATCAGAAGCAACCACTGATCCGATTCCTATCACCATAGATTAGTTTTGCTTATTTCAGAACTTCATATAAATAAAATCATATAGTTTATAATTTTCTTGTGTCTGGCTTATTTATTCAGCGTAATGCTTTTGAGATCATTCATGCTGTTGGCAGTGCTGTAGTTTGCTCCTTTTTATCTCAAGGATATACCACACGGTAATTTCCATATCTAATATCCTGGTTATGGACCCCTGGACTATTATGAGTACACTTGCTATCAACATTCTTGTACAAGGCATTTTTTGGACATACGTTTTCATTTTTCTTGGAAAAATACCTAAAAAGAAACTGCTGGTTCACAGAGAATATGTATGTTTACTTACTTACTTACTTACTTTATTTATTTATTTAATTTTTTTGGCTGTGTTGGGTCTTCGTTTCTGTGCGAGGGCTTTCTCTAGTTGCAGCAAGCGGGGGCCGCTCTTCGTCGCGGTGCGTGGGCCTCTCACTATCACGGCCTCTCTTGTTGCGGAGCACAGGCTCCAGACGTGCAGGCTCAGTAGTTGTGGCACACGGGCTTAGTTGCTCCGCGGCATGTGGGATCTTCCCAGACCAGGGCTCAAACCCGTGTCCCCTGCACTGGCAGGCAGATTCTCAACCACTGCGCCACCAGGGAAGCCCTGTATGTTTACTTTTAAAGAAACTGTCTATTAAGATTTATTAGAAAAGGGACTTGCCTGGTGGTGCAGTGGTTAAGAATCTGCCTGCCAATGCAGGGGACACGGGTTCGAGCCCTGGTCTGGGAAGATCCCACATGCTGTGGAGCCACTAAGCCCGCGAGCCACAACTACTGAGCCTGCACTCTAGAGCCCACAAGCCACAACTACTGAGCCCTTGTGCCACAACTACTGAAGCCTGCGTGCCTAGAGCCTGTGCTCCGCAACAAGAGAAGCCACCGCAATGAGAAGCACGTGTATCACAACGAAGAGTAACCCCTGCTTGCCACAACTAGAGAAAGCCCACACACAGCAGCAAGGACCCCATGCAGCCAAAAATAAATAAATAAATAAATAAACAAACAAATAAAGATATCGAGAATGTAAAAAGGTACATAGACGGAAAAAAAAAACAAAAGAAAAAAAAGAATGTAAAAGGGTACATTATTACAAACACAAAAGATTAAAATGTAAGATAATACTACGAGTAATTTAAAAAACTTAGACAAAATGGTACAAAAATATAATCTACCAAACTGTCTCAGGAAGAATGGAAATATAAATTGATAAAAACACTTCGGAAATGTCTGGCATTTTCTATGAAAGTTGCAAATATGCATATCCTATGACCCAGCAATTCCATTATTAGGTGTCTCTTAGGCAACCTTGATAACTTACATACCATGAATAATGTACAAGAATGTTCACAGAACATTGTTCATAATGGTAAAAACCTGGAAAATATATAAATATCCATCTATGGATATTTATCACATTAAGAAATTCAAACTGAGAAAATTTTATAATATTTATTCATTTAAAAATAACAATAAACCCATTAATTACATGCTAAAATAACATTTTTAATGAAAATAACTATTTTTCTAAATAAAAATATTTAGTTAGAAAAGTGGCATTGTTTTACATTTTTGCAAATCTCTGTCTAGCATAGACAAATAGAAGACAGCTGGAGTCTCATATTTGCTTCTGCATTCAATCTGGTGTGATATTGCATGTCATAAGGCCTCTGGGATACTTCACCGTACAGTTGAGAGAAAACAAGAGTGAAAAAGAGCACATAATATAATGTCTTAGCATTCTTATGAAAATATATTTAACTTCACAGACCATGCTCTACCTGCTATTCTACACTCCAGCAATTACAATGAACAAACTACAGCGGCATACAACAATATACTGTTGTACAAAAGAAGACACAGACATAATATTTCAAATACATAAAGTTCAAACATGACCAGAACCAAACTATATAAACTACATTATTTATTAATTGTAAAATAAAAAGAAAAGCAAAGACATGATCACCATCAAAATTGGGAGAGTGTTACCCTATCAGGGAGAGAAGGAGTTATCACAGGGAGGGAAGGACCACATGGTGGAAAAGCTTCTTGGGGGTGGGGGGGACACAGTAATGTCCTATTTAAGGGGTTAAGTGTTTCCTGTAAAGGGCTAGATAATATTTGTTTTGTGGACCGTACTGCCTCTGGTGCAACTACTCAACTCTGCCATGGGGTGGGGGTGGGGGTGGGGGAGTGGAAACCACTGTGTTCCAATAAAACTTTATTTAAAAAACAAAGTGCCAGGCTGGATTTCGCCCAGAGGGCTGTAGCTTGCCAACATGTTTTATTTCTTGACCTGGGTAACGGTCACATGGGTGTTAACTTTATAATTACCCATTAAACTATTCTTTTATGGTTTAAGTACTTTTCCAGTAGTTACATTTTACAATAAGAAATGTAAAATAAATAAATAAATAAATAAAAATAAAAAGAAAGAAATAGAAAGCCTCAGTATTAAAGAAATTGAATCATAGTTAAAAATCCCACAAAAGATATCTGGCCCAAATAATTCCACAGGAGAGTTCTACCCAATTTTCAAGAAACATTAATTCAAACCATTTTATAATATTAAAAAATAAACTATTCATTTTATGAGTTTAGTTTGACCTTGAAATGAAAACCATAAATTCAGTATGAGAAAAATTATAAGACAATCTCACTCATGTACACAAATCAGAATATCCTAAACAACACATTAGCAAGTTGAAAGCAGTAATGCCAAAGATAAGAAAAGATGCTTAACTTCACTGGTAATTGAGGTAATGGAAATTAAGACCACAATGAGATACTGTTTTATTCCAACTAAAATGGCAAAAATTAAGAAGTCTGATAATATCAGGGGATGGAAAGGATGTGGTCAACAGAATTATACACTGCTGGTAGGAGTGTAAATAGATACAAATACTTGAGAAAAAATTTGTATTATCTTATCATACTTGAATTAAAAGAAAAGTTTGAGGCCCCAAAACTACATATAGCAATATATGATTTTTATATATTTCATAAACAAGCAGAACTAATTAATATTGTTTGGGGAATCATGTCTTTGTGATAAAACTATTGAAAAAATCAAGAGAATGACAAACAAAAATTTAGGATACTGGTTAGTGACCTTTGGGAGGGAGGCAGTAGGGTGCCAGAGCATAAGGGTACGTACGCAGATGTAACATATTGGTAGTGTTCTGGCTCTTGAGTTGAGTCATTGGTTCATGGGTATTCATTAAAAAAAATTATATTGTGTAATTTATGTTTGCTATATATATTTTTTAATTTACTGTAAATTAAAGTAGATAATTAAAAATAGACTTAATAAAGGAATACACGATTCTTTACTTGTATAGTCACTTGGGGAGAAAACCATAAAAAATAAGTTCCCTCACAGCTAACAAGATAGTCGTAAAACCTGTCTGCTCCCAAAATATGCTTGGCCCACTGTTGCCACAAGTCCTTAGCAAAGGAGTTTTATCAAATGAAATGAGCAGAGGCTTTAGACTAGAATAGTTGGCTCTATACTAATGAGTTACCTAATTTTTTAGTTTATTTTCCTCATCTATTAAACAGGCATGTTAATAATTGTTCCTATCTCACATTGCTAATGTGCAGATCAAATGAGATCATGTCTGTAAGGGATTTATAAATAGCAGTTAGTTTGTGAAAGCTGAAGGTTAGGGGACCATGAGGTTAGAGTTTTCTACTAAGGCATCTGGACCCAGAGGAAGCAGCACTGAAGGGGATCTGTGTACCTTGATGCGTTGATTGTTCTTCACATAGTGCAGAGTGTTTGACCGATTACCTCCAGCAACCACAGGTGGGTAGGCTAAGATGTCCGCACCACGGGCCCGGCATTCAAATTCAAACTGAAAAACAACAGCAAAGTACGACCGAAAGTCTGACTGAGATTTCCTCAGGGCAGCCCCAGCCCAGGCTCTCTTCAACAGCTCATACCTCCATTCAAGTACTTATCTTAAGTTAACAATGGAAAACTATTCGTCACATCTTTTTAACCAAACTTTTATGCTGTAACTTCAGGCCATTTCTTTTATGCTCACCCCAATACTGTTATTCAACTCTATTATTAAATCTGTTCTTTTCTCCTGAGTACTCTAAATTTCCTGCGATTTTCAAACTGTTAAGTCCAGAAGAGAACATGGAAAACCTACGATTGGGCTGAGTACAGAGAAACGGTCAGATACTTTACATGTTACTATTTGTTTTTTCTTATTTAGATCAACACTGAAATATGGCTTGCATTTTTAACAACAGCTCTAAATTACCAATTTCAACCTTTCAAATAGCTACCGACCTACATGCTCTGGAAATGTGAAAAAGGATGCTAGGCAAATGGTAAATTCTACTAATTTCATTATATCCTAGGATGGAGCTGGAGACTGGTTCATATCTGCTACTATCTGCAACACCACCTCAGATTCTTTGCCTTTACATTTACTTAAACAGTATTATTCTTCTTAACTCACACTTGCGAAAGTCTTTCCTTCTTTACCTGTTCTACTTTGCAATTTTCTCCATCTAATTGTAGATCTACATATTTTAGACTCATCTAATAAATTACCACTGACATTTAAGAACCAAATCCTCTCCACTGATATCTTGCTCACTTCCATGAAAGCCAACTGGATGCCATATGCAAATCAATGAAATTACATTTGCGTCCAACAAAACTTTTCCAGCCATTTAATGCTCACCTTAGCATAAAGAAAGCCTTCCTCTACAGGGGCTTTACTGGCAAACATGGTCTCTATGAAAGCCTGCAAAAAGAATGAAGAATGAAAAGAACATAGTCTCATTTTAACTACGCTGCTTATTCAAATGTTCAAAATACTGGCGCTCAAACGAAAAGCACACTTCTCCCCAACTTTGTCAACCTGAAGTTATGGCTTTGTGGGCATCATAATACCGATTTCCGAAGAGGAAAATATTGCTTTCAGGAATAGTTGACTGATGACAGACTTAGTGGAAGGGCACCCAACCTACCCACTTAGAATATACATTGTATATTAGAATAAGCCACATGGAAACATTTGACATTTACATTACAAAATGCTTCTACAGCCCTGGAATGTATGAAATTGTGGATTGACTGGTCCAGTCTACAGCAGGGTTTCCCAACCCTGGCACTATCAACATTTTGGGCTAGATTATTCTTTGTTTGAGGGCTGTCCTGTTCAATGTAGGATGACAGTAGCATTTCCCAACTGTGATAATCAGATGTTGCCAAATGTCCCCTGGGGGACACAGAACTGCCCCCAGTTGAGAACCACCGGCCTATACTATCAATATAAGTACTGTAATTCTCTGTGATAGCCACATTATATGTGTCATGTTTTCTATCTTTATAAACATACATGTTTATAATTCACCACTGTACCTTGTTCCAAAAAGGATTCTGATTAGCTTACATGGATACATAAAATACAAGATAGCATGAATTCATGGTAGAGTTAAAAAAAAGGAAGGCTTGAGAGGAATGGAGCTAAACAAAACCAAACCAAAAAGAGGCATAATGACCTTCACTACTACTATGGCTAATATGGACAGGCCACAAATTAATCTCTGAGTTTTCTAGCAGTCAATGTGAAAAGGGAAACTCTGTCGGCTATATAATTTCCAATGTCTGTGGGATAAAAACAAACCAGTTGCACAGGAATATGATTATATGATACTACAACTAGAAAGGAATTTCTCTCAAGTTGTTAAATGAAGTAATGAATTGAAGAAGAAATGTTTTTAATAACACTTCTTAATACAAGGTAACATCATCATAAAGCCCAAGAGAGGAAAAGCAAGTGGGATGTAATGGGAATATCTGCACGGCCTGCTGCCTTTTCTCATTCTGATCTTTCTTCAGATGTCTCATCCTCAGAGAGGCCTTTCCTAACCACCCTATCTAAATTAGCATTTTCCATCACACTTTATCCCCCTCCATTGCTTCATTTTTCCTCACAGTATTTAATTCCAGCTGACTATATATCATATATTTGTTTACTGTCTCTCCTCAGTAATGTATGTAGACTGAGGATAGGGACACAGGGACAGTCTGTTTTGCTCACCACTGTATCCTTAGAACCTAAAGCAGTGCCTGCCACCACAGGAGGTACTTAAAATAAGTATCTGCTGAATGAATTAGCAATTAAAATTAGTTAGGGACTAATTAGGTGGTCCAGTGGCTAGGACGCCGAGTTTCCACTGCAGGGGGCATGGGTTCAATCCCTGGTTGGAGACAGGGGAACTAAGATCCCATCCCGCAAGCCACGAGGCGTGGCCAAAAGGAAAGAAAATTAAAAAACACAACAGAAAAAAGGAAAAGTGTAGTAGCTCTACTGAGGCTCATACACTTTTTTTTAGAAAAATATTTATTTATTATTTTATTTATTTATTTTGGCTGTGCTAGGTCTTAGTTGAGGCACGTGGGATCTTTGTTGAGGCATGCATGCAGGATCTAGTTCCCCGACCAGGGATCTAACCCGGGCCCCCTGCAGTGGGAACACGGAGTCTTACCCACTGGACCCACCAGGGAAGTCTTGAGGCTCATACACTTAAAAGAGGGATTTGTCTTTTTGTTTATTTCCTTTCAAACTGTTAATGAATAGTACAGAGAATTTTTGAAGTCATGGTCCTTTTACACTGCTATGCAGACTAAACAAGGTAGAAAACTTCCTTTTGCTTCGTAGGTGGTCAAATGCCTGATTTTGCTTTACTTCTTTTTGTAATCAGTGTGCTTCCTATGAATCCATTTCTTCACAGATGATTCCAGGTATATATGGTATGTGGTTCATGCCACCTATCCTCACTATGTGTGTGATACCTCTTCTGTAAAGACCAAGGGGCAAACTTTATGACTGCCACTTATTAGGTTGTTTTGTCACAATGTAGCCCACACTCCCAACTAACACTTAACTCTCTTACCTCACTAGGTGCTATTTATTTATTTTTTTAAACTTTGTTTTATTTATGTGTTTACTATTTTTTAAAATTTTATTTAATTTCTGGTTGCGCTGGGTCTTCGTTGCTGCGCGCGGGCTTTCTCTAGTTGCGGTGAGCGGGGGCTACTCTTTGTTGCGGTGCGCGGGCTTCTCATTGCGGTGGCTTCTCTTGTTGCGGAGCACGGGCTCTAGGTGTGCAGGCTTCAGTAGTTGCAGCGTGAGGGCTCAGTAGTTGTGGCTCATGGGCTTTAGAGCGCAGGCTCAGTAGTTGTGGCACATGGGCTCAGTAGTTGCGGCTCATGGGCTTTAGAGCGCAGGTTCAGTAGTTGTGGCGCATGGGCTTAGTTGCTCCGCAGCATGTGGGATCTTCCCAGACCAGGGATCAAACCCGTGTCCCCTGCGCTGGCAGGCGGATTCCTAACCACTACGCCACCAGGGAAGTCCCACTAGGTGCTATTTAAATGTTTGTGTTCTGACTCTTTAAAAATGTAAAATGGGTTTTCTTTGCATTTCACCCTGTGCATCTCATAATCAGAGTACATCACTAATAGATACTGTATAGTTTATGGAGAAGGGAGAGTGGAGAGAAAAAGCATTTCACAAATGATTTCATAAAGGTTTTGTGTGTGTGTCCCCACATGGGTGATGTTATAATAAGGAGACTGTGCCATTTGGAAAGGAGGGGAAGGGCACTCAGGGCAGAGGGATGACCCAGGACTATGGCCCATCTCAAAGAGTTCAGGATGGCCAGCACATATGCTGGAACACATATGTCAGCACATATGTCAAGCACATATGGAGGAACGAGAAGAGATGAAGCTGGAAGGGTAGGTAGGAGGGGCCACACCATGAAAGGCCTTGCATGAGCATGTTGAAATGTAATCCTGAAAACAACAAGGAGCCACCCTGTTGTTTAAGTAGGAGAGGGACATCAGATTTATAAAGATCACTCTGCCACGGTAGAGTTATACTCAGGCAATAATGGAAGCAAGTAGACAGCAAAGGGATACTAGGTGTCCCACTGTGCTAGGCATAGGTCAAAATAACACAGCTTGGTATTTAAACCCAGGTCTGTTCTCTACTACACTATTCTGCCTCCCTAGGAGGGCACTTGTGGACTAGTTAATTAGATATAAGGGTTGGGGAGAAGAAATTATCTGGATAATTTCCATATCTCTATCTATGGTTGTTGGGTAAACATTGATATTATTAACCATGAGAAACAATACAGGAGGAGAGTCGGGTTTGGTGGAGGGAGAGCACAAGTTTAGATACTTACAGGAAATTCAGGGAGAGATGTCCAGGAGGCAGGATATGCGTTCAGCCACAGGCGAGATCAGACCTGGAGAAAGTCTGACTCCCACCCCACTTTTCCTTCTGCCCAAATATTCTAGCAATCCTCTGTCTGTAAACATTACTTAACTCTAATGGCAAGGTCCTTTACTTATTTTAAACCAAATCAGAGTGCCACACAGTCCAACTGATTAGTATCACATAGGCACAAATTATATTTGGCTTGCCCCCCAAAAGAAGGGAAATTTTTGTTTGGGCTAAGCCACAGAAATATAGCCTAACTATTCTTTTTTGTTGTTTTGGGGTTTTTGTTTTTGCTTTTCTTAGCATAACTATTCTTAAGGAAACTATTTTGCCCAAATATCCAAAAATCTTACAGAAACATTCTAGATTAGAATAGGGAAAACTGAGGGAATACAATCACTGACAGCTAGAAATTGTTTATTAAGAAAAATAAGGCCAGGACTTTCCTGGTGGCGCAGTGGTTAAGAATCCGCCTGCCAATGCAGGGGACACGGGTTCGATCCCTGGTCCGGGAAGATCCCACATGCCACGGAGCATCTAAGCCCATGCACCACGACTACTGAGCCTGCGCTCTAGAGCCCGCAAGCCCCAACTACTGAAGCCCATGCGCCTAGAGCCCGTGTTCTGCAACAAGAGAAGCCACCACAATGAGAAGCCCGCACACCGCAACGAGGAGTAGCCCCTGCTCGCCGCAACTAGAGAAAGCCCGCACGCAGCAACGAAGACCCAGTGAGCCAAAAAATAAATAAATACATAAAAATTAAAAAAAAAAAATTAAAAAATCCTCTTTGGATTTCTTAAAAAAAAAAAAAAAAAAGAAAGAAAAATAAGGCCAAATTCCATCTCCCTGTCGGTTGTCATTACTGAATTGGTAGATAAAGGGAATACCACAGACTTAATACTTCTACATTTTAGGACAATACTTAAAATAGTCTCTCAGGATAACTATGTGTGGACAAGTGACAGAAGTGTGGGTCAGAATACTCCTAGGTAGATTTAAAACTGATTTTACACCTTATTCAAAGACATCTGATCATTGGACTGATATCAATTCCTCTGGAGCCCTTAACATTATCCCACAGATCTAGTCTTAGTTTTTCTTCCTTATTTTAAAAATCAGTGATTTAGGGCTTCCCTGGTGGCGCAGTGGTTGAGAATCTGCCTGCCAATGAAGGGAACACGGGTTCGAGCCCTGGTCTGGGAAGATCCCACATGCCGCGGAGCAACTAGGCCCGTGAGCCACAACTACTGAGCCTGTGCGTCTGGAGCCTGTGCCCCGCAACAAGAGAGGCCGTGACAGTGAAAGGCCCGCGCACTGCGATGAAGAGTGGCCCCCGCTTGCCGCAACTAGAGAAAGCCCTCGCACAGAAACAAAGACCCAACACAGCCAAAAATAAATAAATAAATAAATAAATTTATTAAAAAAAAAAAAAAAAGAAAAGAATTAAAAAAAAAAAATCAGTGATTTGCAGGAAGACAAAGACATATGCTTATCACATTTATAATTAGCTGTAAGTAGTCTTTGCTGGTCTGGCCGTGGCAAGAGCACTGGACACTACTTGAAAGACACTGACAAACTACAGCACATACAGAGGAGGGTTACCAAAATAAGGGAAAATATAACAAATGAGGAATAGTTAAGGAAAACAAGTCTTCACTTTGGAAAGACTAAGGCAGAACACAGGAAAGCAGCCTTCAAATGTCTGTGTGCTATTCTGCTGTGAGGTTAATTCCAGCAGGTCTGGAATTAGCCTGAGCTGTTTTGCTAAAGTTCCCACTCGGCACTGATCCTGGTCAAAGTCTGAAATATGCTGGTTAACAGCGTTGAGAAGAGTTTCCAAGCACTTTGTTATCAGCTTGTCAGTACTGATAACAGTGAGATTAATGGTTTGTACTTGGTCTCCCTGGGACCTCTGAAGGGCTATGCTGTTTCATAGCAGGAATATGCTAATGTGACCAAAACCCAAAAATCGCTAGCTGAGATTCCATCTGGGGCTCCCTGGTTCCAAGGTGTTCTATCCATGCATCTGTGGTTCCTGAGCCACAGAGAAAAAGCACCATGCCCGGTCCTAAGGGAGGACAACAGAAGTTTGCACCCAGCTTCTCTGGACCTGGCTGTGAGACAGCCACTGGGTGTGACAGGTATTCTTACATTAATGCTGTTGCTATACTGTACCCTTCTTCTGTACTAACTGTAGACTTGTAAGCACTGTCACTGAGTCTTCCTTAACAACTGACCTGTTTAACTGCCATTGTTAGTACAGTTGGCATCTAAATCATTCATTCTTTTTTTAAACCTGAGATGAAATTCACATTACATTAAATTAACCAATAAAAGTGAACAATTCAGTGGCATTTACTATATTCACAATGTTGTGTAGCCATCACCTTTATCTAGTTCAAAAACATCTTCATCACCCCAAAAGAAAATGCCGTACCCAGTAAGCAGTTACTTTCCATATCCCCCTCACCCTAGCCCCTGGCAAGCATCAATCCGCTTTTAGTGTCTATGGATTTACATATTCTGGATATTTCATATAAATGGAATCATACAATATGTGATCTTTTGTGTCTGGCTTGCTTCACTTAGGATAATGGTTTCAAGGTTCATCAATGCTGTGGAATGTATGTCATTCCTTTTTATGGCTGAATAGTATTCCACTCTATGTATTGATATATATATTACATTTTGTTATTCCATTCATCCATTGATGGACATGTGAGTTGTTTGCACCTTTTGGCTATCCTGAATAGTGTCTCAATGAACATTCGTGTACAAGTATTTGTTTGAGTACCTGTTTTTAATTCTTTTGGGTATATCCCTAAGAGAAGAACTGTCAGATCATATGATAATTGTTTAATTTTTTCAGGAACCCCCCAAGTATTTTCCACAGTGACTGAACATTCCCACTGGTAATGTGCAAAGGTTCCAATTTTTCCACATCCTCGCCTACATTTGTTATTTTGTTTGTTCGTTTATTTTTTAATAAGCTATCTTATTGGGTGTGAAGTGGTATCTCATTTAGATTTTGATTTGCATTTCCTAAGTGGCTAATGATATTAAGCATCTTTTCATTTGTATATCTTCTTTGGAGAGATGTCTATTCAACTCTTTTGCCCATTTTGTAATTGGGCTGTTTGTGTTTTTGTTTTTGAGTTGCAAGAGTTCTTTACATAGTATTCTGAATACAGACCATTATCAGATTTATGGCTTGAAAATATTTTCTCCCACTCTGTAGGCTGTCTTTTTATTCTCTTGATAATGCCCTTTGACACACAACAGTTTTTAATTTTGATCAAGTCCACTTTATCTGTTTTTCTTTTGTTGCTTATTTTCATTTCATATCTAAAAATCCATTGCCAAATTCAAGGTCATAAAGATTCACCCTATGTTTCTGTTAAGTTTTATATAGTTTTAGCTTTTAAGGTTAGGTCTTTGATTTATTTTGAGTTAATTTTTATATATGGTATGAGGTAGGGGTCCAAGATCATTATTTTGCATGTAGATATCCAGTTGTTCCAGCATATCTGAATTATTCTTAATATATGGTAAAGGCATTATTTTGAAAGAAAAAGAATGATTCTGATAAAAAGGGTGAAAAAAAAAAAACTATGAGCTTGGATGATTGCCAAGCCACCACTGGTTTAAAGTAGCACTGGTTTTGAAATCAGTGGAATCTGAAAACGACAGACCCTGAACTTTAGCAGCTAGCATAATGGACTGGAAAGGAATGGCAAACCGATAGTGGTCTTGTTAAAAACTCAGTGATATGGTTGCGGCTTTCAGCATTGATCTGAGAAAGTTCAGAATCCTCTTCAGATGAGTTTCACCCACTTTGAGCTGCAGGTAAAGCTCTAACCAAAGGAACCTGGGCCACTGTAATTTTTGATGAACCAGCTAAGCTTGTGATACACACTACAACTGAGATAATTCAGGTAGGGCAAACTGTTTGATGGGGGACAAAAAAAAATCATGGAAGGGGTTATTCAGTGAAGGAAATGAGCCATTTTTCAGATTTACATGCAACACCCTGATGAACTAAAAATGGTTCCTAAGAATTTTAGATCAAGGAGCAGTGTCTCTGGCTTTAAACACTGTTGAGTGAAGAGGAATTAGGGCTCACTGTAGCTACAGAGAAACCCCTAGTTTACTAGAATGCATTAAGGGAGGGGTCCACCATACATATCCAGAGATGGGCAATTGCCCTGCTTCTCCCTTGTCTTAAAAATGGTTGGTGCCTACTGAAGCTGCAGAAATGCTGTAGATGTAGGCAGTATTGCACTGGCTGTATGATGAAGTAAATGAGCACCCTTATGGAATGCCCCTTACTAAGTTTATAACAGACACTGTGATAAAGGATGCTCACCAGCAGGGGCTTCATATATGACTTTGCTGTTGGATCTCAGGAGGATGTAAACAGGTAGTTTCAGATTTTTTATCTCAACTTCCTCATATGGATAATAAACAGATAATAATGAGTTTAGGACTTTACAAGATAAATAAAATCAGTAAGAAAGAGGACACCAAGGGGATGAAGTTGAACCCTTGTCTTTTTTTTGTTGAGTTGTTAAGAGTTCTTTACATATTCTGGATACTAGATCTTTATCGGATATAGGATTTGCAAATATTTTCTCCCATTCCAAAGTTGTCTTTTCACTCTCTTGATAATATTCTTTGATGCACAAAAGGTTTTAATTTTTTTTTAAGTTTTTAATTTTGATGAAGCCCAATTTATCTATTTTGCTGTTGTTGCTAGTGCTTTTGGTGTCATATCTAGGACTCCACTACTAAATCCAAGGTCATGAAGATTCACCTCTATGTTTCTGTTAAGAAACACATACAAAAATTAACTCACAATGGATGAAAGAACTAACCTTATGAGCTAAAACTAAAGAAAACTCTTAGAAGAAAATATAGGGCTGAATCTTTATAGCTTTGAATTTGGCAATGGATTTTTAGATATGACAACAAAATAAGCAAAAAAAGAAAACTAGATAAATTGGACTTGATCAAAATTAAAAACTGTTGTGTGTCAAAGGGCATTATCAAGAGAGTGAAAAGACAACCTACAGACTGGGAGAAGATATTTGCAAGCCATATATCTGATGCTTTACATAGTATTCAGAATACTACGTAAAGAACTCTTACAACTCAAAAACAAAAAGACAAACGGCCCAATTACAAAAAGGGCAAAAGAACTGAACAGACATCTCTCCAGAGAAGATATACTAAGATCCAATAAGCACACAAAAAGATGTCCAATACCATGAGTGACTAGGAAAATGCAAATCAAAACCAAAATGAGATAACATTTCACATCCATTAGGATGGCTATTATCAAAACAAACAAACAAACAAAACCCCCAAAAACCTAAAAACAAGTGTTGGTGAGGATGTAGAGAAATTGGAACCCTCGTATATTGCTGGCAGAAATGTAAAATGGTGAAGCCACATGGTTCCTCAAAAAGTTAAACATAGAATTACCATATGATCCAGCAATCCCACTCTGATGCATATATCCAAGAGAATTTAATGCAAGGACTCAAACAGATACTTGTACATCAATGCTCATAGCAGCGCTATTCACAATGGGCAAAAGGTAGAAACAACCCAAGTATTCATAAACAGATAAATGGATAAATAAAATACAGATACAGGCTATACATACAATGGAATATTATTCAGTCACAAAAAGAAATGAAGTTCTGATATATATATGACACAGATAAATCTTGAAGACGTTCTGCTAAATTAAACAAGTCAGACAGAAAAGGGGAAATATTGCATGATTCTACTTATATAAGAAGAATATTTGCCTATTCTTACTTAGAATAGACAAATTCATAGTAGATTAGAGGTTATCGGGGCTGGGGCGAGGGGAAATTGGGAGTTATTGTTTAAAGGTTACAGAGTTTCTGTTTGGGATGATTAAAGAGTTCTGGAAATAGATAATGGTAATGGTTGCAAAACAATGTGACTATACTTATACCACTGAATTGTACACTTAAAATGGTAATATGTATTTTACAATAAAAAGTAGCAAATGGAAAGAAAATAAGGGAGCAACAATTCATTTTTTATATGGCTAATTAAAAATGCTATGAAAAGGAAGAAAATGACAGAGTGCCAAACAATGATAATTTTACAGTAAGGTGGAGAACCTGCAACGGCTTGTCCTCAAAGTCCTCAGGATATAAAAATCTCAAGGAAGATACACTCAATTAATCTGATTTAGAGGAATTTTAGAAAGAGAAAGATTCCAATGAGCCACTATCATCAGATACCAAAATACTGGCTTTCAATATTAAGGCGGTAATGGAAGAAGAAGATTGATATGAAGGCCAAGGTCTCTTGACCCAATTCCTGGCAGGGGACCCAAGACGTTTTACAAATGTGTAAGTCAATGACTGGAGGTCGAGAAGAAATTCTTTTAGGTCTACTGGATATAGGAGCACAGTGTGCAGTACTGCTTAGGGCTGAAAATAAGCCCCTTAGGGATGACAGAATTAATTCAGGGGGATAAGAGGATGCTACTGTGAAAGGAGTAAAAATTAAGGTCTGGGGACTTCCCTGGCAGTCCAGTGGTTAAGACTTCACCTTCCAATGCAGGGGGTGTGGGTTCGACCCCTGGTCGGGGAACTAAGATCCCACATGCCTCGTGGCCAAAAAACCAAAACATAAAACAGAAGTGATACTGTAACAAATTCAATAAAGACTTAAAAAAAAAATTAAGGTCTGGTTAAAAGTTGGAATATATGATAAAACAGCATATACTGTGGTATCTCCCTTACCTGAATGTATAACTGATATGGCTATAATGTTTGAATGGAAAATCCTCCCCCTACTGGGTAATATGAAGAAAAGAATAACATGGGTCTTCCCTTCATCCAGTACTCACTGGACATGCAACGCGGGAGCCTTTAGAATTAACCTAAGCCAACTCAACTAGAAAACTGGAAACATTATTGGATACCTGGAAGGCAGTACTGCCCTGAATAAAGAAATGTCATATGCAGGTATATTAGTGTCCATAAATTCACTGTACTAGCCCAGTGGCCAATAAGGAAGGCTAATGAACCAGGTCACTAAGAGTAGGCACAGACTCAGCTGTCCCCAATACACTCCACACTATTCAACTGATACAACAAGCTAAAGGAGACTGGTATCCTGTATTGATCTGGTTAATGCATTTTCCTCATTATCAATCACCAGTGAGAACCTACAACAACCTGCATTCATGTAGAATGGTTTCCAATATACATTTACAGTATTATTTCATGCCAGAAAGCATTCCAACAAGAAGGGCAATGCCCAAAGGAGCTCCATCATGAAATGGAAATGCACTACATGGAGTATGTTACCAGGGATCCATGGGACAGACTCATCATCTTTATGAGCCTTTTTTCCTCAGATCCTTCCTTTTGACCAACTGCCCAAGGATGCCAGGCAATTGGTCTGGTTCACAGATGGTAGTTCAGAACTAAAGGCAATTCTGTATGGAAAGCAGATATTGAGTCCAGCAGAAGGTGAAATCCTTATCAAAGAACAAGTTGGTCCACTGAGCTGAATTACATGCTGTATTCCTAGCCATGATAGAAGAACTGGACACAAATAAAAGCCTCACTATTTGGGTAAATACTGACTCCAATGCACTTGCAATTGGTCTAACAATCGGCCATAAATAACTGAATAAGATTCCCACATGTGGGCCACCACTCTATATAAATCTCTACGGAAACTCTGAGGGTAAAACAAAGTAGGCCATGTTGATGCTCACCAAAGAAACCCTATGCCAGGGTTTGAAGGTGATTGGAATCAACTAGTTGATGGCCTAATTTGATCTCCTGAAATGTCAAAGGCATGAAGAGGAGGAGGGACATTTGGGACACTTGGATCACTGACAAAGAAAAAGTTAAAACTTAGTGGGCCTACATTCCTGAGAACTTTGGAATTTGTTGTGGTTGGTTATGGGAAGCGCTACGGAAAACTCAAACCAAAGTCTGTTTAGGAGTAGACCAAAGTCTACTCATATGATCTAGGCCTGGAGGAATTACCATTTTGGGGGTACCAAATTTATTTCCTAATTGTACTAAAGCAGTTAGTACTCAATGGCAACATGTCTGGTGTTGGCCCACTCGAAATGAGAGCCTTAGAGAATTAGGAGCTGGGCTATGAGTAACTGGCCAGGCAGATTTGCTTTTAATGAGGAAAGACCTACGAATGAAAAAGACCTACTAACATGAATAGGGTGCCTTGAAGGCATCCTATTCCAGGAGTAAAGACAAAAGTGGCAAGATACTTGAAGTAATAGCACAGCGCTCACAAAATGAATCTTTTAATTACAGCATACTCTAAGACAACATGCCCAAATCAACCCAGCAATGAGAAGGGAACAAGGTGACGTGTTAATATAAGCTAGGTTAATAGATACCTTAATTCAAATGGAGTCCAAGGCATCCCAAGCCCTATGGCCAGGAATTCCCATAGCAGAAATCCAGGGTATGCATTTGTGGGAGACTTATGGGCCCTGTAGTCTACGGAAAACATTAACTAGAGGATGCAACCTGTCGAGGTGCTCTTTACCAGCTTCAGCACCCCAAATGAGGGCTAACCATTCTTTCCCGATAGTGTAGTTTGTGAGTACTGGACAAACTTTAAATACTATAGTGCTTCCTGTGGTAGATAAATGGGTTCTGTTGCAGGACTCTTCTCACTGGGCACCAGTATCTGTCAAACTATGTAACCTGAGAGTAGAAATCTGGCTGTGTACTCGAGATGTTCTGAATCCTGAAAAAACAGATATGGTCTCTGATTTATACTCCTATGAGGAATAATACATAGTATATGGGAAAAGGTAGATTGGGTTGGGAGGGACAAATTGATTACACCATTATTTTGTCCGATTTATACTGTAACTACAATGGTATTGTTATAAGGTATAATACGGAGTCATAAGTAAAATTAACACTGTAGATACTAATAGTGATCTAATATAATGGAAGATTGAGTTAAAGCCTTCTCAGGATCTTATTCCCTATGCAGCAGAACTGGACTGATGAATACTTACAGCTGATTAATGAAAGATTATGATTCTTAATAATTCAGACAATATATGCCAAAAAGAACAGATAGCTATAGATCTGAGAAGCAAAAGAATTGTACGGTTAGTACAAAAACATGAGAAAGTACAAGTGGAAGGTTCAGCTGTCTGTTTAAATCTCTACCAACCCCATACTTTGTAGATATTATAAATGGATTCAGCATGAGCACTTTGATTGTCTATCTCATTGTATGACATTGTAAGGCAAGTAACTGTTATCAAACTAAGGATTTTATTTTATTAGAAAAAGCCTTGACAATGGGTCGGGGAGTGTGAACTGTTAATTCCTAGAATTAGCTTGAGCTGTTTTGCTAAATTTCTGCATGACACTACTTTGGTCAAGGCATGGCATGAAACATACTGATTAAAAGTGTTGTGAGGGCAATAAGCAAATGAAAAGATGCTCAATATCACTAACCATTAGGGAAATGCAAATCAAAACCACAATCAACTCAGCCATAAAAAAGAAATAATTCTGCCATTTGCAGCAACATGGATGGACTTGGAAGGCATTAATTATGCTAACTGAAGTAAGTCAGACAAAGACAAATACTGTATGATATCACTTATATGTGGAATCTAATAACTACAACAAATTAGTGAATATAACAAAAAAGAAGCAGATTCATAGATACAGAGAACAAACTAGTGGTTACTAGTGGGGAGAGGGAGGGAAGGGGGCAATATAGGGATCGGGGAGTAGGGGGTACAAACTACTGGGTGTAAGACAGGCTACAAGGATGTATTGTACAACATGGGGAATATAGCCAATATTTTGTAATAACTGTAAATGGAGTATAACCTTTAAAAATTGTATTAAAAAAACACAGATACTCCTTCATACCCATTAGGATTGCTATTATTAAAAAAAAAAAAAACCCAGAATGTCATAGATATGGAGAAATTAGAACCCTTATGAATTGCTGAACACAGTATGGTGGTTCCTCAAAAAATTAAACACAGAATTAACATTTGATCCAGCAATTCCACTTCTGGGTATATATTCAAAATAAATGAAAGTCAGGTCTTAACCAGGTATTTTTACTGCAACGTTCAGAGCAGAATTATTCACAACAGCTTAAAGATGCAAACAACCCAAATGACCATCAGTGGATGAATGGATAACAAAACATTGTATATACATACAATGGAATATTATTTAGTCTTAAAAAGGAAGGAAATTCTAATATATGCTACAACGTGGATGAATCCTGAAGACATTATGATAAGTGAAATGTTAGAAACAAAAGGACAAATATTATATGACTACACTTATGAGTTGCCTAGAGTAGTCAAATTCATAGAGACGGAAAGTAGAACAGTGGTTACTAGGGGCTACAAGAAGGGGGAATGAGGAGTTACTCCCTACTGGGCACAGAGTTTCAGCATGAAATCACGAAAAAGTTCTTGAGATGTACAGTCGTGGCGATTGTACAACAATGTGAAAGTATTTAATGACACCAAACTGTACACTTAAAATGGCTAAAATGGTAAATTTTATTTTATTTTATATATATATATATTTATTTATTTCACCACAATAAAAACAAAGTATTGCAAGAAATTTCAGGGCAGTACAGTTTGTATTAGCCTGTCAGTATTGATAACAGTGAGATTAAAGGTTTATACTTGGTCTCTGCGAGAGCTCTGTTACCTAGCAGGAATATGCCAATGAGACCAAAACCCAAAAATCCCTAGCTGAGATTCTATCTGGGGCTCCCTGGTTCCCAGGTGTTCTATACATGCATCTGTGGTTCCTGAGCCACAGAGAAAATGCACCTTGCCTGGTCCTTACTGAGGGAGGACAATAGGAGTCTGCACCCAGCTTCTCTGGACCTGGCTGTGAGACAGCCATTGGGTGTGACAGGTATTCTTACATTAATGCTGTTGCTATACTGTATGCTTCTCCTGTAATAAACTGCAGATTTGTAAGCACTGTCATTTTAGGTCCTACGAATCTTCTTTAACAAACTCTTAACTGCTGCTATTATTGTAGATATGGTAAGGAAAGGAAATAAAATGAATTAATTTATGTTGTTGCAAGGAGAAACAACTAAGATCATGGGTAAAAGATACAAGAGGGATATTTGATTTGCCTTGCAAGGTACTGAGCAAGTCTCTAGACACACTCAGTAAACATCGAAGCAGAAGCTAAATGTCCATGTGCCATGAGATTACTGCATTGGGTACACAAACTCAAGGTGCCCACTGAACCCTAAGAGCTGAGAATTTTTAATTTGGAAAGAACTTTTTCAGTAGGAGCCATACCTGTGATGTCAGCTTCCCAGCAATCTGCATTCGTTCAATTTCTGCAGGAGATTTGATCAGCCTGAGACGCTGTACCAGCTGCTGCACAGCCCGAACCTTGTTCTTGCTCCTGGCTTTGACCTCTGCCAACTGCTGCATGTAGTCACAGTGGAGCTGAATGTGAGCGGGCCTCATCCAGTCATACCACAGTGTATGTGTCTCAGCTTAAAACAGATTTAAATAAAACAGCAACAAGAAATACCACCTGTCATAATGACTTGAACAAGAGTCAAAACTATAAAATATGTAGTATAGAACTCTAAAGGGTTGAACACAAACTCTCAGGACCGAAGTAAATGAAGGATTGGATCGTAAATCATTGGAAAGGCCATTCCCTGAAAATAGCAAGATATTCTGAGACTGAACACACAGCTTTTTCTGCCCTCAAACTTCAGTGTTTTTAATAAAGATGATAGATGAGACTAAAGCTTTACTCAAGCTTTGATTTTATTATTTATTAACTGTTAAAGAACAATTACGACAATTGTTCTCCACACAACTGAGCTAGAGGCATCATTAAATAACTAAACACGAAAGGACAGAAAAAAGTACTCAGCTCATGACCTTATGGTTAAAAGTGTTCCATCCCTTACAATCTCAGTATTGGTGAAAGGAGCTCTCATAGTTGATAATACATGCTAATCCACACTTACCCAGGAAATCCTTCCTTTTCCATCTGCCATGTATTCTCATTACAGACAACCACAGTTCACCATTTCACTTTAGAGACCCAAGGAAATGGTCAATTTTTGCCTGAGATATAAGATGAGGCTCATTATGAAAATCTTTTCCACTTACATCAGGTCTCTATTTGTTCTTTTCTTTTTTTTCTGACAGAAACCTATGAGTAGGGGATTCCCTGGTGGCGCAGTGGTTAAGAATCCGCCTGCCAATGCAGGGGACACAGGTTTGAGCCCTGGTCCGGGAAGATCCCACATGCCGCGAAGCAACTAAGCCCGTGCGCCACAACTACTGAGCCTGCGCTCTAGAGCCCATGAGCCACAACTACTGAGCCCATGTGCCACAACTACTGGAGCCCGCGTGCCTAGAGTCCGTGCTCCGCAACAAGAGAAGCCACCACGATGAGAAGCCCGCGCACCGCAACGAAGAGTAGCCCCCACTCGACGCAACTAAAGATAGCCCGTGCGCAGCAACAAAGATCCAACACAGCCAAAAATAAATAAATAAATAAATAAAATAATAATAATAAAAAAGAAACCTATGAGTAGTATTCATGACAATCTAAGTCTGAAGGTTTGTTTGTATGTTTTATACAATGGACTTTGGACCAAAGAGGGAAAAAATCCTAAAAATTTTGATCGGATATGTATTAGTGGTACAATCTCCTAAATATTTTCACTTTAAAATAAAAGTGATTTTAAATGTAGATTACATGTAAAACTCTAATCTTATTTTCAATAGAAATTTAATTGTTGTAATTTTTAAAAAGTAAAACAACCATGACCATCTGCTGTCAGCTTATAAAATCACAGACCAACCTTTTTAGGTTTTTAAACTTTCAATCTATGATCACTGGAAACAATTTTGAAATTCTCTTTTTTTTTTTTTTAAACATCTTTATTGAAGTATAATTGCTTTACAATGGTGTGTTACTTTCTGCTTTATAACAAAGTGAATCAGTTATACATATACATATGTTCCCATATCTCTTCCCTGAAATTCTCTTTTAGAGACTTCAGAAATGTTTATAAACCTTACAAGAAAATCAGACTAAAATTTTACGATCATACATTTTTTTGTCTAAAATCAAGTATTTTCCAACTTGATCATCTATCTTATTTATCAAATTTGGCTCTAAGTGACTTCTGGACACTTCAAAAAATAAAATGCTTACTAGAGCTGTAGATTTGTAAGAATCACTAAGGATAGTTTATAATGCAGTGTACATTCTGAAAAGTTCCAGAAAAGGAATCCCAAAACATTCTGAGCGATCATAATTTCACCAGAATAAGCGTAGAGAAAGTGACTATTTCAAGGGGCATGAATTCAACCGTGTACACGAACCACCTGAGAATCTTGTTAAAATGCAGATCCTGATTTAGTAGGTATGGAATGGGGGCTGCAGATTTTACATTTCCAGCATCTATTATGCATTTGTAACTCTATAATGCATCACCAGGTGATTCTGATGTTGGTGATGAATAAATCATTCTTTGAGAATACTGCCCTTTTTTGAAGAGTTGGCAAAAGCAGTAAGATAAGTAGTAATCAAAGGTCAATAGACTGGTCAGTAATCTTGAAAAGCAGCCCATGCTCATCCTCCACTTTAAAATTCTCTGTCTGGGATTTCAAACTAGAACAGTTAAAAGTCTCTGTGAATGAATAATCCAATGAAGATTTAGCAAATGAATAAATGAAATCTTTAAAGTCTTGTGGAAAAGATTTATATTCTTTTCATGGTGCCCAGGGAAATGCTGCTACGATAATTATTTTAGGAAATGAAGAACTTTGTCTAAACGGGCAAGGAAGGTCTTGTCCCAATCTGGCCTATGATTTGACTTATGCTCCCATTTGTTACCTTTCAGTTTTGGTACAAGATGTTGAAATTCTTCCAGCGTATAGGCTTCATCCACTCCAGTTAGAGCTATTGCTCCATCAGTACCAGATCGGGGGCCATCCCAAAGTTCTCGACTGGGATCTCTCTGAGGCACAAAAAGTATGGCCTTGTGTGCTGGTAACTGCTTGCCGGGGAGGCTTTGAAGGACCAGAATGCTATCAGGCTCTTGGAATCCACACAGGTACAGGAAATTGTTGTCTTGGTGGAAAGTATAGGGGATATCATTGCTCATATAGTATGTAGGGTTGGACAGCAGTACCACTGTGTGGTCTGTACCACTCTGCCCTTGTGCTTCCTTGTGGATCAGAGATATTAGTTTGTGTCTGCGAAGTGCATATTCCACCTGGGATAGTCCTGGCGTCACCTCCCCTAGAAATGACAAATAACAGTGATGGTTTGCATTTCTATAGTGCCAAAGTACTTAAGATAGCTTAATATTAGATGGAGACACCCAAGTTCATTTCTTCAATTTATGCCCAATCTCCTCATAGCACATGGCAAATTAAGGAGATAACCCAGGTTTCAAATTTCTATTCCATTGCAAAAATTTGGAAGAAATGATAATTACATGTGGTCCTGCCTGAAAACTGGGATCATGACCTCTTAAGATCTCTTTCAGCTCTTTGGTTCATTCTTTTACTCATTCAATCAAATATTTACTAAACATTATTATATGGAAGGCATTGTTAGGCAAATAATCCAAGTTGCCCTGAAGTTTCAATATACAAGGTGAGGAGAAGGATCACATTTTCTGTGTAAGACTTCCCCAAAAGAATGTAAGCTCCTCGAAGACACAGATTTTTGTCTGTTTGCTCAACGTTATATTCCCAGGGCCTAGAATAACAACTGGAATATAGTAGGCATTTGATAATTGTCAAATGAGCTATAGTATTTTTAGAGTTTAAGGCCAAAAAGCTTTCCCCAATTTCAAGAGCTAGAATAAATTTCTCCTTCTGAATTTCCAAGGCATAATAATATCTTTCTAACAGGGCTTTTCACTTTCTACCTTGTAGTAACAGTGAGCTGGGTATACATAAACTCTTTGATGGTCAGAACCATCTTCGTATCCTTCAAAACTCTAGAAATATTATCCACCTCTTGGGGCTGTCATGAGAATCAAATTTGATAAAGCATGTGATTCTTAAGGATTTGAAGACATCCCAGAAAATCTTTTGAAAGCTATGGATGTATTCTGTTTACTAAACGGCATGTAGGCACATACAAACATTTTTTTAAAAATTTATTTAATTTATTTTATTTTTGGCTGCGTTGGGTCTTCGCTGCTGCACGTGGGCTCTCCTCTAGTTGTGGCGAGCAGCAGGGCTACTCTTCGTTGCGGTGCATGGGCTTCTCATTGTGGTGGCTTCTCTTGTTGCGGAGCACAGGCTCTAGGCGCGCGGGTTTCAGTAGTTGCGATATGCAGGCTTAGTTGCTCCGCAGCAAGTAGGATCTTCCCGGACCAGGGCTCGAACCCGTGGCCCCTGCAGTGGCAGGTGGATTCTTAACCACTGCGCCACCAGGGAAGCCCAAATACAAACTTTTGACATACAATTTCAAGAGTCTCAGATTCCTGTAAGCGCACGCAAAAAACCCATATTAAGAACCCCTGTGGGACCTCCCTGGTGGTCCAGGGGTTAAGAATCTGCCTTCCAATGCAGGGGATGTGGGTTCGATCCCTGGTTGGGGAACTAAGATCCCACATGCCGCGGGGCAACTAAGCCCACAAGCTGCAACTACTGAGCCCGTGCACCACAACTACAGAGCCCATGTGCTCTGGAGCCCGCACGCCACACTAGAGAGAAGCCCTCGCACCACAACTAGAGAGAAGCCTGCATGCCGCAAAGAAGATCCCATGTGCCACAACTAAGACACGATGCAGCCAAAAATAAATAAACAAACAAACAAATATATATATATAAAAAAAGAAACTTTGTTATGAAGTGTTATGTGTTAGTTCTTTTTTTTTTAGCTTTTTCTCCTTTTATTTATTTTTTATTTATTTTTTTAACATCTTTACTGGAGTATAATTGCTTTACAATGTTGTGTTAGTTGCTGCTGTGTAACAAAGTGAATCAGCTATATGTATACATATATCCCCATATCTCCTCCCTCTTGCATCTCCCTCCCATCCTCCCTACCCCACCCCTCTAGGGGGACACAAAGCACTGAGCTGATCTCCCTGAGCTATGCAGCTGCTTCCCACTGGCTATCTATTTTACATTTGGTAGTGTATATATGTCCATGCCACTCTCTCACTTTGTCCCAGCTTACCCTTCCCCCTCCCCGTGTCCTCAAGTCCATTCTCTAGTAGGTCTGTGTCTTTATTCCCGTCTTGCCCCTAGGTTCTTCATGACCATTTTTTTTTTTTTTTTTTAGATTCCATATATATGTGTTAGCATACGGTATTTGTTTTTCTCTTTCTGACTTACTTCACTCTGTATGACAGTCTCTAGGTCCATCCACCTCACTGCAAATAACTCAATTTCATTTCTTTTTACGGCTGAGTAATATTCCATTGTATATATGTGCCACATCTTCTTTATCCATTCATCTATTGATGGACAATTAGGTTGCTTCCATGTCCTGGCTATTGTAATATGTGTTAGTTCTTAATACTAGTACCTAGCAGACTGCCTGGCTGCTAGCCCAGTGATGACTGGGTGAACGCTTCACTTCTGAAATGGAAATTATGCCTGCTTTCACTTTAGGTTCCCAAACAAAAGAACTACTAAAACAATTACTCACAAAAGCTGTATCCCTAAGCCTACACTTAACAATAATAATAGTAAAACAACATCTAATGCTTATTGAACACTTACTACGTGTCTGTACTATTCTAATTATTTACATGTATCAACTTATTTTATCTTTACAATGACTCTGTGATGTGGGGAACTATTATTATTCCCTGTGGTAGCCAGTCTCCACATGCAAGTATGGGAAGATAGCCATGAAACACTGCTGTGTAAGAAAGTTAAATAAGAAGATGGACAATATGTTCTCATTATGTTTAAAAAAAACAAAGGAGAGAAAAAAAAGAATTTAGAAAAGAATCAGAATTTTTATAGTGGTAACCTATGGAGAGTGACATAAACTGAAATTTTCTATTTAACATGATTTATTATATTATTTGAATTGTTTCAATGAGTATATACTCTTATAATTAAAGTCCCAAATAAAGAGAAAAAGGTTAAAAAAGGGAAACCATGGACAGTCCACTCCATACTCATAACCTACAATGGTGCTTTATTGTCTGTCAGATCAAATTCATACTCTTAAGCCATTTTAACATTTACATTTAAATGTAACATTTTAATGTTCTCTACCAGGTGACTCCAACTTACCTGGCCAACTTTTTTTGGTAACAGCTTTACTGATATATTTTCATACCATACAATTCGCCCACTTACAAGTGTACAATTCAATGATTTTTGGTAAATTCACAGATTTGTGCAACCATTACCCTAAACAATTTTAGAATATTTCATCACTCCAAAAAGAAATCCCATGCCAATCAATAGTCACTCCCTGTTTCCTCCGAATCCAATCCAGCCCTTGACCACCACTAATCTATCTTCTGCCTCTCCGGGTTTGTCTATAGTACAGATTTCATATAAATGAAATCACACAATATGTGGTCTTTGGTGACTTGGCCAACTTTGTTCTTATCATTCCCCCAATTATTCTGAAATTAATGCCTTCTATATCTTACATAAGTCCAACCTGTTACCTTGCTTACAATGTGTCCCCTTTCTAAAATTTCTTCTCCCTCCAAAGCAATTCCACTCAAGACTTGGAGCTCAGTATATGTTTGTTTTTAGACCCTTCTGGTTCAAAAGGCTTTCTTGATTAGCCCAGATCAAGTTGATTTGTTCCTTTGAATTACATTTTTTTTAAAGTCAACTATTTCATTTTCATATACACATCTTATAGTTGTGTATAAATGTAATCATACCATACTCTTTCAATAGTTACACACTTTTCCCCCATTTCTTCATTGTTTGAGACCTCACTCCCCTTCCCTCCTTCTACCCACATTAGAACCACCCCCATACTTGTAATTTAGTATGTATCCTTTCCTACTTTTATCAATACTCATATAATCACATACACATATACCTGCACTTAGGGTTTTTTGAGTCACTAGTGTTTTACAAAAATGCGATACCACACAGTCTTGTGTTTATGTTGCCTTTCTAACACAACAATACCTCATAGAAGTCCCTCCCACCAACTCATTTAGCATAGCTTCAACTCATTCTGCTTGATGTCTCCATATTATTTCTTGGGGGAATGTATCATAACTTCCTGATCCATTTCCATACTGGTGGGCATTCATATTATTTTCAGCTTTTTTGCTGCAATAATGAACATCTTTGTACTTATATACATAGGGTACTTTTAAATGCCCTATGTACTGTTGCTTTTATTTCTGTGGGATAGTCCCAGGAGAGAAATTAGTGGATCAAAGTCCTTCGAGTTTTCTCAGTACTCACGTTCAGTACATGCAACTCAGCTGTTTATGATTACTTTGGAACTGTCTAGTTGTTTTACCTATGCATAGTTTATCTCTCCAGAAAATTCTGTAGTTGTATCCCATTAATAATTTTTTATTTAACTTTTATTTACCTACAATAGAAAAATTTACATTTTTATTAATGAAATTGGTAAGAAACAAAAGAGAAAAATAAGAGAGGGCCTTATAGGCCAGGCAAAGCAACAGAGTTGGTCCTAGAAGAGCTCACATCACATTTCTTTCTCTGAGGACTGAGTTGGCTAAGAGTCCCCTAGGGCTCTAGGGCAGAATACCGAACTTTGTACCAGAGCCCAAGAACTGCTTAACTATTTATCTCCCTGATAATTATTCATGTTAAGTCTGCCACTGTTACTCAACATTGGAAATTTCCTAATTTACCCAAGCAGCAAATACTCTTTTCTAAAAGCAGAGGCTGGTTATAATTGGTGGATTATCCAACTTTTCCTTTTTGTCATTTTACTTGGTCCCTATCCTGTGCTTTGCTTTTGGTCATTTCCCAGCTATGGTCCATGTAATAAAACTAAACTTAAAAAATCAATTCATTGTGTTTTTAAAAAAACTTTGGAAATAAGAAAATTCACAATATTAATGATCTTAATTAATCAATGTGTTATCTCCCATTTTCATTAATAACAGAGTATATGTATATGTATATTAGGAAGTAACTTCTGAAAAAAAGATAAAATTATTTAAAAATCAAAGCAGGATTGCGAAACCATCTTTTACGCCCTTCAAAGCATTCCTCGTTGCTGAATCTAATTTCATACAAATGACTATATGAGAAATATTTACTTAAAACACTGACTACATTTTCCCAAGCTTACTAATTGTAAACACTATAGAGTGACCATTAACTATATGCTTCCAAACTTCTGAAATTTCAAAGAACTCTTCGTCACAACAGAAAAATTATCCAAGGAAAAACACACCTTATCAACTGAAGGAGGGAAAAAAAGTATGATAAAGCAATGAACTTCAACCCTAGAGGTAAACCTGGCAGTTGTTATGGCCTTTGATCATAGAACTAACCATTACAGTCAATCTAGCCTGAATTTCTTCAGATAAAACTGTATCTGAATAGACATTCTCGTAACTTTGTCAAATTGTAAAGTATTAAGAAGCAAAGTCAGTATTTTATCATGTGGAGTCAATTAAGGATAGAAGGGCTACTCTAACAAGTTATTTAATCAATCAAATGCCTAGATGCCACAATCTCGACTCTGTAAATAGCAAAGTCTCACAATCAATCCTGAGACTGTGCAGCCAAGAAGAAAAGCTCTTCCAGGACATCTAGGATTGGGCCTCTCAAAAGAATAAGAAAAATGTTCTTCATATTTTATCAGCCAGGCAGAAAACCCAGAGAGGAAAAGTTTTATGAAGACTGAAAATGGATGGAAAGATGCAAGTCTTTGCTACAATCTAGGTATGTATTTTAATTATTTCCTGAAACTAACTAGGTTAGGATTTTAACGTGGCCTGAAGCAGTGTCCTTGAATTCTGTTTAATATTAGGTAGTTTTTATTGTATATAAGGAAGTAGTGCATAAAATGATCTATTAATATGTAGTTGGAAAATGGGGGTAAAGAAAAAGCTAATAAACATTTCCTTTATAAAGCAAAGCACAGACCTCTCTGAAAAAATGAAATGACCAAATAAATAATTAAAAAAATACTCTCAATGGATTTTATTTGCAAATACTGAGCAAAACAAGCCAGACAGAAAGGGTCATACTGTATGATTCCACTTACACGAAACTCAAGAACAGGAAAAACAATCATGTTGATTGAAACTAGAGCAGTGGTTAAGGATGGAGGTGGGGACTGACTAGAAGGGTATGAGGGGACTTTCTGGGGTGACGGAAATGCTCTATATCTTGAATGGGGTATGGGTTATATTGCTGTACCTTTGTCAAAACTCACTGGATTGCATATTTAAGATCTGCGCAATTCACCTAATGTAAATTTTACCACATTAAAAAAAAAAAAGTACAGCTGGCCCTCCATATCCATAGGTTCTACATCTGGGGATTCAACCAACCACAGATCAAAAATATTTGGAAAAAAAATTCCAGAAAGTCACAAAAAGCAAAACTTCAATTTGCTGTGCATGAGCAACTATTTACATAGCATTTACATTGTATTTGGTATTATAAGTAATCTAGAGATGGTTTATAGTATATGGGAGGATGTGCATGGATTGCAGTCATATACTATGCCATTTTATGTAAGGGACTTGAGCATCTGCAGATTTTGGCATCTGAGAGGGTCCTGGAACCAATCCCCTAAGGATACCAAGGGATGACTATACCACTCTCTAAAGCTGAAATAACTTTTACACCAAGACTTCTCTCACTTGAATTTCTTCTTACCAAAAATATTATAGCAAAAAAAAGACTTAAAAAAAAATTCCCATATAGTATTCTTTGGCATGGGTGTTATGTGCTGTTTTGTGGTTAAGTGTGGACTCAGACTTTTGTTGAGTTGGAATTCTGGCTTAACAACCTACTGAGTGACTTGGGGAGAGCTACCAAACTGTTCTGTGCCTGTGTCCTCATCTGTAAAGTGGAGATAATAATAGCACCCACTTCACAAAGTTGTCAGGAGGATTTAATAAGTTAATGAAATACTTAGAACAGTTAGCACTATATAAATATTAGTTATAATTATTACCACAATACATAATTTACACTTGAAGAGGTTGTCATCCTGGTAATACAAAGCCAGGTAGGATCTTGAAAGAGTAAAATTTATAAGGATGACCATTATCCCTATCAAAGTAATTATTTACATGAAAGCCCTGAATTATCTAGTTTTCTCACACAATGACAAGAATGAGTTTCGAGTGATTCAGGAGCTTTTTATTATTCAGTTTTTTAGAAGATTCCTGATTCTTTCCTGGGGTAGATTCTTGCTAATCTTTACCTCAGAGAATTTCTTGATATGAATGAGAAATATGCACAAAGGTTAAAGTGAGAAATAGACAAGTCATATATTTTTAATGTACCAGTATTTAAACCACATGAAAATTATTACATTTCAAAATTTTCTTTCTTCTCTCAGTAATAAAAAGAGAAATATTCTATAACTCTGCACTGGATGGCAATTTATGGCATTTCTATAAGCTAGTTATCAGTATAATGGTACCTTGAAATAAGTAGTCAACATGTATCATACATATGGGTTAAATATACATTTATTCACCTATAAACTTATATATGTAAAGACTCCAGTCTTTACTCTGCATTAAAATCTAATTCAGAAGATGAAGATGAGAGGAAATTGTATAATCAATATGAATATATACTATTTTTAAAATTCCATAGGTACAAAGGGAGTGAGAAAAGAAAATACATTACTTAATAAAAACAGGTCGACTTCATGGTGAAATATCTATGGAAAAAGTAGGCCTAAATTTTAAAACTCTAGAATACGAAACTTTGGATTACTACCCTGCTTATCAGGTGAAATCTATAAAATGTGTTTTGAAATGGCCAGATAAATGTGAAGTCATCATTCAGTAAATGTTTGATGGTGGTGATTTAAGAACTGAGTGTTTGGGGATGAGGACACCAGAGAGGCATGGGGAGGGCACACTCTGCTTCAAAAAATGGCCTGTGGCTTAAGATCTAGCTTGTCTTCTTAAGTTGGTAGGCATCTCATGCACCCAAGCGGAGTGAGTGAGTACCCATTAGGCCAGCGGTGTGCATCAGAAACACCCAGGGAGCTCTTCAAAACTCACAGTCTAAGCCCTTCCCTTGAGATTCTGATTCAGCAAGTCTATGGGATCCTGGCTTGTACGTATATTTTGAAAAAGCTCACCCAATGGTCTAGGCAGATTCAAACCACTTTCAATTTCTGTCATTTCTTGGACATATATTTTAATCTTTGAAATAGTATAAAAATCTCACCCCATCAAAATAAATCTTTATCTTTTAGATGTTATTAAAGTCAACCATATTTAACAAAACTTAAAACCAACCAAAAAAATACACCCCTTGCTTAAGGCAGAACTACAGCTAAACTATCACTAAACTAAAGATGGATACCTAACTGATTTTAAAACTTTTAAGGGAAGAACATTTGGGAATTATTATCTATAACCCACTCTAGAAGCAATCTTTTCATCATTTTAAGTATTCTACTTGACAATAACTATACAGTCTCAGCCACTGTTTTGATGATAAGGGACAAAAAAGCATATGGTAAAAGCATTCCCTCAAATTGTGACCCACACAATTTGATTATTTCCCAATGAATCTATTCACTGCTGTAGTTGAAAGAAAACCAAGAAGTGGTTCTGGATACGTCAGACAAGTCATTTTGACAAGCCTAACTCTTTGCATAGCCCTTTCTTAAGCTCCAAACTATATCACATATTGCAAAATTAATTCTGCTTAGGAACATAAAAATGTTAGAAATATAGGTTTTTGGAAATAATGCTTAATTAGGCACTAATTCTTCCTATTTCCTGGAAGGGAGCTGTTTATGGAGCTGAACACCTTGCAATGTCAGGGAACTACGTAAGTGTCTTTCTTATACAGATACTATAAAAAGTAGATTCATGGTTCATAATAGTATATAGCTCAGAATGCCACCTGCCTTCCTATATGGAATCACTTTTCTTCCTGCGTGATAATAAGTGGAGGGCATATTAATGATCGAGGAGGATGAACTGACATTTTCTGTTTCTACAGACATGGTCCTTAACACAGAGATGGCAATGTCATAGAAAGAAGAAATAGTCTACAATGCTCAGATTTCTTTAAGCAAAGGATAAGTTTTAAAAATCACTAAGAGGACTTGGGGGAGTGAATCTGACTCTTTATATCCATCTAAAGCAGTAGTAAGCACAGCCAGCACAGAACTCCTTTATCTCCCGTGTCATTCTGCTGAATACCTTCCAAGTTACTGTTGCTTCAGGACAGTATGGCCGAAAGAAATCCAGGGAAATTCAAAATTCAGAAGGTGTTGACCCAGTAATTTCACCTCTAAGAATTTTTTTTTTGTCTGCGCCACACCTTGCAGGATCTTAGTTCCTTGACCAGGGATTGAACCCAGGCCACCGCAGTGAAAGCACCGAGTCTTAACCACTGGACTGCCACGGAATTCCCACTAAGAATTTATTTTAAGGAAATAGTTGATCAGTATATAGAGTGTGTATACATGTACACACAATTCTAAATAAGAAATAAGTCTAGAAAGATACATATACTAAAATCTCAATAGTAGTTATCCCTGAATGGTGGGATTATGAGTAATTTTTCTTTAAAAAAATCATGCTTATCTGTATTCTCTAATTTGTCTATCATATATATGGAACTTGTATAATAATTAGGAAAGGGACTGAGATATTTTCCAAAAGTTTAAAGTACTGGCAAGTATTGGGGAAATATGCCAAACATGAAACCTTTTGGAGCAAACCACATAATAGAAACACACTTTTACACCCCAAACTAACAAACTGACCTTGGCTTTGTAAAAGAGATTTTTAAAAAAGTATTAAATGCCTCTTAATTTTTCTTAATAATTGACTCTTCCTCCACCCCACAATTATTTTAACACTTCTGTAAGTTTTGCTTCTTTCTCTACGTGGAGAAAGATAAGTGATTAACACTTTGGATATTGTATATCTGGTGGTTTCTTTAACACTGATAATTCTCTTTTAAAATTCTATGTACTTCTATCCCTTCTCACTTACCCCAATCCCTATCGTACAGGAGAATAAAAATTATGATAGGTATTCCTTTTCCCCCATAGTTTATATGAACATATGTATATATATGAACTTGTATGTGTGTATTTATTTATATTCACTTTTTACATAGTTAACATGCACATAACACAAATAACAGTCTAGATACAGAGGCCATCATCTTGACAATATGATTACTAGTTTCAAAGCCTGGAAAATGCAGCTCACCATGTAAAAGTATCTCACCACGAGAAATCAGTAATTTTCAAAGCTGGTAAAACTTAGTATTAAATTGAAGCTACAGGTAGGTTGATTGGATGGAGAAATACTTAAATTAATACCAACTGTATTGCTATTAAGCTTACCTTACAGCTTTGAAAAACTCTGATTTCCTGTGTGTTTCAGTGGTGAGCTGCATTTCCTGAGTCTCAGTCAACTTCCCAGCAGGAATTCCAGTCAGATGAAGAATCAGCAAAAGGAAGCCCTCACTGAGAGACACACTGGTATCATTCACTGAGTGGAGACAGTGAAAGAGCAACATATTTCCAAAGGCAATTTAGATTATTAATATATATGCTTACACAGTAAATACAGATTTAACTTCCCATGGCAGAAGCAACAATTAATCTCCCTTGAAAACCTGACTGCTTTTTCTACAAAGCATTTGGTTTTACCCTGCCTACCTCTTTGGGATGATATTCATTCATCATAGTTCATCCCTTAACTGACTTTTTAAAAAAACAAAACAAAACAAAAAACCTTAGGTATGAATTTGAACAACAGTGATGACACATCTTCCAGCAGCAACATTGGAATCTTAAAGCAGAAAAAAAAAATTAGTGAAGTAAACCTTTTTCAACTTTTTGCAGCACGTTTATCACTGTTATCACTTCTCAAAGCTGTGACAATCACATCTGGAAATCTTGTGTAACCTATATAAAAATATTTTTCTTAATATTGAAATGAGCATTTAACGCTTTCAAGAAAAATGTTTTTTAAAATGTCTTTAACACAGTAGTTCACAAGGAATCAATAGTTAGAACACAGTCCTAGACACCATGTTTTAGAAAGTAACAGAACTTTTCTTTAAAAACATCTTGAAATACATACTTTTCACTGATATTTCTGAATTATAAGGCTAATCGTATTTATTGCTCTAGATGGTGCTGTCTATACAGTACTATTAGCCACATGTAGCTGTTTAAATTTAAATTAATTAAAATAAAATTTAAAAAAATTTAGTTCCTCAGTTGCACTAGCAACATTTTAAGTGTACAGTAGCCACTTGTGCATAGTGGCTACTGTATTGGACAGCACAGCTCTAGAACATTCCCACTGCTGCAAAAATTCTATTGGATAGCACAGTTCTAGACAAAGCGCCTAAAGAGAGAGACAGTCATTACAGTTAAAAGGCCTTACCTGGTCTGAGGAGGTGTGGGTGTGTAAAGGGGCTGGGCTGGCCTAAGTATCGGTTTGGAATCCTCCTCTCTGGGATGGGTTGCAGGGAGTACCTTCGCTGTGAACGTGAGATGCATCCTGAAGGAGAGATAAAGAGGATGAAATGGAACAGTGTATCTAGAAAGTCCCCACAGTATATACACATTTATCTACCTCCAGCAGTAGGATGCTTTAGAAAAATGCAAATTAGTATCTCCTTCAGTATTTACATGGCCCTTACTTTGGGCCAGCCAGAGCCTGTGTTGGGCCTTAGGGATACAGAAATAAGATTATCTTTACCTTTAGTGACTTTAGTCTACTGGAATATAATAGAGGTATATATACATACAATATGATTAACATATGAATAGGAGCTATGGGAACAGAAGAAAGACAACAAACAAAAGCAGGGGAGGGGGTAGGAAGTATTTCACTGAGCTATGTTATGCTGTGTCCTAAAATTCAGAAAAAAGAGAATTAATATTTTTATTGAGAATATGTGAAGTTTGAGAAAATATGCACATCCTATCTCATTTAATCTTGGAATGTTAGAGCTAGTGAAATAATGTCTGAAAAATGTTTAATCATATTTAGCCCATAAGAAGCAATATTATTAGCATTGATTCAGCAAGATTTATTAAGTGTGTGATTGGCACATGCTGGGAAAGACACAAGAATAACACAAGACTATTTGTCCTGGTCTGCAAAGAACATACAGTCTAGTGGAGGTGAGACAGAGTAGTAATACTACATGGTGAACGCAGTGGTGGATTCATACACAAGGTTTCTGAGAGCACAAAAACTAACACAACGCTGTGGGACGGGTACAATGACGATAGGACACAGTGCTCTGGGGTACAGAGAAGCACACAAAAGGCGCTTGTGTGGGACTGCAGAAGTAGGTGATGCCTACTCTGAGTAGGAATTAGTCAAGTGAAAGTGACAAGGGGAGCCGAAGGTATCATGAATGAGATTATGAAAGGGAAGGCATAGAACGCGCCACATTCACATGTGCGCATGCGTGCGTATAGAGGGAAAATGGATAGAAAGAGAATTTCAGGTCGGTGCTGTTGCTGCTGGGAGAGGAAAAGATCAGCAAGGTAAGGATAAGACCGTTGAAGACTTTGTACGCCAAACTAAGGAATTCGATTTTTAACTGTTACGTGAGGCAGGCATTATCATTGCCTTTTTTTTTTTTTTTTTTTTACAAATAAGGAATCAGACTCAGAGAAGTAATTTGTGCAATGTTACACAGTTAGTACTAGGGAAGCTGGGATTCAAACTCAGTTTTATTTAACTTCAAAATCTTTGCTCTTATCCCTCCACTCTGCCACTCAGTAAGTCTTCTCTGCTAAATCCCAACAATACAATTAGTACCGTACAATCTCCCTGTGAACATACAATCACTACAACAGCAAAACGTGGTAAGTCTGGATCAAGTTAAAGGTTTTAGTAGGGATTATAAAGTATGAATGACAGCGTATGTATTTGGAGAGTTAAGAAGTCTTAAACATTAACTTTGAATTAAATTTACAGAGGGTTATTGAGAAAAATTATAGCTCCTTGTATGATTAAAAAGACAGAGAAAATGGTACAGGTTTCCAGGCAGTATGAAAATACAGTTAAGAATAGTGGGGGATTCCCTGGTGGCGCAGTGGTTAAGAATTCGCCTGCCAATGCAGGGGACATGGGTTCGAGCCCTGGCCTGGGAAGATCCCACATGCCGTGGAGCAACTGAGCCCGTGCGCCACAACTACTGAGCCTGTGCTCTAGAGCCTGCGAGCCGCAACTACTGAAGCCCGCACGCCTAGAGCCCGTGCTCCACAACAAGAGAAGCCGCCACTATGAGAAGCCGGCTCACTGCAACGAAGAGTAGCCCCCGCTCGCCGCAGCTAGAGAAAGCCCGCGCCCAGCAACAAAGATCCAACTCAGCCAAAATTAAATAAATAAATAAATAAAACCAAAAAAACTTAAAAAAAAAAAAAAGAATAGTGGAAAATGAGAAAAAGGACAAAATATTAAACAAGTAGTTCCTGGACTCTGTCTTTAGAAAATGTACAGAATACATATTAAGGAATATGCCCAGTCTACATAGGTTGAAAGCTTAACAAAGATGAGGCAAGCAATTTACAAAAATACAGAGAAACTTGCTAAGTGACACCACAGGGAAGCAATCAACAAAGTCCAGACTGTGAGAGACACTACCAGACAAACAACTCAGCTTTTTCCACATAAATTCCAAGGCAGGTAGGGGTGGTAAGATATGGAAGGGGGAATCTATAGATTAAGAAAGCCTTAAAAGACATTATCAACCAACTGTAATATGTGAACCTTAACTGGATCCCGATTCAAGCAACAAACTGTAAAACAAATACATTATTACACTTATGAGATCACTGGAAATTGGGAGTGATTGCATATTTGATGGTATTATGGAAGTAACATTTGTTTTAACGTGTGATAATGGTGATTATGTTAAAAAGGAAGAAACTTATCTTTTAGATATAAATTGAAATATTTACAGATGAAGTGATATGATCTCAGGTTTGTCTCAAAATAATATGGGGGTGGGGTGGATTGCGGAGAGGATGAATAGAGATTTGAATGAAACAAGACTGGCCATGAGTTGATAATTATTGAAGCTGGGTGATGGGTACATCAGAGTTCATTATACTACTCTACCTGTGTATATGTTTGAAATTTTCCATAATAAAAAAGTTGAAAAAAAAAGAAAGACGAAGCGACCATAGAGAAAAATGAAGGAAATAAGTATGCACTCCGGAAGGCAATCTAAGACAAAGAATTAAAGGCAGCATGGTATAGCAGAAAAAAGTGCTAGTTCTAGTTTAGTTCTACTATCTACGTGATCTTGGCATGTTACATAACTCCTCTGCACTTATTTCTTCACCTGTGAAATAAAGCCGTTATATTAGGTAGTGGCTTTCAAATTTTTAAAACCAAGACCCACAGTAAGAAATATATTTTACACAGTAACCTAGTATAAACAGACATATATATGTATAATGTATATAGAAATTTCACTAAATACTATTCTTTCTGTGACTGTTATTTTTGCTGCCCTATTCCATTAAAAATAAGCTTGCCTCAGTGCACTAAAATGATTTTATTACTGCAGTGTCTTGAGTGGTGGCCCCCAGAAGATACGTCCACATCCTAATCTCCAGAACCTGTGACTGTTAATTTGGAAAAAGGGTTTTTGCAGATGTAATTAAGGAACTTGAGATGAACGGATCATCCTGCATTATCTGGGTTGATCCTAAATCCAATGACATGTGTCCTTGTAAGAGAAATGCACAGGGAGAATTGAGACAGAAGAGGAGGAAGCAATGTAACCATGGAGGCAGAAACAGGAGAGATGTGGCCACAAGCCAAGGAATATGTATAGCCACCAGAAGCTGGAAGATGGGAAGAACGGATTCTCTCCTAGTGCCCCTGGAAGGAGTGTAGCCCTGCTGACACATGATCTTGGGCTTCTGGCCTCCAGAACTGTGAGACAACACATTTCTGTTGTTTTAAGCAGACATGTTCATGGTAATTTGTTACGGTAGCCTCAGGACTAACACAATGACTTACTAAGGTTGAAATAAATATGTCAAGTGCTTGAATATTTTTTCATAGTTCACAAATTCTTCATTTTTTCAAACCAAAACATGGAACAACTGAGAAGTAAGTTATTAAAGCTCAGTGACCCAGAGGTCATATTATGCAAGGGGCATGCTGTGGCCATAAACAACAGGTCCCACTGGTTTATAAGGCACTGTTTGAGGCTTCCAGGAAAATATAGGAGAAATAGTCCAGAGGGTTAAGGATGGTCTGGTATGACTCTGGACTAGCTCCGTTTGGAAGGTCTAGTCCCTACCCCAACCCCATAACACCATAATGCAGCCCTCCCTGACATAAGCTTGTAACTCTGCTTGCCATATAATCAGTATCCTAATATCTCCTAGCAGTGGTCCATGGTAATAACATTGTCTTCAATGTAAAAATGTGCCTATCTGCAGTCACTGCCTCTACCACCATCACCAGCAGAGCCTAAGCTGAGAGGAAACCACGGTTCTCACTACCCCGAGCACCCCTTTCCAACCATCTGTTACAACATGGTGGATTACTATGAAGTTCTAGAATTGCAGAGATATACTTCACCTGAGGACATTAAAAAGGCTTATTGAAAAGTGGCACTTAAATGGCACCCTGATAAAAATCCAGAAAATAAAGAAGAAGCCGAGAGAAAATTCAAAGAAGTAGCTGAGGCATATGAGGTATTATCAAATGATGAAAAACGGGACATTTACGATAATATGGCAAAGAAGGATTAAATGGTGGAGGCAGAAGTCATTTTGATGATTCTTCTGAGTATGGCTTCACATTCCGTAAGCCAGATGATGTCTTTAAAGAAATTTTTCGTAAAAGGGACCCATTATCATTTCATTTCTTTACAGACTTGCTTGAAGACCTTTTAAATAATCCAAAAGCTCCTATGGAAGCAGAAACAGAGGTGAAAGATCCTTTTTCTCTACATCCAGTGAATATCCAGCTTTCGAGATTTTCTTCATATGATACAGGATATATACCATGTGGTTCACTGGGCCCTGAGGGCCTTAATTCATTCTCTTCCCTGACATTTGACAACAGTGGGATGGGCAACTACATATCTGTTACAACTTCAAGTAAAATTGTTAATGGCAGAAATACCAATACAAAGAGAATTATTGAGAATGATCAAGAAAGAGACGAAGACGATGGTGAGTTGTAGCCCTTTCTTTTAAATGGTATGGCAGATGAAGAGAGCTTTGCTGAGGAATGCAGTTGGAGAAGACGGTCATTCAACAATTATTCACCAAAGTCCTGCAGCCCCAAACATGTATCTCAATATACTTTTGCAACTGGAATCCCTCTATTTTCTCAGCAGGATTCAAAGAAGGTGGTAAGCTTTGCGCAGTGGCAGTATCGTAGCCAATGAGGTTTATCCGAGGCGCGATTGTTGCTAATTGAAAACTTTTCCCAAAGAAGGTGGTAAGAGGAAAAAAAAGAAGCATAAAGAGGTACAGAAGAAGAAGTCAACTAAAAGGAATCATTAAATTGACTCTTCAGACACATTATGTTCATATAACATTTGAACACAACTCTTTATGTGTTTCTTTTTTTTAAATTTAAATTTATATTTTTATACAGCAGGTTCTTATTAGTTATCCATTTTATACATATTAGTGTATATATGTCAATCCAATTCATCACACCATCTTTGTGTGTTTCTGTTAGAGTTTTGCAGATAATATTTGTTTAATACCACACTAAGATTATGTTTTTAACGTATTTAGCAGGACTGTAAACATCTGATGAGTGGCTGTTTGGATTAGGTATGTTAGAAAAAGATGAATTTGTGGTAACAGTGATATTAAGAATTTAGAAAACAGCAAAGATTAATGAGTTTTGAAATTTTAGCTAAGGTAGCCAGGAAAAAGATCTAAATGAAATGAAGGAGTTAGCCATGTGGATATTTGGTCAAAGAAGATTCCAGGCAGCAGGACTAGCAAGTGAAATATCCCTAAAGCAGACTGTGTAAGGTGTGTTTGAGGAACATGGAGATCAGTGTGGCCAGTTATGAGAGCAAGTAGATGAAGTAAGAAAGGTAACAGAAGACCAGATTATGCAGGGACTGCTAGATCACAGTATGAACTATGTTATAATTGTCAGACAGGAAGCCAATGGAGGCTTTGAGCAGAAGAGTGGCATAATCTGACATACTTAAACAGGCCTACGCTGGTTGCCATCACTTAAATAGGCCTACGCTGGTTGCTGTCATTAAAAACAGACTCTAAGTAAGCAGGGGTAAAAGCAGGGAAATGCAGGCTACTGCCACAATCCAGGCCAGAGACTGCAGTAGCTTGGCCAGGGTGGTGGAGGCGGTGGTGGTAAAGAGAGATCAGACTCTGGATATATTCTAAAGGTAGGGCCAAACGGAATTTGCTGACAGACTGGATGTGGGGTATGACAGAAGTCAGGATTTTTGGCCTTAGCAACTGAAAGAAGAGAAGTGCCATTAATCTGAGATAGGCCCGGAGGTGTTAAATTTTGGATGTGCTACATTCAAGGTACCCGAATTTATTAAGCAACAAAAAAAGAATTTCCTATGTTGACTTGCATCCTGCATGTTCCCTGTCACTGAATTCTTCCTTTTTTTTTAAACAAAAAGATCTTATTGATCATATTAATCTTTTATCTTAGAAATATAATTACTATAAATTTTAATGTGACTAAAAGATGGGAGCAAATAATCTAGTAGCACTTAAAACCCAATCACCTTTCGAAAAACATAGTTCAGTGATATATAGCAATGCAACAAATTTGGAAACCAGAAAAAATTCTAGGATCTACTATTTTTAAATGACTGCTAGAATAAAGTGTGAGCTCTTGTTTTGTTTGATTTTTAGTTGGTAGGTGGGTGGGAAGGAAAGTTCATTTATTCTACAGGAGAGACTGGGGACAATTAGCATTTAATGCTTATTTACAGAAAATAAAATCATAAAAGCTCAGAGTATTTTAAATGCTACTTATATAAAATGTGACATTTAGTAGAATTTATTTATTGTTACACATGTGGGACTAATCAGACTTAGAAAAAAATGCAATTTTCCAACAAAAGCAAAAACCAGTGTCTCTGAAAATTTGAGAATGTAATAACATGCCCGCTGGTCATTTTTTATTTTATTCTTAACAGATAACTAAAAATTCAGATTTAATCTTATTCAATAGCTTAAAATTATTCGTTTCCTACTGCCTAGAGGAACAAGCTCAATGTTGCTTAACATAATATACAAGGCACTCCACGAGCCAGCCACCAGCTTTCTTCCCAACTTGACTTTCTATCATGTGCCTTCTTACACATCTCATGCTTGAGCCCAACTTTTCCCAAACTGTGTTCAAAGGGATACCAGTTCAAGACTCACCAGAGAAAAAGGGCTCCATGGTCAGATACATTTTGCAAATTAATGCCAAAGACATTTCCCTCTTAGAGACTTGGAAATAGTCTATTATGAGCACTATAAAATGCAGCATTCCCCATACTTATTTGACCACAGAACCCTTTTGGTGTAACAGCTATTAACATGCCCAGCAACATATTTCAAAAAAGCTCCAGGCTTATTAATGATGCAAAGCTTTGTACCAGTCATTCTGTTTCAGAGTTCTAGGCCTTTGCATTTATTCTCTCTGCCAGGATGGCTCCATCACTCTAGTTGGCTTGGTGAATTCAAGCCTTCTTTCAAGTCTCAACTCTCCTAACCTTTGACGTCACGCCCACGTTTCCTCTTTGCCCCTCTCTGCCCAAGAAAATATCAACACTTTTTCCTTCTCCCCACAAGTATGTTACATTACAATTACTTGCTTTTTTGTCCGTCTCGCATGATGGCAGAAACTTTTTTTGTGTGCTTAGTTCTCCTATGTGGTGCTCAATTCATGTTAATAGAATTAACTGCAAACAGGCTTTTAAAAATTATTTGCTACTTACTCTTTAATATTTTCAATATTTCCCTTCCTCATCTCACACTTATATTTAAATGATCTAGTCTTTTAAAATATAAAACTTACTTATGCATCATTAATGCTTTATTTTGCTCTTTCTCAAATGACTAGGTGTTAATAACTATATCACAACTAATGAAATCACACTCTTAATTAGCCAAAGCATTTTCACTTTAGGAATGCATGACTTTCGTAGAACAGGAAGTTACCTATGGTACTCAACACCCTGTTCCCAAAGCCTTCCTAAGGAAAAGCAACCAAGAGCACCACAGAATTCCAAGTTCTAAAGTCGGTTGAATTTTCAAATTCTAAAACTTCATAAAATCCCAGAATAACATACTTACAACCCATTATTGCCTTTCTTGAGCTCCCATGTCACTTAAGTCAAGACTCTATTACCATCCTTTGCTATATATATTCTCATTTATTTGTTGCTTCTCTATCATCTGACTAGACTGTAACTCCAGGGAAGTGGAGATTCACCCACAATGACTCTAACTCAAAAGTTACTGAATGAAGATACATTCTTTCTGGCTCAATAAAAAGGTCAAAAAGGACTCTACTAAGCAGAGTAAGACCTAGCAGAGGTATAACAGAAAAAGGACTAGATGGCAATCATACAACTAACATTCCTGACTTGCTACTTGTGATATTGTGTTAGTTTCAGTTCCCCATCAGTAAAATGATATTTGCTCTAACTTACTGGACTTGTGAAGGTCCAAGGAGATCATTCATTCATTCAAAAAGCCTATATATGTATATTATGATGTTAATATGAGAGGTGGTTAAATTTACTTATTCCACTGAAGCAAAATGAAGCATAATGACTACATTTTCCCAGGACACTGGTGTGTATAATCCAGTACCTAGCCCTAAATCTTGGTTAATCAGGTTTTACACAAAGCCTCAACAAATGGAAAAAAAGTTACAAGCAAAGAATGGTTCCAGCTCTAAATCATAAGTTATGGCCTCTGTGATCAAGACTGACTAACAGCATATCTACTCACCTACTCCCATGGAGAGGGACAGCTTTCTGGAGCTTAACTGTTAGAAGCAAAGAGCAAGTTCTGTGCACTGAACAATGATTACTTTTTATTTTTACTTTTTAGAGTAAGGCTCCTAAGTCGATATAATTACCATTCCATTTTCAATAAATTCAGGTATACCAACATAAGAAACATGTCAAGACATAACTTTGGTGTCAAATACCATATGTTCCGGCTCACACATTGTTCACCTATCGGCCCCCAAAACTAAAATATGATCCAATGGCAGATCTGCCTGAAAGACTATTCATCTTTCACCGATCAAGCTTCATGTTCATCGCATTAATTGCTCGCGACAAAATACACCTTAAAAAAATGCCCCCCCATTCCTGGACTACTCTATCTTGCCTTTTCTTTTTTTTTTTACACTTTCTTTTTTTTTGAATTTTTGAATTTTATTTTTTTTTTTATACAGCAGGTTCTTATTAGTCATCAATTTTATGCACATCAGTGTATACATGTCAATTCCAATCGCCCAATTCATCACACCACCATTCCCCCCCCCCCGCCGCGGCTTTCCCCCCTTGGTGTCCATACGTTTGTTCTCTACGTCTGTGTCTCAACTTCTGCCCTGCAAACCGGTTCATCTGTACCATTTTTCTAGGCTCCACATATATGCGTTAATATACGATATTTGTTTTTCTCTTTCTGACTTACTATCTTGCCTTTTCGAGCAAGGCTTTCAGACATAAAAAGCCTCAGGAGTATTTCCAAACATTACCTCTTCTGAGAGGAACTACTCAAAGGATCTGTAGTACTAAACATGTGCTTCTTGTACATTCTGCAGCCAGCTCTCACGTCTACTCTTTGAAAACACGAAAATCCGACTGTAGGTTAACCTAACAGAAACAAGAGCTACGTGATGTGAGACACTGTGTCACCTGGGCAAGTGTGATAACTGACACAACTTCCATGAATCCGAGTTACTTTGAAGACAGCCCCTCTGGGAAGACAGCACACCCTTTTCTCTCTGCAGTCATTTCAACCTCTCAGAATACCTCAACTGCAAAGAGAACCCCGGGCCCACCCTTTTCCAGGGGCAGCGGGTAGAGAAGAAATCCAAGGAGCGCACAGAGGGTTTGGGAGTGGAGACCCCAGCACAAGAGTCCGCTAAAGCAGGGGTCGCCTCAGACCAACCTGGACCCCTCTGGTGCGCCTCAGGCTTCTCAGAGCAAGCCCCGAAGGAGACACTGTGGGAGTCTAACCTGAGAGGCTGCGGGCGCTTGCTACCGAGGGAACAAGCTTAGTTGCCGAGAGTAGCCAAGGCATAACCGCCACGCTTGCGCTTCAGGAAGGAAACGCGGAAAACTGCCGAAGAAGCCGCGGCCGGTAGGGTTTAGTCGCCCGGAAACCAGGCCAGGTGTCCCTCCCCTTCCGGCCGGCGCTGCTCGCCGGGCTTTCCTCCCACAGGGACGCAGAATGTTGACGTCACGCCCGGAGCTGTGACCGCCGCTCCGGCCGGAGGGCCATTTTGGCGTCATGACGTCGTGTTCCATTTAACGGCCACAATCACAGAATATTCTATTCTAAATGACTCCCCGCAGGGGCTGACAGCTCCCGCCTCCTTGAAAGCACCGGATAGGAGATTGATCCATCTAGAGCACTAGTTCTGAGTGAAGATAAGAATGGGTGCATGGAGAGGCAGGCACCAGCACGAACAGCCACACTTCCAGAAGATTCTAGCCAGTGCGCAGCGCAGCGGTAGAGGAGTAGGAATGAACGGGCGAAGGACCCGGGGTCACGAGACCGTTGGGTGGGCGGAGCCAGTGGCCGGGGAGGTTCTAGTCTGTTCTGCCTGGCAGCAGCCGCCCCCTTTACGCGGTCACGCTGCGCTAGCGCCCGGGCTTGGTATCGGGCCGCAGCCTCCGCCGTGCCCGCCGCCTCCTGCTGCCTCCCGCCGCCTCCGGACCATGGACCCCCGTAAAGTGAGCGAGCTTCGAGCCTTCGTGAAAATGTGCAAGCAGGACCCGAGCGTTCTGCACACCGAGGAAATGCGCTTCCTGAGGGAGTGGGTGGAGAGGTGAGACCCGGGCCTGAGGGCCGATGGGGGAGGGAACAGGGACAGCGGGAGGGGGAGCTGGGCCGAGCTGGGCCCGAGCTGGCGCGGGGCGGAGGAACCTGGAGCTCGGCGGCGAGTCTCGCTCCCTGGCGGCGACCTCGAGGGGCTAGTGGAGGATCAGGAAGCTTAGATGGTTCAGAGGCAGGGAAGGAAAAGGCAGAGCTGGGTTCCCTGCACTCTGAGGTCGCCAGCGGTGTGTCTTCGGCGAAATACGGAGATGCAGATGGTTGCGGGCAGTAGGGCACCGTAGGCGTGAGGGGGAGGGGTGAAAGCGGCAAGACTTCGCATGGAGTTGTTTTTCTTGAAACCTCTGGTGTCCTGCTGAGGTGGCAGTGACACGAAGCAGCTCCTTTACGCACTGTGCCTTTAAAAAGTGGTGTGATAATGTGGAAGTTATTTAATAAGTTACAATAAAAGTGGTAGCTGTGTTTGATTACTTTTACAGTTACAGCGATTCTAAGTGCGTACAATTATTTTGGGAATCGTTTATTGTACCTGCATAGTGGCAGTGCCATCACGCCAAACACTTTTAAAAAACTGATTTTTCAAGGACCCACATGTTAACACGATCTATTCTTGTTATCTTTAACTCCAGAGTACGGCGCTACGAGCGTGGAATTAATTGGACAGGCATTGTGCCAGATGCTAGCTAGGAAACAGTTTAAGTACAATCTATTTAGGGATACAGATGGATAAGTACAGAAATTCGTCTTGATGTTTAGCATGTAATAGAGATTAGTATTCTGCGTATTGGAGGGGAACTTAAGGGAGTAAGGGAACTCTTCCCCGAGATGATTTTTTAGAGTCAGTACTTCTGGTGAGGAATTTAAGAGATGACATACAAATTGCATCTCACGGTGATAAATAGCGAGTAAAAAGGTGATAAATAGTGTAAAGCAATATGACTCCTAAAAGGTACTACCCTAAACATTGATTTGTTTATTTTAGTAATATTTTTATAGGGGAAGATGAACCAATGATTAGCCAACATTTGAAAGAATATTTCTTCCAGTGAGCTTGTTCTAATGAAGAAACTTAAGTTCAAATCTATCAACCTTGTCTGTGGTGGGATAGTAATTTTTTTCCTCTAAGAAGTTTCTCAGTCCTTTTTTCCCCCACCAGTTTTCTAGCTACTGTAAGATTTTTGCTCATGTTATTTATGTAAAATTCTGAGAACGCTTACAATTAGTTACTGTAGTAGCTTAATAACAGTTAACAGTTAATACCGTTTTGCAAATTCTGCTTTTTAACAGAAAAATTTTTAGGACTGGGAATTGAGGTCTAGATTTTAGTCGTTTTCTCTGTTGAGTAACTTGATCCAAAAGTGTTACTTAAGATATTTATATGCTTTTGTCCTCTTCTTATTTACTCATTGGAGAAAAGAGCCTACAATTAGTAAGTTCTTAAAATTCCAGGTAAAGCGGACCCATACTGCAGGAAGAAATATCTGGCACCAAGAGTGAACATTATATTGAGTGGATACAATGTTATGTTCCACTCCTAGAGAGGTAGAGAGAGGACACAGTGAAGAAAAAGTTAACTGCATCCGGGAACAGTGTTGTAACTTGTGCTGGAGCGATTGTGGGTGTGTAGAGAATTCCGATTTATGGTATGAAAATTCTGTCAAGTATTGTAGTCTTTGAAGTGTATCAGTTCCTCTCTTTTCTGTCTTGGTATCAGTCTTCTTAAAGCAGTCCAAAGTTACAGGAGATAGGGCTGAATGTGGAGACTTATAGGTCCAGTAATATTCCTAAACCTAATCCTACTTTTAGGGTTCCTCAAGTAGAAACCATCTCAGGTTTTCCTCTACTCCATACTAAATTAGTCATGGATATCCAGGCTTAGACATTGAAGAACAGTCCATTTGCTTATTTGCCATAATTTCTACTATTGTTTATAGCTTAAAATTTTATTTGGTTTTAAGAATATATAAGTTTAGTAAATTGAACAAGAGAAATATGAAGAAAACAATTTTGGCCCAATAGTCAGTGGGAATCAGGGAGACTACATTCTTTCCAAGAAATATGTTTTGGAATATTTTTGTTTTTCTAGGGAGAGAAGAATTTTCTGATGCTATTTTCTCCTATATCACAACTCGGTCTACTTCGTATCTTGCAGTTACTTTTATCCTTTCATTTTATGGCAATTTAAGATCAAAGGGAGTATCTTTGTATTTTAGTCTCCAGCACAGTGCATGCATGGCACATGGCTTTTCAGCAGATATTTTAAATGAAGTGAACAGGATGCATTTGTATCCTCAGTGAATTTAAAATATAGCACCCAGTTTTTTGTACATGTGTGTAAGTAAATATAGCACAGAGTAGGTTTAATGTTACCAAATTAAGAGAATTATGATTGAAGTCTTGTGTGGTCCCACATAAATGCCTATATTGGCAAAGTCCAGTTTGCAATTTTTGGCAGAGAACTATCTTGTTTTAAATCTTGGAAGCATAAAATGAAACTTCTGTACCTATAAATTGGTGTTACCTTCCAATAGTTAACTAGAATTTGGAATGTGAGAAACTCTAAATCTAGTTCATGAATAAACCCTCTTGGGTTTTCCTCCCAAGTTTTAAATTTTTTAATTTTTTGGAAACAGTTTCTAGCTTGCAAACAAAATGCAAGTATAGTACAAGGAACTTTTTTCCTGAACTATTTCCAACACTGTGTCCCCAACACCATGTAGGGTGTGTTTTCTGCAAACAAGGACAGTCCTCTGCAGTACGGCCATCAACTCAGGAAACTGATACTGATACATTAATAGTATCTAATCTTCAGAATTACATGTTGCACTTCGTTGTCATGTCTCTTCATTCTGAAATAGTTCTTCAGTCTTTTACTGATTTTCATGACCTTGGCAATTTTGAATATTATGGGCCAGTTATTTTGTAGAATTTCCCTCAATTTGGGTTTGTCTGATATTTCCTTAGGATTAGATTTAGTTTAACACATTAGTTGGCAGGACTATCACCTCCCAAAGTTTTAACATAAATTACACTGTTAGGACTGTGTTTGGATGTCACTCTAAATACATTTATGGATGCTGCATTTTGAAACTTAGGAAAAACACAGTTTAGGAAATCTGGTGCCTTCATTAAAATTTAACTGCAAAGAACTGGTATTTGATTACTGTGCTTTTTCGAAAAGTTTTTCGGTAGAATAGAATTTTAAAGAATTTTGTCCTGTTTGTATGCTTGTTTCTTATCATTAAACCATTTCACTTTGCTGAATTGCGTAGTTAGATGTTTTGGATTGTTTAATGATTTAATGATTGGCACATGGGAGCCATTTTTCCTTATCAAAGGTACTGAGTAACTGAAGATTTTTTTTGTTACTGTCACGTTAAACAGAATGGGAAAGGTGCACATTTTTCTTAATTGAATAGTACATACAAGAAATTGCAAATTTTGTTTCTCATTACATTTGTTACTTTGCATTTATATTTTTACTTCATGTTGGGTTTATCAAAAGATACCATTGAGTGAATAGACAAGCCACAGGGTGGGAGAAGACATTTGCAACTTGTAAAACTGACAGAATGTGCATATTCGGAATATACAAAGAACACCTACAAACATGATAGACAGCATAATAGAAGGCTGGACAAGAGGTGAACTTTACAAAAAAGGCTTTTAAAATGGCCAGTCAGGGGCTTCCCTGGTGGCGCAGTGGTTGAGAATCTGCCTGCCAATGCAGGGGACACGGGTTCGAGCCCTGGTCTGAGAAGATCCCACATGCCGTGGAGCAACTGAGCCCGTGAGCCACAACTACTGAGCCTGCGCGTCTGGAGCCTGTGATCCACAACAAGAGAGGCTGCAATAGTGAGAGGCCCGCGCACCGCGATGAAGAGTGGCCCCCGCTCGCTGCAACTAGAGAAAGCCCTCGCACAGAAACGAAGACCCAACACAGCCATAAATAAATAAATAAATAAATTAATTAATTAATTAATTTAAAAAAATGGCCAATGTATGATAAGAGACTCAAATTACAATGAGATACCACTACACACCTGTTAAAAATGCTAAAAATTTAAAAGATGAACAATAGCTAAGTGTTGGCCAAGGTGTGGAACAGATGAATTCTCATACACGTAATAGATGTGTAAGTTGGTAAAAGAACTTTGGAAAACCAGTATCTATTTAAATCCAGTATACTCATACCTTATGTCCAGAAATCCCACCCAACTGAAATTAATGTAAGCATGGCTCTGATAACTCTAGTTATAAAGAATCGACGCTTACAGGTGTTTTGGACTAGGTTCCTTTCTGTTTTCCAAGTTAACATATCTCTGTTTTACATAAAAGTTAATGGCCCCTTTCTTTTTTTTTAAGGCACATGTTAAGTCTTTGTGATCTCTAGCTCTCACTATTGTGGAGTGCTCTTAATCCACTGAACTTTTTAATCACTGGACTGTTGGATGTAGCCCATATGCTTCAGAGCCTGCCCCAGAAGGAGCATATAACACTAATTCTTCATGGTCTTATTTTTTCCTTATTTTTAAGTTATTTATGTATAACTCACTTCGTTGGCCTGGAGTATTTGGGAAAGAAGGGCTTGCAAGGTCAAGAAGAAATTCTAATGGGTGAAGTTTAGAGGTGATAAGGAGAAAATCTGCAGTGTGAGAGGCATATGAATATAACCAAGAAGAATCCTTGTAGGTACTAGTCAGAGGAAACAAGTGTTTTGAATCATTATACTGTGACTTCATAATGGTTATTTTATAAACTGCCTATTTGAATTTAACTGAGCTATTCTTACTAAATGTCAAACTTTTGATTCAAAAATTCAAAGTTTTGAATTCAAGTATATCTACTGAATTCTAAATTAACAACTTGTACAAATGATTTTGTCATTGCATGTTTCTCTGCCTCTTTTCCTTTTTCTCTGGGAATGGGCAGAGAAGCTATATAATTAAGTTTACTAGACTTATTGAGACAAGGAAAGGGTTAGGTTTTTATTAACCAGTATCCTAAAAGTAAATAAATTTTTAAGCTGAAAAAAACTTACAATACTGAAGTATTCAAATGAGTTTACCCTTAAAGGTTTGAAAAGGTAACTATTTAAATATGTAACCTTTTACTCAGCATAAATAAATGTTGCTTGGCTTAGTCAATTTTAGTTTTCTAAACAAGTATCTTTTTTTTCATTTTCCTCAAGCATGGGGGGTAAAATACCACCTGCTACTCATAAAACTAAATTGGAAGAAAATACCAAGGTAAGCTATGAATTTCATTTGTATGTTTAGTGATAAAGTACTATAAGGTTTCTTAGGGATGTTTGTCACCTTCTGCCCTCAAATTACCATTCCTGATTTCCCCAAGAAATCACTTGGAAGTAAGATCTTTGTAAAATTTCTATTTGGACATCAAATCTCTGTAATCTGATATAACACTGAGAATGTGGGGTTGAATGTTCACTATATTGTATAAAGTAAGTGAGAATAAATGCTGGATGTATGTTATATGCATGACCTGTAAGTGGTAAGCTCTGTGACTGTGTGCATTTGTAGTCTTAATCTTTTTTTTTTTTTTTTTTTAAGCCACTCAGTGCTGCTTGTGGGATGTTAGTTCCCTGACCAGGGATTGAACCTGGGCCCACAGCAGTGAAAGTGCTGAGTTCTAACTACTGGACTTCCAGGGAATTCCCATTCATCATTTTTGTTTGTTTGTTTGTTTCTTAGCACGTAGCATAGTGTTTTTGTAGGTACTTTATTAATATTTGGAAAGTAAATGAAAAAACAGCCCAAATTAGTTACTCTCAATTTTTTCTGCCCTACCACCTGAGGGATATTTCTGAGTGTGATTCATGGAGTTGCTTTAGCATATTTGCCAAAAAGGTGTGTACAAACAAGAGGAGGTTGCTGGTATCTAAAGTTTAGAGATGGGGGTGGGGGAAGATGTACTCTTAATGCTCCCTTGGGACTTCCCTGGTGGTACAGTGGTTGACAACCTGCCTGCAAATGCAGGGGACACGGGTTCAAGCCCTGGTCTGGGAAGATCCCACATGCTGCGGAGCAACTAAGCCCGCGAGCCGCAACTACTGAGCCTGTGTGCCACAGCTACTGAAGCCCACGCACCTAGAGCCCGAGCTCTGCAACAAGAGAAACCACCGCAATGAGAAGCCCATGCACCGTGACAAAGAGCAACCCCCGCTCGCGCCGCAACTAGAGAAAGCCCGTGCACAGCAAAGAAGAAGACCCAATGCAGCCGAAAATAAATAATTAATTAATTTTTTAAAAAAAAGAATGCTCCCTTTGGAATTCCTTTTTCTCCTATTTTCTGCCTTCATGTCTAAAAGGTTTTTTTCCTCAGAGTCTTCTGACTAGCTGTCTTAAATTGATAAGAAAATTTGCTGTTTTATTATTTAGCATATCTTTGAACAGTGAAATGAGAGAAGTTAAGTAAAAGCTTCAGAAGTAGTAATTCTTTTTTTTGGTGAGTCATTTGTCAGAGTTTGGTAGATTCTGAGCCCTAGGTAAGATATTTTGCCATGTGATAAACGTGTGAAGACAAAATTGTATTAACTTACATCTCTGCTAAAAAATTTTTATTTTGCGAAAGTAGTAATGTGTTTGATTATGGAGAGTTGTGGACTACAGTGCCTGTTAAGGGTGTTACATAATATGGTATATCCACTTTATTAGCTTCCTAAGATCCAAAATTTTTAAAATTCTAAAACTCATTTTCTAAATGGTTTGGATGAGGGACTGGACCTATACTTAATTTTATTTATTTATTTTTTGGCTCTGTTGGGTCTACATCGCTATGCGCAGGCTTTCTCTGATTGCGGCGAGTGGAGGCTACTCTTCTTTGCGGTGCGTGGGCTTCTCATTGCAGTGGCTTCTCTTTGTTGCGGAGCATGGGCTCTAGGTGCTTGGACTCAGTTGCGGCACATGGGCCCTACAGCACGCGGGCTTCAGTGTTGTGGCACATGGGCTCAGTAGTTGCAGCGCATGGGCTCTAGAGCGCAGGCTCAGTAGTTGTGGCATATGGGCTTAGTTGCTCCACTGCATGTGGGGTCTTCCCGGACCAGGGATCGAACCTGTGTCCCCAGCATTGGCAGGCGGATTCTTAACCGCTGTGCCACCAGGGAAGTCCCTTTAATTTAAAAAGAGAAATAAAAATAGAAAACAAAAGCTAATTTACCAAAACAAAACAAGAAAGAGCATCAACAACTGAAATACAGTGTATCTGAATAGTTTATACATAAATCGGTATAAATTAATAGCATATATGTTGGGTGTGTTATTAAATGCTGATAGCATTGTTTGCCTTCCTTTTGCTAGGAAGAAAAAACAGATAGTAAGAAGGCGGAGGAAAACATAAAGACAGACGAACCATCAAGTGAGGAGAGTGATCTAGGTGAGGAGATGGTAGTTAGTTTGTATTTGATAATCTCATGATATGGTCCTATGTTGATTTTTACTAAATTGACTAAATCAGTGCTATCTAATAGAAGTATAACATGAGCTACATATGAAATTTAAAATTTTCTAGTAACCACGTTTTAAAAATTTAAAGCAGTTGAAATTAATTCAAATAATATATTTTAGACAATATGTAAAATGTTAACATTTCAGCATGTAATCAATATGGGGAAATTATTAATGAACTGTTTTCCTTTTTTCATACTAGGTCTTCAAATCCAGAGTATTTATAGCATATCTCAATGCAGATGTTACATTTTTAATGGAAATACTTGATCAGTATTCAGACTTCATGAAATTTGTATTTGAATAAGTTGGGTCGGATACCCAGGTTTTTCTAGACATATGTAAAAGTTTTCCAATAACTGAATCAAGTACCAAAAAATTATTTTCCTTTAGTACCTGCATCTGTGTTAATAAAACTGGTTCAGTTTAGAAGAACTGATGTCTATGCCATGGGCTTGGGGTTTTATTTGTTTGTTTGGTTTGGTTTTTGTAGACTGCAAACTGACAAATTTCTTCATAAATTTAGAGGTCCTTTGAGACTATAAATATATACCCCAATTATTAATTGGGCAGTCTCTTAATTCACAGAACCTATCTAAAAGCTAAAAAAAAAAATACTCATTTTTCAAATTTTGAGTCCGTTGATCTTTGGTATGTTAGAAAGGGTTTGTTTGGGGGCTTAATCAGATCTTTTACTTTTTGTAAAAATTTTTTAATCTTACAATTTTCTAACAATTACCATGACTAATATTTTTTAAAAAATTAACTCCATCTAAAAGCATTTTGTGCAGCAATCAAGCTGTTTTATAATTAGAAAAAGTTACAAGCTCAGTTCCTGTTCAAAATTGATTAAAAATTTTTTGTTGGATGTTAATTCTGATTTCAGGTAGCCAATTTTAATTTCATTCTTTTTTGACTGTTGAGAGGAAACTGCTTTTATCAAATTTACTCTTTGCTAAAAATGTCTCCTAATGTTTATTGTTTAAAAAATTTTTTGATATATAACAGTTACTTTGTTTTGTTTATACAGTTGTCCATCATGAAGTTTGCAGCATAGCTCTTTCTAGTGCTATCTTTGGGGGTCAATTCTGTACGAGTAGTATACCTTTAGTTTAAAATTTATCCATACTATGTTTTCAAAGGCAGAAAATGGTAAAATTAAATATTTTATCATGATTTACATCAGAGTACCGCTATAACTTGTGCTATCTGCATAAAATATTTTTTTAAAAAACATTATAGTATATTGGTGTGTAGAACACAGTATTTCAACTGAATCAGTTTGTTGACACTGACTAAATCAGTATGTCTGTGTAATATGTAATAGAAATACAAACTATGCACTTGCCAGAGTACCTACTACAATGTGATAATAAATACCTTACATTATGTGACTGTTAAGATGAAATATAGTTTTACCAAAACAATAAGATTGTGTTTAACAGGGAAATATTTTACAGTGTACCAGTTTAAATAAAATTAACAAAGTAAAATATTTAATCTAGAGTAAAATGTTCAGTTCATCAGTTGCACTAGCCAAGGTTAATTAATTTTTAATAGCCTCATTTGGCTAGTGGCTACTATATTGGATAGCACAGGTCTTATTTTCATTTTCTTAACTTCGACAGAAATTGACAATGAAGGTGTGATTGAACCAGACACTGATGCCCCTCAAGAAATGGGAGATGAAAATGTAGAGGTAAGTTCAATGGCTTATTTTCTGCTTGCTGCCAGGAATGTGAAAGCCTACCTACTGTAATAATTTTATGACATATCTCTTCTAGGAAAAGCGCAAGTTGAATCTTTCTCTGACTTAAGGCATCTAGGAAAGCATTTTATTATTTAAAATATTTGTGAAAATTCCCTTTATTTTTAATCATGCTCTCTAACAATCTCTGGAATACTTGTTTTCTGTTTACCTATTTCAGTTTGCATCTGGTTGGACTGCTCTTGAGACTATAGAGTTCATCTAACATTTATTTCTACAAGTGGAATTGCCTGTTAATGGGATATCTATCGCCAGTTTTCTAAAATGGTTTTGTCCCAACAAAAGATATTGCCCTCAAGGTGGTGAAAATCAGTTCTTGGAAGGGGGGCTTGAAAAAAACTTAGGTGTTAGGATGGTTAGTGGTACTCCAAAGGTCATAGCACATTCACGTATATGCACTATATCTGCAGTATTAAAATGGAGGGGGTGAGAAGTAAGAAAAAATTGCCTAAAAAGGCTCTTTAGGGGTTGATAATGAAACAAAGCTTGAGAAACACTGTAATGTACTAATTGCAGCTTAAAAGATTGGTCCATATTCTCACCAGTTCTTGATATTGTCATATTTCATCTTTGCCAACCTTACTGTGTGAAATGATATGTCCTTGTGGCTTTTAAATTTGCATTTTCCTGATTTCTAATAAAGTTGACATATTCTCATGTTTATTGGTTATTCACAGGTGTTTGTGAAGTCTTATTCTGACTTTTCCCATTTTTTTTTTTTTTTTACTGGTTCATCTCTTTCTTGCTGATTTTTAAGTTGTTTATATTCTGCTAACAATTGATGCCAACAATTTGTCGTCTGTGTGCTCCACATTTTTTTCTGCTAGTTTGTGGTTTCTCTTCACTTTCTTTACATTGTCTTAGTATACAAAGTCTTTTTTAAAATTTTTTAATTTTATTGGAGTGTAGTTGATTTACAATGTTGTTAGTTTCAGGTGTAGAGCAAAGTAATTCAGTTATACATACACATCTATTCATTCTTTTTCAGAATTTTTCCCACATAGGTTATTACAGAATATTGAGTAGTGTTCCCTGTGCTATACAGTAGGTCCTTGCTGGATATCTATTTTATATACAGTAGTGTGTATGTTAATCCCAAGTTCCTGATTTATCCCTCCCCCCATACAAAATCTTCTAATGCAGTTAAAATGAAAGTTCTTTTATATAGTATGCTTTATTACCTTAAGGTTATAATTGCTGTAATATATTGTTTTTTTCCTTCTGAAAATTTTATGTTTGCCTTTCACCTTTAACCATCAGCACCATAATTGAGAAATCCTTTTCCTCAGCAATGCCAGAATACATGGTTTCTGTATATGTGTGGGTCTGTTTTGGTGTTTTCTTGTTCTGCTTGTCTAATTTTTTTCCATGCACTAATGACACATTGTTGTATATAGCTTTATATTAAGTCTTGTTATCTTGTAGGGCAAGGACCCCCAACCCTTTAGGAATATTTTTGGTTGCTATTGGCCCTTTGTTCATCCATATAAATTTTAGAATCAGATTGTTATCCCCCCTCCGTTAGAATTGCATTAAATCTAAATTAACATATGGAGAAGCTACATCTCCTCATTATTGAGATTATCCATGAATGTGATATCTGTTTTATTTTTAGGTCTTTTTTAATGTCTTTAAATAATTTAACTTTTTCTCCATAAAGATCTTGTGCATCTTTGTTAAGAACAAATATAAATACTTTGTCAATATTTGTTTTAAAAAAAATTAATCATGTTCTGTTTATTGATGGTGCTGTTCATGTTGGTGTGTCTAGATTTATAATACTTTTTATTTATCCTACTTGGGGTTTACTGGGCATCGTAAATCCTAGGGTTGTTAACTTTTTTTAGCTCTGGAATATTTTCAGCTAGTATCTCTTTCAAAAATGGCCTCTTTCCCATTCTCTCTACTCTCATTCTGGAGCCGTAGTTAGATACAGACTTTTTCACTATTAAGTTCCATTTCTTTATCACTGTGACGAATTATGTATGCTTTCTAAATCAGCTGTTCCATTGATGTTTGAGTTTGAATGCTTGTTTTTCATTTTGATACTTTCTCTTTGATTCTTTTTAAAGACCACTTGGTTATTTATAAGTCTCTTGATCCTTACTCATTTTCAGAACTTGCATTTATTTTCTTAAACATATTAAATTCTTTATCGGACTGTTTTGCTGGTCTTATTCTCCTGTTATTTTTCCTGACTCTTGGTCATTGAGGTACTTTGTTTACTGTAGTTTGTGTGTGTGCGTGCGCACGCACGCGTGTGTGTGTTGACCATGAGTTCTTGTAAACTTTACCTGTGGAAAGGTTTTGAGGCCTGAGTAGAAGGTGTGTTCCTCCAAAGAGAGAGATGTTTGCTTCCATCAAGACGCTGAGTTGGTGCGACCAGCTCAAGAATCACTTCAAATTCTCAACATGGTTTTTTCATTGCTTATTTAACTACAGAAGTAATGTGAGTTCCAGTGGAAAGGCTGGCTTGTGGTTATGAATTTTCAGGGGAGATTTCTTTTTCTTCTCTCTATATAGGTTTCCCTCTTTGGCACAGGTTTATTTTTGGTATACCATTATGCCTGCAGGTATAGGCATTTGGGGTTCCAGATTTGTTTTGGAGGATGTCTGATTAGACAACATACATTTGTTTCACCTGAATCTAGACTTTGTTTCATGTGTCCTGTACTATCTTCAAAAACAGAATTGCAAGGTCACCCGGTTTGACACCTTCCGCAAGGGTGAAAGCAGATGGAGCACTTGGCACCTGGCTGGATTTCAAGCCTTCACTTTATTTTGCTCTTTGAGGATTTCTACATTCTTAGGCCAAAGATGGCTTTTATTGATAAAAGGTGTGTTTTAGACTTGTTCAGAGTATCATGTGCATCATATTGCCATAAACTGAAGTCGTCTTTTTGCAAATTATCCTGGCTCTGTAGGATGTCTTACTATGTGGCAAAGTGTGTTTTCCTTTATTCTTTTAAAAAGTTTTAGTTTGTCCAAAACTTGTAGGGATTTTTGTTGGAAATGCTTTGAATTTATTGAGTAACTTGGGGGTAGATTGATACAGTTGATAATTTTTTTCATGAGCATGGTATATATCTGTGTCCTGTAATAGAATTTTATGTTTTCCCCCGCTCCCTCCCATGAAAGTCTTGTGTGCTCTTAGAATGGTATCTTGTTCTATTATATTTTATAATTGTTGCTGATGTGGAAGAACTCTTGGGTTTGTTTTTTACGTTGCTCTTGTATTCTGTTGTTGTTCTCTTCAGTAAAGAGAACTTTACTGAATTGTCATAGTAGATCTAATAGCTTGTCAATTCTATTAGATTTTCTAGGTATGTATAAAGACAGCTGGTATTTTCCTTCCAGTTTTTAAACGTATCAAATCATTTTCTTAATGATTAGCCAGCACCTTCAGTAATATTTTACAGTGATGGTGATAGAGTGGATTTTTGTTTGTTAAAGAAATCGCTTCTTAACTTGTAGAACGTTTGCTATATGTTTTCGTTATTAATAATCATTGTACTGTCAGCATCTTGTACGGTGTTTGTTCTGTCTAGTATAGGTGCTCAGTAGATGTTCATTGGACCAAAAGAATGAGACATTTCTCTTCTAAGATTCAAGCCTCTTAGGAACTAGCTTTTCCACTTGTGGGGAGACTGGGTTTTAGTACAGGCATACCTCCAAGATCTCATTGTGAGTTAGGTTCCAGACCACCACAGTAAAGTGAGGCACACAAATTTTTTGGTTTCCCAGTGCATGTAGAAGTTATGTTTACACTATACTGTAGTCTATTAAGTGTGCAATAGCATTATGTCTAAAAAACAATGTACATACCTTAATTTAAAAATACTTTATTGCTAAAAAATGCTAACCATCTGAGCCTTCAGCAAGTCATAGTAGTAACATCACAGATCACCATAGCAAATACAATAATGAAAAAATTTGAAATACTGGAAGAATTGCCACAATGACACAAAGTGAGCAAATGTTGTTGGAAAAATGGCTCCAGTAGACTCACAGCGTTGCCAGAAACCTTCAGTTTGTAAAAAGTGCAGTGCTGTCTGCCAAGTGCCATAAAACGAGCTATGCCTGTACTTGTGAATAACTAGAAAGGATTTGGTAAAAACTAGGGCAGAAAAACCTGCTCAAATCGGGATGGAGGGAAGCAAAAGTCACGTCTAGGGCAGAGTATAGGGAATGAAATTTATTATTTAGTATGAAAGGTTAAAATGTATCCTTATATAAGATTTCTTACTAATCATTTATTATAATTATCCTCTTTGTTCCCTTGAGACCAGAGAAGAATGAGTGGAAATGGGGGTTGTGACTACCACATCCCTAAGAAAGTCCAAATTGTTTCCTCCTTCCCTTTGCTTCTCTACTACTTCTTAGTTGATCTTCAATTTCCCCGTAGATAACCGAGGAGATGATGGATCAGGCAAATGATAAAAAAGTGGCTGCCATTGATGCCCTAAATGATGGTGAGTGATTTTTTTTTTTTTTTCTCTTTGCTACATTTCCTATAGTAGTCTGAATATTCTCTTCTCTACTTCTCTGCTGCAGTAACTGTTAATGGTGGGAAACTGGAAGGGAACTTAAATTTATTGAGTATATGGTACTGGAGAAGAAAGCGTCCTGTCCTCCACTCACCCCTTTCCCATTAATAAAGAGGCTGAAATCACTCAGGTATCAATTATCTTGCCTCAGGGCGTGTACAGATCCTGATTGTAACTCAAAGACTGTACTTTACTGACTATAGTCTAGTGTTTCTCCACTGACAAGAGGCTTTGGAACCTTCTTTATAATAAAAGCCTGATGGGAAAACCTGAAAAAATAATAATCATAAAAGCCGAAAGGTTTTCCCCAAAAGTGGTATTAGATCAATGATCCTCAACTTTTTACACAGTAACGCCCTTGACAAATATTGTCCATCGATATAACACTCTTGTTCTAGTCTCTGCATGTTAGAACCCCTTCAGAAAATCCTATCAGAGTGGGAGAGTGCTGGTAGTATTAAGTATTATGTTTAAACAAATTATTTATTAACTTGGGTACTGTGCAAATGCCTTTATAGCTGTGTGGTGTAGTGTGTCACAATGCCATCATTGAATAGATGCTATTGTATAATGCTCTTGTGCATTTGTACTTCATCCTTAGACTTAGAAGATGACTATTTTAGAATGAGTTCAGTATTGATTGCTGTTCAGGTTCCTTTTCTTTGTAATCCCACCACCTTCTTAGCTTAGGTCCTTATATGTTTATACTATTACAGTTACCTTAATAGTTTGTCTACCTGACATGTCTCTACTTCATTGCTTTCTCTTCACTGTCCCTAGATTATTCTTATTTAGAACTTGTTTTTATTGGTACACACTCCTTTGCTTGTAACCTGTGACTAACTTTTGCATACATTTTGAAGCTCATCATAGCATTGGACCTGCTAGAGTCAGATCCTATATTTTGCCTTCCCAGCCTTATTCCTTTTGAGTATTAACCTTCCATTCCAGCCAGACCTCACTTTCCTAGAATGTTCCTTTACTTGTGCTTCTTTGTAAAGTTCTTCTTCACCTATTTCAACTTTTAAGTTGTACCCATCAATTCATCCCAGCCACTTCTTTTCCTGACCATTCCTTTTCCACACTAATCTTTTCTTCATTTCCCTACCACCTAAGATTTCTATTTACCTAGCATATAATTGTGCCTTCTACATTCCTGCCAGCTTTATTATATTTTAATGTGCATTATTTCATTAAAATCTCATACTAGTCCCATTTTACAGATCAGTGAATAATCTGAGGGCTTAGAGGGGTTTTGACTTGCCCAGAATCTTACTGTGCCATACTATCAACTCATTATTTTTGTCACTTATTTTGGCATATTGTCTTGTATTTTTTTAAATTTACTTATATATTGTCTAAGTAATATTTAACAAAGTGAAAATGAAACAGCCACCACCTAATAAGTCACATTTATGTATTTCCTTATTTTTTTCCAAGCTGTGTTTATGTGTAAATATAGCCTAATTCTAATTTTATAATAGGTACAATTTTATGGTGTATCTTACAGGGATAAAACACTAGTATTATAAGCTAGGGATTGTAGGTTCAGGCCTCACCTGGGGTCGGAGAGGCAGGAATATAGTTAAACCCTGGGTTTAAGGAGCCCAAGTTCCTGGGTTTGAATCCCAGCTCTGGGGCTTACTAGCTACGTAAACTTAGAGAAGTTACTCTCTCTGCCTCTGTTTTTGTTCCCTCCCTTGTAAAATATGGATAATAATACCTACCTAATAGAGTCATAAGGAATAAATGAGTAAATGTGTATAATATGCCTAGAATAGTACCTGGTACTAATATTAAGGTACTGGTACTATTCTTATTAAGTCCTTAGTGTTTCCAGCTGTCACATTATTAGAGGTATTTCTATTATGCTTTTTCAGTTTAATATATTTATTCAACAAGTATTTATTGAAGGCTTACCATGTTCCAGATGCTGGATATACAGCGGGAAACAAAGCACACCAAGTTCTTTACTTCGTGGACTTTATATTTTGGGAGAACAAAAATAAACAAATTTATAATATAAAGTTAGGTGGTAATTAGTGCTATGAAGAAAAATAGAGCTGAGTAAAGGGATAGTCAGTGATGGAAGCTATATTTTATATAAGGTGGTCAGGAAAGCACCTGATGAAGTGCAGGGAGCAAGCCGTGTAAAGAAGCGCTTTTGGGGACGTAAGGGAGAACAAATACAGAGGTTAACTGGGAGAGCGTTGGGGGCAGTTACGTGTTCAAGGAATAGCAGAAAGTCCAGACTATCTGGAGTGTGCTGAGCGAAGGGATAAGAGTGATAGAGTTGAGGTCAGAGAAGTGCCTGGGGGTGGGAGATGGGTGGTGGGAAGGTGGTGAGGGGGACAGATGATTGACAGCTCACTAAAGAACTTGGTAGATCATGCTAAGGATTTAGGATTTTATCCTTGATTATGCAAAGCCATTGAGGGTTTTTTGACTAGGAGAGTTTCATAGTGAGAAGAATTTACTTTTGAAAAGGATTATTCTTGCTACTCTATGTAGCTCAGATTTTAGGGGCAAATTAAGGGTATGTTAGTTCATTGGAGAAGTAGAAGCCAAGACATGAGTTGGTGTGGCAGAGGTATATTAGGAAAATACCTGTGAGGGAAGGTGGGGGAGCAGGGAGAACTGGAGGAGTCTGGGAAGACAGTGAGGCTATCATGTAGGTCTTACCCCTCTGTAGGAGAGATGGAAGGTTGTGTAGGGAAAGTCTTCAACTGTGTGTGTGTTTCTAAAAGTCTAGGCAAGCCAAGGTTGCCCATTAGAGGAGTTGCACGTCTCACAAGAATGGGCCTACTTGGGTATTCTTCCTGTATTCAGTCAGTAGCTGGGAGCAGCTTATGGAGTATAGCCTTGAGCCTAGAGGACGGCGTTCTCCATCAGTTGTGCTCACTGCAACAAATCTAGGGTGCATTTTCATGACTCCACAGAGGGAGGGAAGAAATTTTTGTAGTCCAGGTAGCTAATGATGATAGCTTGCATTGGGGCAGAGTTTCCCAAACTTGCTCTGTTTATAGTGTCCTCACCATTTTCACTTTTTTCACAGCACTTCTAGGCCAAAAGATATACGTAAGAGTTTAGTTTATAATGTAGTTAGGTTCAAACAATTTAATAAGTATCTATGTCCTAACAAGTTAGTGATTGTTTGAAAAAAATAATAGAGACAAATGGAAAGAAAATATATTTAATTTCATTCTTTAATAACCATGTTTATTTTCCAGTAAGCTGTGGATATATGTTGGGCATTAAACAGCTTCTCAGATCTTGGAATCAGATTGGACATGGCCACCCTCACTGCTCCACATCTCTTTTTCTACAGTTCTTGCTTTTTTATCATAGAAACAACTTCTTTTTAAAAAATAATTAATTAATTACTTTTTGGCTGTGTTGGGTCTTCGTTGCTGTGCGTGGGCTTTCTCTAGTTGCGGTGAGCAGGGGCTACTCTTCGTTGCAGTGCGCCGGCTTCTCATGGCGTTGGCTTTTCTTGTTGCAGAGCATGGGCTCTAGGTGCACGGGCTTCAGCGGTTGTGGCTTGCGGGCTCTAGAGCGCAGGCTCAGTAGTTGTGGCGCACGGGCTTAGTTGCTCCGCGGCATGTGGGCTCTTCCCGGACCATTGCTCGAACCCGTACCCCCTGCATTGGCAGGCGGATTCTTAACCACTGGGCCACCAGGGAAGCCTGAAACTTCTTAAAAACAGTTTTTTTCAAAGGTACTATCAAAAGGAATATAGTGATCCAGTGCTGAAATTGTGAACTATATCAAGCCAGTAGTTCATGTGGTGCTAGATAAACTGTCCTGTGTCTCTTTGTGCTGTGTGGAAACCTTGGGACTAGGCTGATAAGGTGAGGAGTAGTTAGATTCTTGATATATTTTAAAAGTAGAGTTACAGGGATTTTGGTTTCAGATTGGGGAATCAAGAATGACTCCCAAGGTTTTGGGCTTGAGGTAGATGAGGAGTTTCCAAACTGCAGCCTCCTCTTTTTATAAAAAATTAATGGGACATAGCCACACCCATTTATGTTTTGTTGGTGGCTGCTTTCCCACTAAAACAGCAGAGATGAATAGTTAAAATTGTTAGAGTCTGCAAAGCCTAAAATAATTATTAAATGGCCGTTCCTAGAAAATGTTTGCTGACCTCTAAACTAGACTGAACGGAGGAGCCATTTAGTTCAGAGTCAAAGTCTTTGTCTCTAATATATTTACATGTGTTATCCTACTATATATACATAAAATTGTTTAGTTGGGAATGTAGGGTTGGGGAATAGATTTGGAGATGGGGTAGGAAGTAAGAGTTCCAGTTTTGAACATGGTAGATGTGAGTTGCTTGTTAGACATCCTAGTGTAATAACTTCTAATAGACATCTGTAGTAGTAACTAATAAGACTGACAAGACAGAACATTTTTCTGCATTTCATGAGTTCTGTTAACTGGGTAAATATTTTTCATAGTGAATTGTGGCCTTTACTATAAAATTCTGCTTGCCTTGTGTCTCCCCATGTTTCCTGTCTCCGAGAATTAGACTTTGTGCGAAGAACTCTTGTAATTCTTTATTATGTTTATTTGTTAAATGACTTTATTGAAGGGATTAATAAAAGAAGCTAACTATGAGAATGGGCTACAATAAGTGAATTTAAAATATGGGTATGGTCTCTCATCAGTTCTAATTTTCTTTCTTTTTTTTTTGGCTTGTGAGCTGTACTTTATTGGTCTCTGATATGTATAGTTTTCTTGAATTTTTTATCAGCCCTATGAATTTAGTATGGGTACTTTTTCCTTTATAAGTTTAATTTTATCCTTTTTTTAAAATAAATTTATTTATTTTATTTATTTATTTTTGGCTGCGTTGGGTCTTCATGGCTGTGCGCGGGCTTTCTCTAGTTGCAGCGAGCAGGGGCTACTCTTTGTTGCGGTGCGCGGGCTTCTCATTGCGGTGGCGTCTTTTGTTGCAGAGCATGGGCTCTAGGCGCGTGGGCTTCAGTAGTTGTGGCACGCAGGCTCAGTAGTTGTGGCTCGTGGGCTCTAGAGTGCAGGCTCAATAGCTGTGGCGCATGGGCTTAGTTGCTCCGCGGCATATGGGATATTCCTGGACCAGGGCTCGAACCCGTGTCCCCTGCATTGGCAGGCAGGTTCTTAACCACTGCGCCACCAGGGAAGCCCTATCCTTTTAACTTAATGGATAAAAGAAAATGTAATTAATAGAATAAAATTGACTTATCCTTTGATTTTATCTAAATTTAAAAGCCAATGAGTCCTACCAAGAATGTGGTATTCTAATATTTTTTAGGGGGGTTATGTTCCCCAAAATTGTGTGTCTTGAGTGATTTACAGTATAGGTATGGTTAAAGATTTTGCTTTGAAGAGCCAGTTTTGTATGTTAATTTAGAAACTAGTCTTACTGGGCTAAAAGGGAAATGTGAAAGGCTAATTTAAGAGACCAACAGTTTTTATTAATTTTTTTTTATCCACTATTTCTCAATAAACTTTTGTTTCACTTTAGGTGAACTACAGAAAGCCATTGACTTGTTCACAGATGCCATCAAGCTAAATCCTCGTTTGGCCATTCTGTATGCCAAGAGAGCGAGGTGAGAACTCTAAATAAAAACTAATTTCTGCTTATTTGTTTAAATAGAATTGCTTCTGTGGCAATCCCCAAAAAGTTACTGTTTGAAATGAATACTTTTTAATATCATACTTATTTTTTAGTGTCTTCATCAAATTACAGAAGCCAAATGCTGCCATCCGAGACTGTGACAGAGCTATTGAAATAAATCCTGATTCTGCTCAGCCATACAAGTGGCGAGGGAAAGCACACAGGTAAATAATGAGGCTTAGTTATTTTCAGAGCTCTTTAAGTTTAAATCTGATGTTTCAATATACCTTATTTTTAAAAAAAAATTGCGGGATTTCCCTGGCTGCCCGGTGGTTAAGACACTTCGCCTTCTAATGCAGGGGGTGTGGGTTCGATCCCTGGTTGGGGAGCTAAGATCCCACATGCCTCACAGCCAAAAAACCAAAACATAAAACAGAAGCAGTATTGTAACAAACTCAATGAAGACTTTAAAAATGGTCGACATCAAAAAAAATCTTTAAAAAATTGCCTAAGGATTTAATTTTAATGTAATACATGCTCAATATGTAGAATTGAGAGAATGTCATAAGGAACAAGTAAGAAAATAAAAATTCTTTTCGCTGCTTCCATTCAGTGAATACCAGTGTTAACAGTTTTTGGCCACATATAGCCAAATGTAAGGTAAGGATTTTTCTCAGTTATCTCCAAGTAAAGAGAGTGGCTTTATATCAGTGTCTTACAAACTTTCTGTTATTTTCAGACTTTGTAACTTAACATTAAACAACCAATATATTATGGAAGAAGGAATATACTAGCTTCAGACTACTTCGGTCACTGATAGGTCACATGAACAGTCAGATAAGGGGGAAAATAAAGAGGTGAATTTAACCCAGATCAGTAATCAAACCTGGAAGCAAAACTTAATATACAGATGAGTCTTTGTGGTTTGGGATGAAATGTCCTGTGCTATTACATCTTACATGGATTGAAAAGGTACTGTGCTTCAAGTGTGGATGGAGATGAAGATGAATATGCTTGGGACCAACTGTATTAGGTGACTTAAAAAGTAGCTCTAGTGATTATGAAGACAGATGTCAAAGATACAGGTAAAAGATTGGAAAATTTGTATTAATGCTCTCTGGGTATATGAAAGGTCATGCATTGCTGTTGATTGTCTTGAGATCGACCCCATTAGTCTTTGAGCATTTCTTGGCCTTCTGGTATAAGAACTTATCTTGTACTTTAGCTTGGAATAGACCAGGGACTTCCCTGGTGGTCCAGTGGTAAAGAATCTGCATTCCAATGCAGGGGATGCAGGTTCGATCCCTGGTCAGGGAACTAAGATCCCACGTGCCACAACTAAGACCCGAGGCAGCCAAAAAAGTAAATAAATAAAAAATAAATTAAAAAATATATATATATAATATCAAAGAAAACCATTTAAAAAAACAACTTGGAATAGACCATTTCTCCAGAAAGTCTTGGTTTGTTTTAGTGGGGATTATTTTGTGGAAACTGAAGTTTGGCCACTAGGTATGTTTATTGTTTCCAGGATATCGTCATTGTCATTTCAATTAGCAGTCAGAAAAAACATTTAAAAATAATGATTTTAGGGAAAGAAATAGAGAAATTTTGAGTTTACACTGATATTCTCAATTAAAATTCAACATTAAATGTTTTCCATTTTGTATTTTAGACAGTATTCTCCTAGAATCATGCCTTAAAAATAATATACCCTTTAAGTAAAGTTTATTTTGCAGTTCTTTCTTATCCCTAGAATATGTCTCACTTAAGATATACAGTCAGCATACTGGTTTAAAAATTACTTGAATTAATATTTCCTGTATGGTTTATGTTGTCAATGTGATAAATAGCCTCTTTTTATTTCTGTTTGTATTCAGGGTTTGGGCTTGCTTTATTTCTGTCCTTTCTGATTTAATTTTCTTATTTGAGTATGTAAAACATTTGCATGTTTAAAAGAGTCAAAACTGAGTTAATATGTATACCCAGAGAAGTCTCATTTCCATTGCTATCTCCTCTACTCCATATTTACCTATCTCCACCAACCTTTAGTTTCTGATCCATCCCATCTCTCCTTTTTAAATAAAATGTGCACACGTGTTGTTTTCTATCCCATATAGAAGGTAGCATGCTGAATACGCCTCATGTTAACCCTGTTTTTAATGAGTTGAAAGTTGCGGCTCTACATAATTTTTTAAAATATCATAATACTGTGAATTAAAACAATTTTTTAAAAGCTTTTAAACATTTTTTAGTGGAACAGCTTCACAGTTACCATAGAGGAAATTTAAACTCCTAAATTTTTCTAGAGTGGAACATACTAATTGAATTGGTTCATGAAAATTTGTAGTTGAATATCTAAACCTCTTCTGTAACAGTCCTTTTTTATAATAAGGAAGTAAGACACCATGCTACATAAGTGAATATGTGTAAAAGGCTCCAAAAATTACTTAAAATCTGTTTCAGACTTTTGGGCCATTGGGAAGAAGCTGCCCATGATCTTGCCCTTGCCTGTAAGCTGGATTATGATGAAGATGCTAGTGCAATGCTGAAAGAAGTTCAACCAAGGGTATGGTAAAGTAGAGAAGGGAAAAGTCATTACTAATGGCTCTAGTACTTAACACCCTAGCAGTAAATTAACTGCAAAACAGATGCAAAGAAACAATCTTTGGAAGTTATAACCTGTAATCGTTAAATTTGTGTTGAACTCAGGAAATCTCATTGGGTTTTCATGCTTTAATTTCTCATGCAGTATTACAGCAAGCTATGTTATTTTGTTTGCAAGTCTGCAAAATTATAACCAGAAGGTTAGAAATGGAAAAGGGGCATCAAGTTTACAGCAAAAGAACAAATAGAAAATTTATAAAATGCATCCCAAGATTGAGTCTGGTTTGTCCTTATTTCTATCTAAAATTGTTAGTTAAAACAACTTAGTGCGTTTACATGGTAAATCCTTCAGCTTTGTGGGAAGTTCAAGAATTTACTATCAGAGGCTTTAAGATGGTGGAAGTTTTATTGAATGTAATCTGTCAGATGATTTGATTTTCTTTCTTTTTGTAACAAGGCTAACTCAGCGAGGTTATCGGATGAGATATTCTAGAACACAAGGTTCTTAAAAAATAATCATAAGCTGAAATAATGGTTGAATATGAATCTCTTACATTTATATTATTCTGTGAATAAATACTAGATTCCAAATATTTGGCATGGACTATATACTAGTGCCTGGTACATATTTTCTCTTGATTCTTATAGTTAAGACTAACATACTTCTCCCTGCCCCCTCATTTTATTGATGAGGAAAACTTCAGTATAGTTAGACTGTGGGAAGTAACTGGTATGTGTGTTCCCAATCTCTGCCTTCCCATGGCAGGTATCAGGCAAAAATTGTCATGCAATTTGACATCTATTTGTCATCCTTGCACTAGGTAATTGTTTGAAATTAACATTTTTCTCTAACTTCAAATCCCAGCCTCTTTTCTTTGTTTCACAGTGGACTTGTTAAAGCCTGAGTTAGGTCTTTTTCTGTAGGGTAAATCTAACCCATTTTTCACAACTATGTGTTGAATTAAATCTCTCCACAAAGAAAAGTAATTCTGTAACAAAACCATTGATTTGTGCTGACCTTATTCAACTTTCAGAGAAGTTTTTCTGTGGCTGTTTCTTCCCTAGGCCCAGAAAATTGCTGAACATCGGAGAAAGTATGAGCGAAAACGTGAAGAGCGAGAGATCAAAGAAAGAATAGAAAGGGTCAAGAAGGCTCGGGAAGAACATGAGAGAGCCCAGAGGGTAAGGTTTCTATACTTAAACCATTAAAGCGAAATATAGTAGATCAGACTTTTTTGGATATCATTCTAATTCCTGGCTCTTCCTAAATAAAAAGAGCTGGCTGCAGTTCTGTAGGATAGTGATACTACTTAAAGGACGTTTTCCTTCCCTTCATTGCTTAGTCTTCAAATTCTTAAGTGAGTTTGTATAGCACCAATTTATATCCTTGTTTGTGTTCTCCTAAAATCGACTTTTTCCTGATTAAGTAATTAATTTAAAACTTGGCAGTATTATTTGCTTTCTTTAGGATGCAAGCCCTGATATTTTAGGTTTTATGATTACTTCCGTTTTAATAGTGGATTCATAGCTATTTAAAATTGACTCTAGTTATTTTTTAGTTTTAGTTACAAATCAAAAATATTACTTGAAATCATTACCAAAAGTAATACTTACTCATTGAGAATCCAATTGAAAATTGTTTTTTTGGGAGATGCGGTGTCTCCTTTAGTCCAACATCGCCATTTGAAACTTGTCATTCTTGTAAGTCCTCTAACTAGCTTATTTTACAGTTTTTTCATGGTTTTGCATGGATAAGGTAGGCGTGGACAGCAGACTTCCCCCTTCTTATTATATAATTTATTTCCTTTTTGTATTAAAGGAGGAAGAAGCCAGACGACAATCAGGAGCTCAGTATGGCTCTTTTCCAGGTATTTTGAAAGAAAAATTAAAACTCTTAATATTGTAAATAATTGGGTAATATTCTGATTTGGAGGCTCAGGTATGTATATTGTATTTTGTACCATTAGTCCCTGGAACACTGAGTCTTTAGAATGTCAGCCTCTAGAAAGTTTCATTCTTGTTAAAAATTTTGTTAGTGGAAATACAGTATATTATTTTCCTCATATTTTGAGCAGTATACTTTTTAAAAATAGATAAAATTTACTGAGGTCTGAGCAGTGTATTTTATTAAAAGACTATAAGAATTTATTATGATGTAAGTATTAGAGTGTTCCTAAATGGCCATAATGGAATTTTGTTCTATTATACATTGATATTCATGAGGATACTAGGTAAAAGCATGGAATCATTAAGCACAAAAAGTTCTGCATCCAGTGTAAAATTAATATATCAACACATTCTTCCCTTTCTTGCAAATGTCAAGTGATCAGAAATTACTAGTGAGGCAAAGCCTTGAATGATAGCAGAGGCCTATGCGATACAGGTAGAAGAGCTGTTAAAAAGGCACTCAGAGAATGCTTCCTGAATGAGGCAGTGTGAAATTTACGTAAAAAGAAGAGAGTTTTTTTTTTTTTAAGTTTGTAATCGTAATGGGGGATCAGCAGCTGCAACTAGCTTCCTTGTAAAGGTTTATAGAGGCAGCTGCACACCACTTATGCTTCCCTTGCTTAGAAGTTACCACATGGTCAGAGGCTAGAAAAGGTAGCCTCTCATCTGAAAGGTCATGTGCAAGCAACTAAAAAAAAAAAAGGAAGGAGCATACATTGGGGATGACTTGGAGAAAAAGCAAGAAAATAAATTTTAGCTCATAGCTTACTTTCTGTTTATAAGATAATATCTTATGTCAGGTACCTTTGTTTTAGAAAATGACCACTAATGTGGACTAGTACTAGAGATAATTTTTTGTTATGTGGGTTAAATTATATGGATTTGACAAGCAGACTGGCTAACTATTGTTGCCTTGGGTCAGTTTTTGTAGAAAGTAGTTTTAAAAAGTCAGCAGTAGCATAAGAAGCTAGAAGTTGTTTTCAGGCCCCCAATTAGATCTCCTTATCTGTGATTGTTAGTTATTTATGGGCACGTTTGTATTGTTGAGACAGATGGAAATCACTGTGTTATAGGTGTTTCTTCTTTATGATAGCTTTATTTATAATGACCCTTGATCTGTAGATTAATATTACCTGTATTTCTTTTTAGGATGTCCCTATATTGGTGTTAATTGTGATTTTAGAGTATCTCCAATGGACATAAAGGTTTATGATAGTGAAAAACTGAGTAGAAAAGTTTGGGTTTGTAATCTAAAAATTTACTGGGAGAATTAAATCTTGTTTACTAGAACATTGTTTTCAGTGTAAAAAAGAAACACCAGGACTGCTTGTTAAAAATGCAGATTTTCAGTTTTACTTTCAGAAATTTTGAGGCAGTCAGGGTGGAGATTAAAATCCACAGCTTTTTTAAAAATTTTGGCTGAGTCCTGCAGCTTGCAGGATCTCAGTTCCCCGACCAGGGATTGAACCTGGCTCGCGGCAGTGAAAAGCACCGAATCCTAACCACTAGACCACCAGGGGACTCCCAAAAATCCACAGCTTTTTATAACAAGCATTTCAGGTAGTTCTTGAAGGAAGCAGTTAGCTTAGGGGAATATAGTTTCTGGGGGAAAAAAAAAAACTAAACTCTTATGAATTAACTTGAAATTGAAACAGACAAATAATATTAAAGAATGAGAAGATAAGATATGAGGTGACTTACGAGACTTTTTAATTTTATAATTCCAAGGGACTGTTAGTTTTCTCTCTGAGGTAAGACTAGTTTTCTTTTTAAAGTCTTGTTACTAGGAAAAAAATATTTACAGCCTTATTTTTAAATAATTAATGTTAAAAATTGTGCCTTGTTACATCCAGTTAGAATGTTCAGACTACTTTGTGTTTAGTAGCACCCTTGTTCTTTGTGCATGCACATGTGTTATTTTAATCAGGAGGAAATAGTGTACTCTCAGACTGCTTGGGAATATGCTTGGTGTCTGTACAGATCTTTCATTTATTCTTGTAGGTGGCTTTCCTGGCGGAATGCCTGGTAATTTTCCTGGAGGAATGCCTGGAATGGGAGGGGGCATGCCTGGAATGGCAGGAATGCCTGGGCTCAATGAAATTCTTAGTGATCCAGAGGTTCTTGCAGCCATGCAGGTAAGACTTGGAAGAACAAAGTTGGACTTTATATCACTGAGGCATTTCTTTCATAGTTCTGTGTGGAGACAGGTTAAGGTTACTCTGTTTGCCATATTTTATTGAGCTGAATTACCAAATAGCTTATTATGCAGTTGTGACATTCATATTCTTTTTTTCAGAATGAGTAGCTTAAGTTTTTAAAAGTGGTTTATAGGGAAATACTCTGTAATAGTTGATAATTACATCCCGTTGTCCTTTTCTTTGTATCAAAATTGTATATCTTTTTTTTCATTGTCTGAAGTGACATCATTGAGTTGGACTTGGAAGTACACATTAATAATATTTACACTTCAGGGGCTTGTCCAAACCTGAGTTGACTTAGCCATGACAAAATTTAAAGGTCTGAATAAAGAGATAGGATTTAGGATAACAAAATTGATGACCCATAGAACATTTTTTTAATACTAAACATACATATATATATATATGTATATATATATATACACACATACACCTTTCTTTGCAGGATCCAGAAGTTATGGTGGCCTTCCAGGATGTGGCTCAGAACCCGGCAAATATGTCAAAATATCAGAGCAACCCAAAGGTTATGAATCTCATCAGTAAATTGTCAGCCAAATTTGGAGGTCAAGCATAATGCCCTTCTGACAAAGCCCCTGCTGAAGAAAAAGCAACTTACATCACCTAATGGATGTCGCAATAATACAAACCAGTGTACCTCTGATCTTCTCATGAAGAAAGCTGGGGTGCTTTGAAGATAATCCCTACCCCTCTGCTCCAAATGCAGCTGAAACATTTTACAGTGGTTTGCCATTAGGGTATTCATTCAGATAATGTTTTCTTACTAGAAATTTAAAACTTTAAACAATTTTTAAATCTTAAAAATATTTAAAACAAATTAAAAGGGTGTGTTAATCCCTACATTTTTCTTTACTAATCATTTTGTTTTTTTCCTTTGAATTAGCTAGGCAAGGAAGATACTTCAGTATGGAAGATTTATTGTTCAAGTTTGAGTGAAATAAAGATTTATTAGTGGGAGACAAATGTAACATTTAAATAGATAAAGTTTGAGTTGGATATATGGTCACTGAGGCATTTTGATTTGTCTTTTTAATTGCTTTATTATTATTTTTAATGATTTGCTTCCATGAAACTGTTGGGACCACCAGTATTGCAGTAGGACCTGGGTAGGGACTGGAAGTACTTGGCAGGGCAGCAGTAATCTTACTACATTTTATAGAATGTGTACCCTTGTGCAGATGTATTTAAATCTTACACTGTGGTGAAAGGATGATTTTTATACTGCTGCAGTAAAATTGGATTACTTAGCTCTGTTGTTTGATATCTAAAATAAATGTTTCACATTTCCACACAGGGGAAATAAGGGAATACTTTTCTTTTTGTATTTCTATGTTTAAAATGTTCTTTTCAGATCAGAAAATGCCTAACTCTTTGTCTGCTTTCTACTTGTTTTCACATTTTTTTCATCTTACTCTTCTTGGGGTAAAGATGATGCTTTTTCACTAGCGTCATCACTGCTATCATCATTCACAGCATAATTATGCAAGCATATTTAGCGCTGGGTTTAATTTAATATGTAATACAAATAGTGGCTATGTAGGGTAATACCCATAATAGCTGTAGTTTCTTACTTGGCCAAGAGATTTCATATTTAAGTGTTAGATTTCCTCTTTGGTGAAAACATACCAAAAGATGTTGGAAGAAGGGATTCCCTTTGGTGTTTGGTCTCCTACTTAGGAAATAACCTATTGCAGTTAGAGTTTATCTTGTAGTATTAATTTTTGGAGAAGTTTGAATTAATTGATAAACAAAGAGGGGGATCTAAATTCCTAATCCAGCATGAACTAAAAAAATTGATGAGATTCATGGTGGTTCTTCTTTGTGGAGTTCTCAGCATTGTGAAAGATGCATTGTTCTATTCAGCTCTTAAATACTGCAGCCATGCCCCCACCTCTCCTTATTCCTTCCCTCTCCTCCAAGGATAAAGAAAGTGATAAATTTTCTGTTGTACATCCAATTCTTATATTAAATGAGGCTAAGTCCAGGCACTGTACCAGGAATTGCTAGGTTTCTACTTATTTTTCAATGTAAAGTGCTAGTTTAAAAGCAATTTCAAGGGATGAGACCCTCTGTACTTTGCTTATTTGAAGAATCAATGGTAGGAGCAGTGAAGTAAATTCCATGGAATACATTTCTGAAATCATAAGTAAGTTGATTCAAGTTTTTACCCTTTGCTGTACGCAAGCAAATAGAAATGCATCTGTTAAGTGAGAAAAAGCTGTATGCTGATTATGCTTTTTTAAACCCTTTAAAAATACTCAGCATATAAACTTGAGTTTGAGCTTGCTGGTGTTCTTTTTGTTAATATGTGTTCTCCTTTCTCAAAATTTCCAGTGTGTGCTGTAATTCAGGACCAGCTGCTTCTGGATTTTTCATTTGATTTACACATTACCTAAGTACATTCTAACATTGCACATATTACCGTAAGCGGGTAAAAGTAAAATTGGTCTGAAAATGTATCCTATGCTTTTTTAGACTTTTAAGTTAATACAAAGTACATCTTCATTTTTGTAGAAACTGAACATCATTTCTAAACCAGAAATGTTCTGTTCTTGTGCCAATGATGCTATAAGAAGGAAAACTAAAGGACTTTTTTTCTGCTTAAAAATACATAGTTATCGGATATTTCTAGATATGTTAAAAATAAAGTGTGGCTTCAGACTGTATATTGACTCTTCCCACCACCACTCCCTTTTTTTCAGCACATGTTCTATTTCTTTTATGTCTCTATCACTAATCCTAAGGTATTTACTAAGCACAGTAGACTTTAGATTATACAGTGTTAACAAGGACCCCTAAAAATATATTAGCTTAAGTAAAACAGAGCTTTACATTTCTTCAGGTCACAGTTCAGAGGTAAGCACTTGTGCCATATTCAGAAGGGAGCTTCCATTGCCGTGTTCAAAGGTGCTTGCTTTGGTGCTCATCTAGCCCAAAAAAAACTGGAGAAGGCACCAGGGAAGTGTATGCTGAGATACTGATGCTAATCCATGGAATTAACATTCTGTCCTCATATCCCATTGGTCATTTTTGTTTTGTCTTGAGACAATATTTAGCTCCAAGTAAACCTAGAAAATATTCCATAGCTGTGTGGTCATGTGCCCAACAAAAATAATTACTACTGCAGAGAAATGGAGAAAAGACCCAGAGTAACAACTAGCAATCTGCCACACTAGGAAATACTGGCCTAATGGGATAAGGGAGAAGCAGTATTTTAGAGATTTGCTCATATCTAAAATTAATGCACCCAAGTAGGCACATACATCAGGTGAGTAGTACTTAATCTGTGCCAAGCAGTTTTATTCTGCAAGTATTGACTTGATTCTGGTAATGACCACAAGGGTGAGTACTCCTCCCCATTTTATATAGATGAGGAAACTGAAGCACTTAGGTAAATTGTCCAAGATAACATAGTTGTTGATTTGTGGAGCTGAGATTCTCATCAGGCGTGTGGCTTCAAATGTCTTGTTCCTGAATTCTGTGCTCTGCTGCCTCCCCTCTGTGTACTAGGTTGCTTCTTGCAGAATTGTTCATTTAAGAAATTGAAAACTAAATGTACATCTGAAGGGCATTAGTTAAATAAGGCATATCATATCATTGGTGCTGATAATGCACCTCCACGGGGGTTTTTCCTAATAGAAGTCTGATGGCATAATTGTGCTATTAGTCCACTTGTGATGGGCCCAATTAGAGGGACAATAAAAAATTAGTTTTAAAAAGTTTGGTGCAGTAATTTTAAAAATTTAGTATGTACCAATATTTACAACTAATAAAGCATACTTTGGAGTGCATATAGTTGGGGGGGTGGGGGCGTTCCCTAAAGTACATAGGAAAATATAGTTAAGGATAGCTGGTAAACTTCAAGAAGTCAAATCTAAACTGAGTAAGGCATGTAGTGTTGGCAGATGTTTTAAAACTATGGATTCTAAGTATTAGGTGGAACCAGAGTAGTGAGGAGGTAAATAGAATTAGCATAAACTCGTGTGTAAGTGCTATGAAATTCTAGGTATCTGGTATATAATCAGGATGTCCTTAAGTAGTTCACTCGCAGATCACGAGGAAATTTTCAGGTTTCGGTGTAAGTAACCTGACCATATGGCAGTGTATAAACAAATAGGAAGGTAATCAGTTATGGCTAGGTTATTTTTAACTATTTTGTAATGATGGTATGGGTGTGAACAGAATGATGCTAAATTTTTAGTATATCGTTTATGTAGTGTGGGACTTAATGCTTATATAATTCAGGGAGCCCTCTTTAAGAAAAACAGTATATAATTAGGAATACTGAGATGTGAAAGTGAATGTTTAGAATGAGCAAAATGTTACGATTTTTAGAAATTGGAAATATCTCAAACATCACAACTATAGAGAGAGTTCCATTTAATAAATGATATACCTATGGAATTGCTACATTTTCTGCCTACTCTGATTATATGACTTTTGTGTTTTCAATAGAACAGATAATTCCATCTTGATCAAAATATTTTTTGATAGCTGGGATGCAAAAGATTTCACACGGATGTGCTGTCTGCTCTAGGTCATACCTGACAAATGGGAATTCTGAAAAGTATTGTGTTCAATTACCATCATAAAGGGAAAGTATTTGTAAAGTGTGTTTATAAATCTGTATGCTACATAATCCAGTTTTTTCTTGAGAGGGCTTCCAATTTAAGTAGGAGTCTGTGAGAACTGAGTCCTCTGGTTAAATTTTACAGCGGACAAGCTTCTATGTTCCACTGCCAGAATCCTATCTTCATTTGACTTTTGGACCTGCACCTCATGTGATGACCTTAGGGAGTGGTGGGAGTATTCCTGGAAGCGATTCCTAAAATAGGACGTCTAGCAGTAACCTGTATTAATACATATAAATATCTCTAAATCCAACTGTGTGCCCAAACTTGCTTTTAACTTAGCTGTCGTCACTGTAGCACCACTGTAAATGAAAGGGAGTTTAAGTGGAAAGGGGTCTTAACCAATAGCAATTAAAATATTTTCTGCAAATTTTGTGAAAACATGACCAGGTAAACATTGTTGGGGCCCTCTCTTGGGAGTAAATGTGATAAAGGGCGTAAAGCACTGGGCCTGGCTGTAGCAAGCAGTCAAGGACTATCAGCAAGGATATTATAAAAGTGCTATGGTGCTCGAGTAATTGAGGTTGAAGTCCTGAAACCTGGTGTGTCTCAGTATTTTGTGGGTGAGGGGTAGAATGTGATTTTTCTAGTTCTGTGTAGTTTGAGTTTTCGCTTTGTAACATGGAAATTTTTTTTCTTCGGTATTTTATAAAGTACGTCTACGTAAATTAACTTTTCTAATCCTCACGGTATTAACACTTGTCATTCCACAAAGGAGGAAACCAAGAGGTCAAATGATTTTCCTGGGTGCCTACTAGTTTGTTCCCACCTCCATCTGATCATTTTGATTTCCTGAAGCTCAAGTTCTCTTCCCACCAGCGTTTTTCAGAGGGGAGAACCTTGCCCAATCAACATTTATTTCCTCTTGACCAAAATGTGACTAAAAATACTGGCAAGAGAAAATACGAGTAAAGTTTCAAAAGAAACAGGAAGATGAGTCCCCCATCTTGCTTGTCTCCATCTTGTCTTATGGAGAAAAGTGGAGAAAAAGGAGGCTGTCCAGGTTTTCTGAAGTCTCCGGTGTTGCAGTAGGTGTGAAGTACGACCGGCCAGGTCCCGAGAACGTAGGGGAAGTCGGAGCTGACCCATCCCGTTCTGAATTTCGGCCCGACCCACCGCTCCGCGTGGTAGGGGCAGCACCGTGCTGCCCCGCCCCGCGCAAGGCCCGGGGACCAATCAGAGCCAAGGGGCGTTCCCAGTCCCGTCTTTCCCTCGTCCCTCCCCTGCGGCCTCCGGCCGGGAGACTGGGCGGACGCCCTGCGACCCGGAAGTAGTTCTCGAGGAGGTGGGCCTGAGGGGTTGGAGCTGGTGACGTTGCCGCCCGGGGCTCCGGCGTTTGTTACCCCGTTCGGCTGTTTGCGGCTCCTGCGAGAAGACTGTGGCCGGGTCTGCGGAAACCGCACCTATGGCTTCCGTGCTGTCCTACGAAAGCCTGGTCCACGCTGTGGCGGGAGCCGTGGTGAGGCGGGGTCTTTATGCCCGGGCCACTGCGGGGTGTGGGGCTTTTCTGGGGCCAGACCGGGATATGGCTGGGGGATGGGGATGAGGAGATCGTATCGTGACTGGGACGTAGAGGAATGGAGCATAGGCGAAATGTTGCTGGAAGAATTTGGGGCGAGGCCCGACACTCACCCGCTGCCGCTGGCTACCGCTTTGACCTCTTACAGAATATCTGGGATGTAGGCAGCGGTGGTCCCACACCGCCACAGGGAGTCAGGAAGAAGATAATTGCTGTTTTCTTTGCCTTCTGAAATTTAAAGGGCAGTCGTCCCCCTAACCCACCCCACCGCACGCACAAACTTTGTCTGACTAGGCCAGAGGAAAACCTAGGTGTGAAGCTGTGTTGCTGAATCACATTCTTAACTACAGACTATTTTCACACACTTGCTGCAGACAAGTGGCAGTACCTAGCAGGGATATCTCCGGCCAATATCATTGGCAGGAGAAGATACTTTTTTTAAAAAATTAAATCAAGATCAGAGTCGCTGTCTACCACAGATGTGGTTTACTGTGAGGAATGTGCTTGGTCCTTGGGCTTCTGGATTTCTCACTTCCATTTGACACCACTCCCTTTTCCTTGAAACTTTCCACTCTTGGTTTGAGTAACTTCCTCTCTGGTTCTCGTCCTGTCTGTCTGCCTGCCCTTTCTCACATCCTTCTCTAGCTGTCAACACGCACATGGAGTCACTGGGACTTCAGAGAAATATCACTGACTGAGTCCTTTTCTCCAAGGCCCCCAAAACTGCACTGAGAGCTCATGTTCTGTGTAGGCTAATGGAAGTTGAACCCCAACTCCATCACTTGTTAGATAGGTGGCCTGTAAACCTCACTTTCCTAATCTGTAAAGTGGGGGTATTGACACCTACCTCACAGAGTTGTTACATGAATTAGATGACACAATAGTTCATGGAAGTGCCTGCTTCAGGAGTCCTGGTTCATAAAGTTAGACCAAGCTTTCAGCCAGTGTAAAGGCGCTGAAATGGAAGCTTGGTTGATATGCTCTAGGATAGGCATGGAGGCCTGTGTATCTGGAGTGGAGGGAACAAAGAGGCAAAAAGGTTTCAGGAGACCAAATTGTGTAAGAATTTTAACTTTGAGTGTGAAAGGCAGCTAAGTAGCTATTAGAGCAAGTTATTTTGAGCATGCAGCAACTTGCAGATTTACATTTTAAACATCATCACCCTGGCTGCTCTGTTGAGAGTAGACTGTATGGGAGCAAGGGTGGAAGCAGGGAAACTGTCAAGGGACTAAGATGGTAGCAGTGGAGGTGGTGAGGAGTGATCATGAACCTGGAATATATTTTTGAGATAGAGCCACCAGGGTTTGATGGTAGATTGGATGTTGGGTGTAACACGATGAAAGTTGGTTGACTCCCAAGAGTTTGGGGCTTGAGCAACTGGAAGGATGATATTCCCATTTACTGAGATGGTGAAGACTGTAAAGGAGCAGCTTTTGGGGGAAAGATGAGAATGGTTTTGGATTTTGACTAGTTAAGTTTGAAATGCCTAAGAGTAGTCATGAGACTAGATGAGCTAACAAAGAAATGAGTGTGGACTGAGAGAAAAGTCTCAAAGACTTAGCCTTGAAACATGCCAGCATTAAGAGGTTGGGGAAATGAGAGCACCAGCAAAGGAGACTAAGGAAGGGCCACTAGGGTAGGATGAAAACTAAGAGAATGTGGTGTTATGAGAGTCGCATGGAGAAGGGTGTAGACCAACTGGGTCAGGTGCTGCTGGTGAGTCAGATAAGATGAGGACTGAGAATTAACCATTGGATTTATCAACATGATAAATCCAATGGTTAATTGAGAGGACTTGTTTTGGTGGATTCGGGGGGAGAATAGTGCAACAAAGAGAGAATGGGAAGATAGGTAATGTTTGTTCTCCTTTCTCTCAATAAATGCCATTCATTCAACATCTTTACTGAGTGCTTTTTACATGCCATGCACTGTTCTAGGTGCTAGAAATATAGTGGAGAACAAAGTCTTTTTCTTCATGAAGTTTGCATTCCAATGGGGAAGTCAGACAATAATTGAGTAAATCAAAAAATAAATAATTTTAGATAGTGTTAAGTTTTATGAAAGAAATAAAATAAGTGTTGGCAAACTTTTTCTTTAAGGAGGCAGATGGTAAATATATAGCTGTATCATCTCTGATGAAGCTACTCAACCCTGTCATGATAGTTTGAAAGCAGCCATTGACAATAAGTAAATGAATGGGCAGAGGTGTGTTCCAATAAAATCTTATTTATGAAACCAGTCAGTGGATCAAGTTGGCCCTTGGTCTTAGTTTTCTGAGCCCTGCTATAGACAGTGATTGGGGGTAGAGGTGATACTATCTCTATTTAACCTGCAAAGACATTTCTATTTTTTTTTCTCTCCTCGTTGCCTATTTTTCTCTTGTTAAAAGTTCTGCTTGAAATTATGCACCCTGAATTTGCAGTGGTTTTTCTTTCTCCCATAAGCTATGTTAGATTATCTAATAGATATACTTTTGTAAAAATAATATTTTTTTCTCTTGCTTCCCTCGGGGCAGTACTGTTCCTGGCACATGTCTAAATGAGAAATTGCATTGTGTTTTGTTATTCTTTTGAACTTTCATGCCAAAGAGTGGTTCTCAAACTCTTTTTGCAAATTTTTGAGTTAAGGATAAACCACACAACATGGACCCTGCTTTCTTCTGGTTGCTACCAAAGGAAAACAGTTCCACCACAAAATGTCACTACATTTGATGAGACGTTTGACGAGAAAAATGGCATTGCTTTTAATGGTATAGTACTGTGGTAATGAATGGCTCATGTTTAATTAAATGCCTTGGCCATGATGTTCAACCAAAGCTTTGAGATGATCCAGGAGAGCATAGTGGTTAAGAGCATTTGAATGCCTGACTTGAGCTAGGCAGCCTGGGCCGGAATCCTGGCATAAACTTCAGGATTTGGTATAAACTCCAGAGCTGCCTGGAGTAATTAGTTGTGGCTTCTCCCCAAAAGATTGTTGGGTCATTGTTTAAGATGTTGATTTACAACCTTTTTGAGTTGACATGTTTCATGTTTGCTTATTCACTTCTTTCCAGGTTCTACACTTTCTCACCCCAAGTGTGGTGTTATGTGCGCACACACACACTTTAAAAATTAAAATAAACAGATTAGTGATTTTGAGTGTTTTATGCTTCACTTTGGTATAAGTGCAGATAATCTCAAGTATTTGAAAATCAGAATTGTGCTGTTTCAGGAGAATGCTTTATCTCCAGTTGATGACTATTGTCTGATACAATTAATGGCCTCGCATGTAAATACTTCTCAAAATTTTGAGTATAATTAGGTTTATAATTTTATATTTTTGGTTCTCAGATTAGCTTCCAAAGATAGATTTTATTTGTAAAAGTGTACATTTGTAATTAAAAGAGATTTTATTAGTCTAGAATTTGAAAAGTGAGATTGGTTGGAATTGTCTAGGGGGTTTAGATGCCAAAACAGACTTTGGAATTGTAATGATAATTATTAATCAGTAACTTTCAGGGGTCTTCTTTTTTCCCTATTGTTTATTTAAAAATTAAAAAAAAATTTTTAATTGCATAATTTGTTTTAAAAGACTTACATTTCATTGAATAAATGCTGACCATTAAAAAATTCAAGTCATACAAAAATATGAAAGAGTTCTCCTTTCTCCTTCCACTCTACCTATTATTGTGCTGTGACTCAAAGCCCAGACATACCTCTCCTTAGAACTGTGTAAGAAGGCTTATTCAGAGCACTTTTCTCCAGTTGGTATCAAAAGAGAAAATTAGGCCCAACTATCTGACTCTGTAGCTCATACACTTAACATTACAGTGGACCTTTTACCATATAGACTCACTACCTGCCTTTTAGAAGTAGAAACCAAGTAGAACTTGTTGATTTTCTGTACAAGGCCTTCTGGATATAAAGGTCATCAGTGGAAAAGTCTCTGTCCTCAGGAAGCTCTTCTTAGGTGTATAGTGGTGGTGTGGATAAGACCCCTGGTGGTACCTAGGAAGAAGTGGTGGGCTGCCCTGTGAAGATAATGGGAAGCCCCCAAGGTTGACATATTACCAAGATTGTGCACAGTGGGAAGAGGTAAAGAAAATCAGCCCACCCATAGGAAAAGGGAATGTTGCTGTGTGGCCCAAAACATCAGATATCCACTATATCATGTTGTTAAAAAGACTTCAAAAATCATTGGCTTTTTAGTATAAAATATTCTATCATATGGGTATCCCATAATTTATGGACACTTGCATTGTTTCTAGCTTTTCACTGTGGTAAATATTTAGTTTAAATGTTAATGTGACCTCCCAGCACCCCATTATGAAGTAACTATGGGATTGCTTGGTTAAGCGACTTTCCTAATGTCACTCATTGATTTATAGATTAGAAAAAAAACCCTAAATTTTCAGATTCAGTTTAGTTAACTCTGATTCTAATTTGTTAAATGCCAACAACCTCGCAGGGTTCTGTGAATATTAATAAAATAACTTAATTAAAACAGCTTTTTTACTATCTGACACATAATAGGGGCCCAATAAGTGAAAGCCATTAATCATTTTGTCCACAACTATGTTTTCTAATTTTTGATGCGTCCTAACTTGTTTGAGTTAGTTAATTTAATATTAGATTTAATAATAATATTTAGTACTTATAGAATTCCCTATCTTCTCACATCTGTTAACAACTTTGATAGGTAGGCAATATAACAAGTGGTTAAAAGTATGGCCTCTGAAACCAGACTGCCTGAGTTCAAATCCCAGCTTTGCCACTTATCACATGTGTGACCTTGGGCATGTCTCTCAATCTCTCTTGCCTCAGTTTCCTCATCTATAAACTGGGGAAGATAATAGTACTCACTTCATAGGGTTGTTTCCGAGGCCCTTAGACAAGTATCTTTATTCTCATATAGAGACAGGAAAATGGAAACAGGTATGTTAAGTGTTTTTGCCAAGATTACCAGTAAGTGATTTGGTTATAGGCCTGGGGCAAGAACCCAGGTCTTCCTTCTCTGCTACTCTTCTGTTGCTATGCCTAGCTGCCTGTTCCTTCATACTTCTTGTCTCTTTTCCCCATCCCTTTGTTTAATTCAAAACTAGCCCCTGAATATCTTCAGATTTTCAGAAAAAAGGGACATTAAATATTACATATACACATGTATAATCAAACTGGAGGCACTTGGAAATTCATTGTTCATCAGGAGCACTTTAAACCACATATCTAACAATTTAAATGTTCAGTTCTTTTTGGAAGGGTTTTCTTTTCCACAGCTGGCTCATCCAGACCCATAGTTTGAATCTAATCAGATTCTCATAGAATTAACTTAGGTTAGTATACATTTGAGGGCGTTGTATTACTTTGGTTTAGAAACCTTAAAAGGAGGTAATTAGAAAAAGTCTTCATTGTCTTTACTTCCTTGCTGTTTTATTTCATTTAGGCTTCCACTAAATTATGATTGAATTATTATATAGCTTTTAATCTTTAGGACTTCTTTGCCTCACTACTCATCATCCAAAATATATCTTGATATCTTGATAAACTTTTTTTCAAGACTTAGTTTTTTAGAGCAATTTTAGGTTCACAGCAAAATTGAGAGGAAGGTACAGAGATTTCCCATGTATCCTCTGGGCCCCCCCCCAGCCCCCCCTCCGGCCAATGCACAGCCTCCCTCATTATCAATATCCCCCACCAGAGTGGTACGTTTGTTACAAATGATAAACCTACATTGGAACATCATAATCACCCAAAGTCCATAGTTTATATTAGGATTCATTCTTGGTATTGTACATTCTGTGGGTTTGGATAAATTTTGTAATGACATGTATCCACAATTACATTATTATATGGACTATTTTCACTGCCCTAAAAGTCCTCTGTGCTCTGCCTGTTCATCTCCCCCCCTCCCCCCAATAAACTTTTTAGCTAATAGGGTCATTTCAGTTCACTTCTCTTAATCTTAAAGGTTCTTACGTAGTCTTGATTGGAATTATTTTTCTAACTTTAATTTGCTTCTTTATGCCTGAGTAGTCTGTGACTTTATTTTTTTTTTTTGTAATTTTTTTTTTTTAACTTTGGGTTTATTTATTTATTTATGGCTGTGTTGGGTCTTCGTTTCTGTGCGAGGGCTTTCTCTAGTTGCGGCAAGTGGGGGCCACTCTTCATCGCGGTGCGCGGGCCTCTCATTATCGCAGCCTCTCTTGTCGCGGAGCACAGGCTCCAGACGCGCAGGCTCAGTAGTTGTGGCTCACGGGCCTAGTTGCTCCGCGGCATGTGGGATCTTCCCAGACCAGGGCTCGAACCCGTGTCCCCTGCACTGGCAGGCAGATTCTCAACCACTGCGCCACCAGGGAAGCCCTGTGACTTAATTTTTTTTATTGAAGTAGAGTTGGTTTACGATGCCGTGCCAATCTCTGCTGTACAGCAGAGTGACTCAGTTATACACATAGAGACGTTCTTTTTTAAATATTCTTTTCCATTATGGTCTATCCCAGGAGACTGCATATAATTTGCTGTACTATACAGTAGGACCTTGTAGTTTATCCATTCTAAATGTAATAGTTTGCGTCTACCAACCCCAAATTCCCAGCCCATCCCTCTCCCTTCCCTCCTCCCCCTTGGAAACCACAAATCTGTTCTCTGTGTTTGTGAGTCTGTTTCTGTTTTGTAGATAAGTTCACTTGTGCCATATTTTAGATTCCACATATAAGAGCTATCATATGGTATTTATATGACTTAATCTTTTTAAAGGAACAAATATGGTAGAATAGCTGAAAAAGGGATTTGGAGTAAGACATAACTATCCGTGTCATCTTGGGTCATTTATGTTTTCTTTCTGAACCTGAGTTTTCTGATCTATAAAATGAAAACATAACACTTTACTTACTGGGTTCTCCTGAGAAGCAAATGTGGCAACACTTGTGGAGTACCTATTACAATACTTGTAATAGTGTAGTAAGGCCATAATCATTCGTTTCTTTTTCAGAGATATTCTTGAAAATACAGTATTTGTACCCAATTTTAGAAATTCAGTGGAATTGAAATTTTCTCTCATCTTGTATGATCAACTGTATCCATTCACTTGTAACAGATGATCTCGGCTTTTGCTCTAGATAAAATAGAGGCTACTTGGGATGAGCTTTCTAACGTTTCTGTTTTTTCTATTACAGAATCAACTGCAATTGTACCCAGTATTTCCTACATTGTGCTGATCTCAGGAAAAACAGATGTGGCTGGTCTCTGCTATCTTGATTCCACCCCCGCCCAACTTACACCACCCACAGTTATCTTTTGGGACTTTGCTCCATTCATTTTCACGTCTTTCCTATAGCTTTAATCTTTTTCCATTGTTTTTCCCTTCAGCCCTGTCCTGTAATAAAACCATACCGATCCGGTCTACACACTGCCTTCTCAGGTGCTGCTCATTCTCCTTCCCTTTATGCTAAGTTTATTTAATGACTATTCTGTACTTCCTGCCTCTCCTCCTCATCCTACTCTGATTGCTGGAACTGCTCTTCCATAGGCCATCACTGACTTTCTGATGGCTTGGTCTACTGACTCTTTTTCCATTCTTATTTGATTCGACTTCTTTGTAGTATTTTACACTGTTGACCCTCCTACCTTCTTGAAGCTCCTTCTGAAAGAGCAGTTATTCTTTATTTTTTTTTAATTAATTAATTAATTAATTTAGTTTTGGCTGCATTGGGTCTTCGTTGCTGCGCATGGGCTTTCTCTAGTTGTGGCGAGCGGGGGCTACTCTTTGTTGCGGTGTGTGGGCTTCTCACTGTGGTGGCTTCTCTTGTTGTGGAGCACGGGCTCTAGGTGCGTGGGCTTCAGTAGTTGTGGCGCACGTGCTCAGTAGTTGTGGCGCACGGGCTCTAGAGCGCAAGCTCAGTAGTTGTGGCTCGCAGGCTCTAGAGCGCAGGCTCAGTAGTTGCGGCACATGGACTTAGTTGCTCCGCGGCATGTGGGAATCTACCCGGACCAGGGCTCGAACCCGTGTCCCTTGCATCGGCAGGCGGATTCTTAACCACTGTGCCACCAGGGAAGTCCCTTTATTTTTTACTAAATGACAATTGCTCTTTTGGAAGGAGTGTAAGTAACCGTTGCTAATTTTAGGACCCTGATTAATATTGAGCCCTACTGCTAAAAAATGCTGTAAAAAGGACATATAGGAAGCAACATTTGTTGAATGCCATCTGTGTACTTGGAATGATGCTGGGTCTTTCCATAAGTTAATTCTCACTTCTCACAGCAACCTCCACATTTTTTACTGGTCCCAAAATTACAAATGGGGAGATTGAGGCATGGAGATTTGAAGTAATTTATTGTACAGTATGTACTACAGCTGAGACCAGAACCCCAGTTTATTTTATTCCAGAGCCCATGCTTTTTCCGTTGGGCACTCAGGTTTGTTATCTATTAAGCCTTTTGTTTAACTTGTGTATCTTTGAATGGTTATGAGAGTTAGCTTGTTTGTTGTATCAGGGGAAAGACTTACATTAACTCTGATTAGGTAAGTAACATTTTTGAATGTGAAAGCCACAGTAAGTGGCTTTCATCTTTGGAATTTCATTAGCTCCAGATCTACCACTGACAGTGTATTTTAGTGATTTCTTTTTAAAATAATCTTCTGTCCAGTAATGCCATATACTTCATCAGGAGATGCTATGCACTGATTTCAGTTGTGCTCCTGTGACTCAACCACCATTTCTGGACTCCTCTGGAAATTGACTTTGGAACTAGCATTGCATTTTTTTGGATTATTTTTCATCCTTCAAGGGTGAAGTAGCATTTTGGGAATGGTTGAATTTGGTTAGTAGGCCATCATTGTTCGTACTTAAAGGGCGTGATACTCTGCTTCTGTATTTATGTGTGTCCCTGTCTGTTATTTCCATAAGATTGCACACGCTTGCAGAACCAAGCCTTGACCAAGTTTACCCTACTGTTGCCTTCTGACTTTGTGGTGTTGAGTACTTCAGTTCAGCACCACGTGTGTTTGTGTCAGCCAAATTAAAAGGTAGACTGGATATTTATTGACTGGATATTTATGCTGGTGCAGGATCTTCATTGCAGCATGCAGGATCTTTTAGTTGCGGCATGCCGGATCTTTTAGTTCTGACATGTAGGATCGAGCTCCCTGACCAGGGATAGAACCCGGGCCCCCTGCATTGGGAACGTGGAGTCCTAGCCATTGGACCACGAGGGAAGTCCCTGATTCTTTCTTTTATAGTTCTTTTTTAGTTCTTCTGGTAGATATCCCTTCTCTGTTTTCCTAGCCACTACTCAAAGTGATTCAAGGCCTTAGTATTTTAAATCAGATGTACTTTGCTAAAGCAGTGTTTGTATTTGTGCTCTGGTCTTGCAGGTTGAAAGCTTTTAAGGTTACTTGGATGGCTCCCTAAAAGGCCTTTGGTGTGTCTTTTAATCAGATACTTGTGTACAAAGGGCCTAATTTAAGATTTTCTGGGTTTTTTTCTCCCTGATTTTGTCATTTTCCTAATTTTCACGTCCAGGTGAAATGGTAGCTATTTTATGTTTGTTTTGATTTGCATTTGTTTACTATTTGTTACACTACAAAATTTTATAAATTTTTGGAGGCAGGGTGATTAAGTTAAGAATAAATTTCTTAGTTCACTTGTTAAATATCCAAGGAACATAGAAGAGAGGTGGTAGATGCTATGGGGTAATAGATTCAAAATGCGAATATGTCACCAACCTGCCCGTATACAATCTTGTGAAATAAGAGCAAAATAGAATAAATAGCAAAGGAATAAACACACTCACAAATATTTTAAAATATTTATTTGCTAAGACTAGCAACAGTCCATTGTAAAGTACCTAAAATGGGATTCCTGTTTCTAAGGAGCTTATCAAACTTTCTCCTGAAAACTTCCCTTCATAATTAAAAAAAATCTGTATAAAATATTTTTTAAAAAACAGTTACTTCTTAAAAGTGTTAATAAGGTGACAGGAAGGTAAGGAGCTTTTAGAACTAGAGAATGAGTGAAGTCAGGACCCAGAGTCAAGGAGAGCAGTCTTTGCCCTGTAGGAATTGCTTAGCCAGGTAGACACAAGCTTTAGATTTGTAGCTTCCAGAGATACAGGGAAGAAAAGAAAGAGCCCATTCTGTCCAAGATAAGAAGTCCAGTAGGGGATCACCGAATAAACCTGAAATCCCAAAGGAATGCGCTGTAAAGGTAAATGGGAAATAAACTTACTCTTCCCCAGGAAAATCGGCTGTCTCCAACCTTGGCACTAATTTGAGAGAGGAAATCACCACTGACATTTTGAAGCCACAAGTCCTCCCTTAGGTTGCAGCCTGAATTCTCACTATTTGATTGGAAAACCTAAAGTGAGTAACTTAGAGCGATTCCAGGTTGGTGGGTCCCCAGAGTGCCTGGCAGAAATCCTTTCCAGAGGTACTTACCTTTATCAGGTCTAAAAGAAAGCCCAAAAATAAAAATTTAAGGGGAATGAGCAGCTCGATCCAAACTAACGAAACTCACAGAGAAACAAGGCGATGTGAACAAGAACAGTAGACAGGAGCAACAATCAGAAAATGGACTTCTCAGTCACAATCTAAAAAGCTGTTTAGTCTGTATAAGAAAATAAAAGGCTAGAAAATATGTGCAAAGAACAAGAAACTAAGATTGGCCAAGCAGGTTTGAAAATTAACCACGTAGACTATTTAGAAATGGAAAGTAAAATAATTGAAATTTAAAAATTGATTGTGTGATAGTCATGGGAACACTAAATATTGATTTAAGCAAAAAATCAAAACTCTTAGAGGGCTGGCACAAGAAGCAGAGGGGAATATGAGAGCTAAATTCTTACCCTCCGTAATAGAAGGTGAATAATGTCTAAAATTGATGAATCAAAAGATACCAGGATATTTTAAAGTTATATAGAGATGTGTAAATTACAAAAGATACAGCTTAAAGAAAATACTTTCCTCTGGGGAGGAAGATTGTATAAAATGGGCAGGAACTACTTATTTTGTCATTTATATTACATGACTTTTTAAACTATGTGCATGCTCTGCTTTGATCAAATAAATATTTAAAATTAAAATATTTAATGCATAGCTATGAATTGATCATTGTTGAAGCTGAGTGATGGGTTCAAATTCAAGCGTTTTTATACCATATTAGACACAGCTGAAGATAGAATTAGTGAGCTAAAGGATAGTTTAGCTGAAACCTGATTCTCACTTGCAATGATTGTAGTCAGGAAACTGGAATGTTTTCTACATTTTGCTGAGAGAAAATGACTTCCTACCTAGAATGCTATGTCCAGTGAAAAGTTTAAAAACATACACGAAATAGAGACATTTTCAGATCATCAAAAGCAGTTTGCCACTAGCAAGATTCTCACTTGGAGAAATTCTAAACCTAATGAATATTTTTAGAATTGATAAGTTAGGAATATATGTTGTAATTACTAGATAGCTTGTAAAAGAATTAGAAACTATATTTATAACTTAAAATTTATTGGAAACTCTAGTCAAATAAGAAAGCAGTAAAGGGCAGAAAAAGCAACATAGAACATGTATGACACATAGCACAAAATAAGATGACAACTGGGAATTCCCTGGTAGTCCAGTGATTAGGACACCAGGCTTTCACTGCTGTGGCCTGGGTTTGATCCCTGGTCGGGGAACTAAGATCCCACAAGCTGCATGGCATGGCTAAAAAAAAGATGACAACTATAAATCCAAATAAATGTTCATGAACTAAGTGCTTCAGTTAAAAAGAGATTGTGCTAGATTGGTTTTAAAAAGGGAAAAATGCTATTTATAAAAGATATGTCTAAAAGAAAAGGATACAGAAAGTTTGAAAGTAAAAATGTGAGAAAAGACATGCTAGACAAATACTAACCCAAAACTGTTAACATCAGACAAAATGGACTTTATAGTAATGTCATTACTAGAGATCAAGAGAATGACATCATAGAGAAAAAGGCTCAGTATGTCAGGAAAATAAAGCAGTTTTAAGTTTGTGTTCATCTAATAGTCTCAATATGTTTAAAGCAAAAATTAAAACTTTAAGAGGAAATATACCAACCCATCATCGAAGTAGTACATTTTAATATATCTTCCAGTAATTGATAGAACAAGAAAGGAGGGAAAAAATATAGAAGATTGAATATGTATTTAACAAACTTGACCTAATAGATACATACAGAACATTGTACCCAACAACCGCAAAATACACATTATTTTCAAGCCAAACATGGAAAAGTTATGAAAACTGACCATTTACTGGGCTGTAAAGCAAAACTTAAATTTTGAAAAAGTTTTGAAATAGTACAGAATGCTTGAAGCACGGTGCAATTAAGCTAGCAACCAGTAACAAAAAGGTAACTTTAAAATATAAATACATATATACATATTTATATAAAAAACATGTTTGGGAATGAAACACATTACTGAATGATCTATGGGTTAAAGAAGAAGAAATCGTAATGGAAATAAGAATGCATTTAAAACTGAGTGATAGCACAGATGGTGCATACTAAAACTTGTAGCTATACTGAAAATCAGTCATCACTGAAAAAAATTAAAATTCCTAAGTAAGTGGGAAGGCATCCTCTGAATAAGTGGATTGGAGACCAATATTGTTAAGATGGCAATACACCCTAAAAGGATCTACAGATTCAGTGTACTCCCTATCAAAATTCCAATTTGCTTTTTTGCAGAAATTGATAAGATGATCCTAAAATATATATGAAAATGCAAGGGATCCAGAATAGCCCAAAAAATCTTGAAAAAAAAAAAAAAGTTGGAGGACTCATACTTCCCAATTTCAAAACTTAGTACAGAGCTACAGTAATCAAGAGACTGGTACTGGCATAAGGATAGACAGGTAGATCAACAACAGAATTGAGAGTCCAAAAAATAAACCTACAAATCTGTGTTCAAGGATGCCAAGGAACATCAATGGGGAAAGAACAGTTTCCAATAAATTGTGCAGGGACAACTGGACATCCACATGCAACAAAATGAAGTTGGACCCCTACTTCACACCATACACAAAAATTTACTCAATGAACCACAGACCTAAACGTAAGAACTAAAACTGCAAAACTCTTAGATGAAAACGTTGGCATAAATCTTTACGACCTTGGATTAGGCAGTGGTTTCTTAGATATAATGCCCAAAGCACAAGTAATAAAAGAAAAAAATATGTAAATTGGACTTGATCAAAATTAAAGCTTTTTGTGCTTCAGATACTATCAAGAAAGTGAAGACAACAGAATGGAGAATATATTTGTAAGTCATTTATCTGATACAGCGTCTGGTATCCAGAATATGTAAAGACTGCTTACAACTCAGTAATAGAAAGGCAAATAGCCCAATTAAAAAATGCACAAAGGATATGAATAGACATTTCTCCTGTGAAGTTATATGAGTGGCCAATAAACACATGAAAAAATGCTGGATGGCATTAGTTATCAGAGAAATGCAAATCATAACCACAATGAGATGCTATTTCACACCCACTAGGATGGCTATAATCAAAAAGCACAGGTAATGACAAGTGTTGCAAGGATATGGAGAAATTTGAAACCTTGTTTTGCTGGTGGGAATATAAAATTATGTTGTCACTGTGGAAAACAGTTTGGTAGTTCCTCAAAATGTCAAACAGAACCATATGACCCAGCAATTCCACTCCTAGAGAATTGAAGACATCCATATGAAAACTTGTTACAGGAATGTTCGTAGCAGCATTTTTCATAAAGCCCAAGAGTGGAAACAACCCAAGTCCATCGACAGATGAATGGATAAACAAAATGTTATATATCCATATAATAGAATATTTTTCAACCATAATATAGAACGAAGTTCTGATTCTATAACATGGATGAGCTTTTTTTTTTTTTTTTTAATATTTATTTATTTGGCTGCGCTGGGTCTTAGTTGAGACATGTGGGGTCTTCGTTGTGGCATGTGGGATCCTTAGTTGAGGCATGTGGGCTCTTAGTTGTGGAGTGTGGGATATAGTTCCCTGACCAGGGATCAAACCTGGGCCCCCTGCATTGGGAGCGTGGAGTCTTAGCCACTGGACCACTAGGGAAGTCCCCGTGGATGAGCCTTGAAAGAAGCCAGCCACAAAAGATCATGTGTTATTTGGTTCCATTTACATGAAATGTGCAGAAGAGGCAAAATAGAGACAGAAAATAGATTAGTGGTTGCCAGGATGTGGGAGGAAGAGAAGGGAGAGTGACTGCTAATGGGTATGGGTTTTCTTTTAAGGTGATAAAAATGTTCTGGAGTTAGTAGTGATGAATGTTGGGCAACTTTGTGAATATATGAAAAACCACTGAGTTGTAAAGAAAAAAACTTGTCAGATACAGCTAAAATACCTCGAGGGAAATGAGTAGCTTTTAAATCAAGTTTGAAAAAGAAGAAAGACTTAAAATCAATGAGCTAAGCATCCATCTCAACAAGTTAGATAAGAATATAAAAATAAATGCACACAAAGGAAAAGGAAGGTAATAGAGAAGAAATTAGCAAAATAGAAAATGTGAACACAAAATGTCCTGACGTGGTATGTTTTCAGTTATTTGTTGAGAATGAAAATTTGGTTATGAAAATAAAACAATATGTGACCACATATTGTTGGTAAAATAATGATCTCACCCACCCCTAACAAAAATCTAAGCCATGGTACAATCATTATTGTCTTAAAGGTGAAGAAATATTCCAGTAACTTCCGAACCTACATTTCTATCCTGGAATCTCTGGAACTCCAGATGGATCTGGCTACCTGCTGGACATCTTCAAGTAGATGTCTTTGAGGCACTTAAAATACAGCTAATGCAAAGACAAACTCAATATCTCTTGCCCCAGAATTGCTCCTCCTGCAGTATTTACCATCTCTGTTAATGACAACACTGTCTCCCTGTTTTTTTAAGCCAGAAACCTGGGAGTTGTCCTTGAGTTCTACTTCTTCCAGAGTCCCCACATCTGTCCAGTCGGTCACTAGAATAGTCCTTAATATACTTAGCAAAAAGCCTTTGATTGACCTCTGCTTACCCCTAGAGTCTTTCATTCCCTTCTTGGTTGTGCTCTGTATATTCTGACAATAATAGCCTTTCAGTTTCCAGGATGTTCAGGTCACTTCCAGACTGGCACTTGCTTTTCCTTTCAGCATCCTATTAGATGCCTTTTATCAACTATCTAGTATCCCTGTCACGAAAAAAAAAAAAAAAAAAAAACCCCAAGCCTCTAATAAATGATTCCCCAAGCCTCTAATAAATGATTCCCCTAAGGTATTCATTATAGGCTATATTTATTTTTCCTAGAGTTATTTGCCTTTTGAAGAGTTTCCTGGAGAGGGTAGTGTCCAACCCAAAGGTCATGTGGTGTTTTCAACTGCTTGTCACACTGGTATAACATCAGCTGAAAGGAATATTAGAAGTGATATGTTAAGTAATAATAAAGTTTTTAAATAATGTACTGTTTTTCATGTTAAATGGCATGTTTATAACAGCAGTTCTCAAACTATTTGGTCTCATAATTTCTTTATACTCTTAAAAATTATTGCAGACTCTGAAGAGCTTTTGCTTATGTGGTAATAACTATTGATATTTATTGTATTAGAAATTAAAACTGAGAAATTAAGATATTTATTTGCTAAAAATATTAAACCTGTTACATGTTAACATAACATTTTTTAAAACTGTATTTTTCCCCCAATAGTAAGAGAGGCAGTGTTTTGTATTTTTGCGAACCTCTCTAATGTTAGACTCAGTAGAAGGTAGCTGGAGCCTTTTATCTGCTTCTGCATTCAGTCTGTTACAGTATCACACATCACGGAGCCTCTGGAAAACTTCACTGCACACTGTGAGAAAATGAGAATGAAAAAGGCAAAAAACGTAGGAATTATGTTGTAGTATTTTTATGAAAATAGCTTTGATCCTGAAGACCCCTGGAAAGGGTTTGGGGACTTTAAAGGATCCCCAGACCCAACCTTGAGAATCCCTACGCTATATTATTCTCTTGTATTCTGATGTCTTTTTTTCAGATTTTTTTTTTTTTTTTGGCCGCACCGCACTGCATGACTTGTGGGATCTTAGTTCCCCGACTAGGGATCGAACCCGCGCCCTCGGCAGTGAAAGTGCAGAGTCTTAACCACTGGATCGCCACTGATCGCCAGGGTATTCCCCTGGTGTCTTTTTGAAAAAAATATTTGCTTTTTCGTCATTTCAAAACTAAAACTAACACGTACTTATTGTTTACAAATAATAATTATACAGAGATGCATCACAAGAGAAATGGAAGCCACCTTTAATTCCTTCCTCTCCTTGTATAGTCCCTGTTAAGAATTTCCCGGATTTTGTGTGTGTATGTGTGTGTTTGTATTGTGTATACTTTTACAATTAGAAGAGAAAAATGAAAAGTCACTTATATCTTGATTGCAAAAAGGTTGAGAACTGAGGTAGAACAGTGAACAGTAGAACTCGGAGTTGAAGAGAGCTAGGTTCTAACTCCGCCTCTGCCACTCTGGCTTTAGGCAGACCTCTTAACAACCCTGGCCAAGACTTCTCAGTTCACAGGGGAAGGGTCTGCACTGCTAGGTGATCTCTGAAGGCTTTTCCAGCTCCAGGTGCCAGTGCGGTGTAGGAATTCATTTGCTTTCCCAGCACCAAATGGTTAAATGCCAGAAGGGGATGGTAGAATGTTGTGACTAAAAATGTTTGGTTTTGGTGAGATACAAGACGGTTGTTTCTCTGGAAATAGAGTCTTTCAAATTGTAATTGTTGTCAACAATAGAACTCCCACTCAGAAGGTTAGAATTCTGTGGGACTCAAAATAATGGGTTGATTTGTGTGCCTCTCTGGCATAACAGTATGGTACCTTGTAGTTACTTTCTCAGTATTTTTTGCCTTCTAATTTTATATAAGTGAACAGGCAGTCCTAGAGAAAAAAAAAACAACATTGAGTATTTATGAAAAGAGGAATTTAATTCAAATTCTGAAAAATCATGATTGTATAGCTTAGCATAAGACTTGCATATATAATAAATATTTTCCTTCAGGTAACAGCTGCTTACGAAAACAGTCATCTGTCTGTGTGTTTGCTTGGTCAGGAGACAAATATAGCAAATCCCCAATGTACAGAATAGCTATATTCTAAATTTACCTTTAGCATTTGCAGTACACTTTCTCATAGATATTAAGTTTATTTGTAGGTGGATACAGTCATACATTTATTAACAAGTTCAGGGCTTATGCTATGCCAGGCTCTCTCTGCTGGGTTTCCAGACTAATCCATAAAAAAAAAATTTTTTTTTGACACATAAAGTAGGTCCCATATTACTATATTGCCTTTATTTTTTTTTTAAACATCTTTATTGAAGTATAATTGCTTTACAATGGTGTGTTAGCTTCTGCTTTATAACAAAGTGAATCAGTTATACATATACATATGTTCCCATATCTCTTCCCTCTTGCATCTCCCTCCCTCCCACCCTCCCTATCCCACCCCTCTAGGTGGTCACAAAGCACCGAGCTGATCTCCCTGTGCTATGCGGCTGCTTCCCACTAGCTATCTATTTTACATTTGGTAGTGTATATATGTCCATGACACTCTCTCACCCTGTCACATCTCACCCCTCCCCCTCCCCATATCCTCAAGTCCATTCTCTAGTAGGTCTGTGTCTTTATTCCCATCTTGCCACTAGGTTCTTCATGACCTTTTTTTTTTCCCCTTAGATTCCATATATATGTGTTAGCATACTGTATTTCTTTTTCTCTTTCTGACTTACTTCACTCTGTATGACAGACTCTAACTCCATCCACCTCATTACAAATACCTCCATTTCATTTCTTTTTATGGCTGAGTAATATTCCATTGTATATATGTGCCACATCTTCTTTATCCATTCATCTGATGATGGACACCTAGGTTGCTTCCATGTCCTGGCTATTGTAAACAGGGCTGCAATGAATATTTTGGTACATGACTCTTTCTGAATTATGGTTTTCTCAGGGTATATGCCCAGTAGTGGGATTGCTGGGTCGTATGGTAGTTCTATTTTTAGTTTTTTAAGGAACCTCCATACTGTTCTCCATAGTGGCTGTATCAATTTACATTCCCACCAACAGTGCAAGAGTGTTCCCTTTTCTCCACACCCTCTCCAGCATTTATTGTTTCTAGATTTTTTGATGATGGCCATTCTGACCGGTGTGAGATGATACCTCATTGTAGTTTTGATTTGCACTTCTCTAATGATTAATGATGTTGAGCATTCTTTCATGTGTCTGTTGGCAATCTGTATATCTTCTTTGGAGAAATGTCTATTTAGGTCTTCTGCCCATTTTTGGATTGGGTTGTTTGTTTTTTTGTTATTGAGCTGCATGAGCTGCTTGTAAATCTTGGAGATTAATCCTTTGTCAGTTGCTTCATTTGCAAATATTTTCTCCCATTCTGAGGGTTGTCTTTTGGTCTTGTTTATGGTTTCCTTTGCTGTGCAAAAGCTTTTAAGTTTCATTAGGTCCCATTTGTTTATTTGTGTTTTTATTTCCATTTCTCTAGGACCTGGGTCAAAAAGGATCTTGCTGTGATTTATGTCATAGAGTGTTCTGCCTATGTTTTCCTCTAAGAGTTTTATAGTGTCTGGCCTTACACTTAGGTCTTTAATCCATTTTGAGTTTATTTTTGTGTATGGTGTCAGGGAGTGTTCTAATTTCATACTTTTACATGTACCTGTCCAATTTTCCCAGCACCACTTATTGAAGAGGCTGTCTTTTCTCCACTGTATATGCTTGCCTCCTTTATCAAAGATAAGGTGACCATATGTGCGTGGGCTTATCTCTGGGCTTTCTATCCTGTTCCATTGATCTATATTTCTGTTTTTGTGCCAGTACCAAACTGTCTTGATTACTGTAGCTTTGTAATATAGTCTGAAGTCAGGGAGCCTGATTCCTCCAGCTCCATTTTTCGTTCTCAAGATTGCTTTGGCTATTCGGGGTCTTTTGTGTTTCCATACAAATTGTGAAATTTTTTGTTCTAGTTCTGTGAAAAATGCCAGTGGTAGTTTGATAGGGATTGCATTGAATCTGTAGATTGCTTTGGGTAGTAGAGTCATTTTCACAATGTTGATTCTTCCAATCCAAGAACATGGTATATCTCTCCATCTATTTGTATCATCTTTAATTTCTTTCATCAGTGTCTTATAATTTTCTGCATACAGGTCTTTTGTCTCCTTAGGTAGGTTTATTCCTAGATATTTTATTCTTTTTGTTGCAATGGTAAATGGGAGTGTTTTCTTAATTTCACTTTCAGATTTTTCATCATTAGTATACAGGAATGCAAGAGATTTCTGTGCATTAATTTTGTATCCTGCTACTTTACCAAATTCATTGATTAGCTCTAGTAGTTTTCTGGTAGCATCTTTTGGATTCTCTATGTATAGTATCATGTCATCTGCAAACAGTGACAGCTTTACTTCTTCTTTTCCGATTTGGATTCCTTTTATTTCTTTTTCTTCTCTGATTGCTGTGGCTAACACTTCCAAAACTATGTTGAATAATAGTGGTGAGAGTGGGCAACCTTGTCTTGTTCCTGATCTTAGTGGAAATGGTTTCAGTTTTTCACCATTGAGGACAATGTTGGCTGTGGGTTTGTCATATACGGCCTTTATTATGTTGAGGAAAGTTCCCTCTATGCCTACTTTCTGCAGGACTTTTATCATAAATGGGTGTTGAATTTTGTCGAAAGCTTTCTCTGCATCTATTGAGATGATCATATGGTTTTTCTCCTTCAATTTGTTAATATGATGTATCACGTTGATTGATTTGCATATATTGAAGAATCCTTGCATTCCTGGAATAAACCCCACTTGATCATGGTGTATAATCCTTTTAATGTGCTGTTAGATTCTGTTTGCTAGTATTTTGTTGAGGATTTTTGCATCTATGTTCATCAGTGATATTGGCCTGTAGTTTTCTTTCTTTGTGACATCTTTGTCTGGTTTTGGTATCAGGGTGATGGTGGCCTCGTGGAATGAGTTGGGGAGTGTTCCTCCCTCTGCAATATTTTGGAAGAGTTTGAGAAGGATAGGTGTTAGCTCTTCTCTAAATGTTTGATAGAATTCGCCTGTGAAGCCATCTGGTCCTGGGCTTTTGTGTGTTGGAAGATTTTTAATCACAGTTTCAATTTCAGTGCTTGTGATTGGTCTGTTCATATTTTCTATTTCTTCCTGGTTCAGTCTTGGCAGGTTGTGCATTTCTAAGAATCTGTCCATTTCTTCTAGGTTGTCCATTTTATTGGCATAGAGTTGCTTGTAGTAATCTCTCATGATCGTTTGTATTTCTGCAGTGTCAGTGGTTACTTCTCCTTTTTCATTTCTAATTCTATTAATTTGAGTCTTCTCCCTTTTTCTCTTGATGAGTCTGGCTAATGGTTTATCAATTTTGTTTATCTTCTCAAAGAACCAGCTTTTAGTTTCATTGATTTTTGCTATTGTTTTCTTCATTTCTTTTTCATTTATTTCTGATCTGATGTTTATGATTTCTTTCCTTCTGCTAGCTTTGGGGTTTTTTTGTTCTTCTTTCTCTAATTGCTTTAGGTGCAAAGTTAGGTTGTTTATTCGAGATGTTTCCTGTTTCTTGATGTAGGCTTGTATTGCTATAAACTTCCCTCTTAGAACTGCTTTTGCTGCATCCCATAGGTTTTGGATCGTCGTGTCTCCATTGTCATTTGTTTCTAGGTATTTTTTGATTTCCCCTTTGATTTCTTCAGTGATCACTTCGTTATTAAGTAGTGTATTGTGTAGCCTCCATGTGTTTGTATTTTTTACAGATCTTTTCCTGTAATTGATATCTAGTCTCATAGCGTTGTGGTTGGAAAAGATACTTGATACGATTTCAATTTTTTAAAATTTACCAAGGCTTGATTTGTGACCCAAGATATGATCTATCCTGGAGAATGTTCCATGAGCACTTGAGAAAAATGTGTATTCTGTTGTTTTGGGGTGGAATGTCCTATAAATATCAATTAAGTCCATCTTGTTTAATGTATCATTTAAAGCTTGTGTTTCCTTATTTATTTTCATTTTGGATGATCTGTCCATTGGTGAAAGTGGGGTGTTAAAGTCCCCTACTATGATTGTGTTACTGTCGATTTCCCCTTTTATGGCTGTTAGTATTTGCCTTATGTATTGAGGTGCTCCTATGTTGGGTGCATAAATATTTACAATTGTTATACCTTCCTCTTGGATCGATCCCTTGATCATTATATAGTGTCCTTCTTTGTCTCTTGTAATAGTCTTTATTTTAAAGTCTATTTTGTCTGATATGAGAATTGCTACTCCAGCTTTCTTTTGATTTCCATTTGCATGGAATATCTTTTTCCATCCCCTCACTTTCAGTCTGTATGTGTCTCTAGGTCTGAAGTGGGTCTCTTGTAGACAGCATATATATGGGTCTTGTTTTTGTATCCATTCAGCCAGTCTGTGTCTTTTGGTGGGAGCATTTAATCCATTTACATTTAAGGTAATTATCGATATGTATGTTCCTATTCCCATTTTCTTAAATGTTTTGGGTTTGTTATTGTAGGTGTTTTCCTTCTCTTGTGTTTCTTGCCTAGAGAAGTTCCTTTAGCATTTGTTGTAAAGCTGGTTTGGTGGTGCTGAACTCTCTCAGCTTTTGCTTGTCTGTAAAGGTTTTAATTTCTCCATCAAATCTGAATGAGATCCTTGCTGGGTAGAGTAATCTTGGTTGTAGGTTTTTCTCCTTCATCACTTTAAGTATATCCTGCCACTCCCTTCTGGCTTGCAGAGTTTCTCCTGAAAGATCACCTGTTAACCTTATGGGGATGCCCTTGTGTGTTATTTGTTGTTTTTCCCTTGCCGCTTTTAATATGTTTTCTTTATATTTAATTTTTGATAGTTTGATTAATATGTGTCTTGGTGTGTTTCTCCTTGGATTTATCCTGTATGGGACTCTCTGTGCTTCCAGGACTTGATTAACTATTTCCTTTCCCATATTAGGGAAGTTTTCAACTATAATCTCTTCAAATATTTTCTCAGACCCTTTCTTTTTCTCTTCTTCTTCTGGGACCCCTATAATTCGAATGTTGGTGCGTTTAATGTTGTCCCAGAGGTCTCTGAGACTGTCCTCAGTTCTTTTCATTCTTTTTTCTTTATTCTGCTCTGCAGTAGTTATTTCCACCATTTTATCTTCCAGGTCACTTATCCGTTCTTCTGCCTCAGTTATTCTGCTATTGATCCCATCTAGAGTATTTTTAATTTCATTTATTGTGCTTTTCATCGTTGCTTGGTTCCTCTTTAGTTCTTCTACGTCCTTGTTAAATGTTTCTTGCATTTTGTCTATTCTATTTCCAAGATTTTGGATCATCCTTACTATCATTATTCTGAATTCTTTTTCAGGTAGACTACCTATTTCCTCTTCATTTGTTAGGTCTGGTGTGTTTTGACCCTGCTTCTTCATCTGCTGTGTGTTTTTCTGTCTTCTCATTTTGCTTATCTTACTGTGTTTGGGGTCTCCTTTTCACAGGCTGCAGGTTCGTAGTTCCCGTTGTTTTTGGTATCTGTCCCCAGTGGCTAAGGTTGGTTCAGTGGGTTGTGTAGGTTTCCTGGTGGAGGGAACTAGTGCCTGTGTTCTGGTGGATGAGGCTGGATGTTGTCTTTCTGGTGGGCTCGTCCACGTCTGGTGGTGTGTTTTGGGGTGTCTGTGGCCTTATTATGATTTTAGGCAGCCTCTCTGTTAATGGATGGGGCTGTGTTCCTGTCTTGCTAGTTGTTTGGCATAGGGTGTCCAACACTGTAGCTTGCTGGTCGTTGAGTGAAGCTGGGTCTTGATGTTGAGATGGAGATCTCTGAGAGATTTTCGCCGTTTGGTATTACGTGGAGCTGGGAGGTCTCTTGTGGACCAGTGTCCTGAAGTTGGCTCTCCCACCTCAGAGGCACAGCCCTGATGCCTGGCTGGAGCACCAAGAGCCTTTCATCCACACGGCTCAGAATAAAAGTGAGAAAAAATGGAAAGAAAGAAAGAAAGAGGATAAAATAAAATAAAATAAAGCAATTATAATAAAAAATAAGAAAAATTATTAAGAACAAATTTATTAAGAAAAAAATTTTTTTTAATTTTTAAAAATAGATTTATTAATTTTTTATACTAAAAATAAGAAAAAAATTATTAAAAAATTTATTAAGAAAAAAATTTTTTAATTTTTTAAAATAAAAACTGTGAAAAAACTTATTAAAAAAATTTTTTTTAATTTTTTTAAAAATAGAAAATAAGGAAAAAATTAAGAAAACATTTATTAGGGAAAAAAAAAATTTTTTTTAAGTAAAAAAAAAAAAAACGGACGGACCTAACCCTAGGACTAACGGTGAGAGCAAAGCTATACAGACAAAATCTCACCCAGAAGCATACACATATACACTCACAAAAAAAGGAAAAGGGGAAAAGTTAATATATCCTGCTCCCAAAGTCCACCTCCTAAATTTGGGATGATTCGTTGTCTATTCAACAGATGCAGGCACATCAAGTTGTTTGTGGAGCTTTAATCCGCTGTTTCTGAGGCTGCTGGGAGAGATTTCCCTTTCTCTTCTTTGTTCGTACAGCTCCCGGGGTTCAGCTTTGGATTTGAACCCGCCTCTGCGTGTAGGTCGCCTGAGGGCGTCTGTTCCCCACCCAGACAGAACGGGGTTAAAGGAGCAGCTGATTCAGGGGCTCTGGCTCAGTCAGGCCGGGGGGAGGGGGCGGTACGGAGGAGGCGGGGCGAGCCTGCGGCGGCAGAAGCCGGCGTGACGTTGCAGCAGCCTGAGGCGCGCCGTGCGCTCTCCCGGGGAAGTTGTCCCCGGATTACGGGAGCCTGGCCGTGGCGGGCTGCACAGGCTCCCGGGAGGGGCGGTGTGGAGAATGACCTGTGCTCGCCCACAGGCTTTTTGGTGGCGGCAGCAGCAGCCTTAGCGTCTCATGCCCGTCTCTGGGGTCCGCGCTGATAGCCGCGGCTCACGCCCGTCTCTGGAGTTCGTTTAAGTGGCGCTCTGAATCCCCTCTCCTTGCACGCCGCGAAACAAAGAGGCGAGAAAAAGTCTCTTGCCTCTTCGGCAGCTGCAGACTTTTTCTCGGGCACCCTCCCGGCTAGCTGTGGTGCGCTAGACCCTTCAGGCTGTGTTCACGCAGCCAACCCCAGTCCTCTCCCTGGGATCCGACCGAAGCCCGCGCCTCAGCTCCCAGCCCCCGCCCGCCCCGGCGGGTGAGCAGACAAGCCTCTCGGGCTGGTGAGTGCTGCTCGGCGCCGAGCCTCTGTGCGGGAATCTCTCCGTTTTTCCCTCTGCGTCCCTGTTGCTGTGGGATCCGCGCTGATAGCCGCGGCTCGCGCCCGTCTCTGGAGCTCGTTTAGGCGGCGCTCTGAATCCCCTCTCCTTGCGCGCCGCGAAACAAAGAGGCAAGAAAAATTCTCTTGCCTCTTCGGCAGCTGCAGACTTTTTCTCGGGCTCCCTCCCAGCTAGCACCGAAGCCCGAGCCCCAGCTCCCTGCCCCCGCCCGCCCCGGCGGCTGAGCAGACAAGCCTCTCGGGCTGGTGAGTGCTGGTCGGCACCGCTCCTCTGTGCGGGAATCTCTCCGCTTTGCCCTCCGCACCAATGTGGCTGCGCTCTCCTCCGTGGCTCTGAAGCTTCCCCCCTCTGCTACCCGCAGTCTCTGCCCACGAAGGGGCTTCCTAGTGTGTGGAAACCTTTCCTCCTTCACAGCTCCCTCCCACTGGTGCAGGTTCCGTCCCTATTCTTTTGTCTCTGTTATTTCTTTTTTCTTTTGCCCTACCCAAGTATGTGGGGATTTTCTTGCCTTTTGGGAGGTCTGACGTCTTCTGCCAGCGTTCAGTGGGTGTTCTGTAGGAGCAGTTCCACGTGTAGATGTATTTCTCATGTATCTGTGGGGAGGAAGGTGATCTCCGCGTCTTACTCTTCCGCCATCTTGCCCCTCCCCCCTCTGCCTTTATTTTAAAGCTGATTTTTAGTTCTATATTAGTAAATTTTTAAGTTTTAATTACAACAGTGGTTAAGTGTGTGGACTCTGGAGCCAGATGGACTACGTTCAAATACTGATTCTGCCACCTGCAAAGTGTATGACTTGAGAAAAGTTGCAAAACCTCTTAGTATCTTTTTCCTCATCTATAAAATGGAGAGAATAATAGTACTTAGCTCATATGGTTGTTGTGAGGATTCAATTTTTTTTTAAATTGAGATGTAACTCACATAACAAAATTAACCATTTTAAATTGTACAGTTCAGTGGTATTTAGTCTATTCACAATGTTGTGCAACCATCACCTCTATCTCATTCCAAAGCATTTTGAATAGATAAACAAAATGTCATATTATACATACAAGGGAATTTTACTCGGCCATAAAAAAGAAAGAACTGATACATACAAAGTGGATAAACTTTGAAAACACTGTGCTGAGTGAAAGAAGCCAGACACAAGAGGTCACATCTTGCATGATTGTTTTTATATGAAATGTCCAGAATATGTACATCTATAGAGACAGAAAGCAGATTAGTGGTTGTCAGGGCTGAGCGGAGGGGGAAGTGGGGCATGCCTGCTTAACAGGTACAGGGTTGTCTTCGTGGTGATGAAAATATTCTGGAACATGATACAGGTGGTGGTTACACAATATTATGAATGTACTAAATGTCACTGAATGGTATACTTTCAAGTGGTCAATTTTATGTTATGGGAATTCCACTTCAATTAAAAAAATAATAATAACAAAGCCCCTTGATCACTTAGACTCGCAAAATAAATCCTCGCAATGAACACCAAGGAGCCTGCTTAACCCTATGGGTTTCTACTCTTCTTTGTGGCCCCAAGGAGGTTCAGCTAATCATTTAAAGGGTACGTGTTATATTTTATTTTTTAATTTTTAAAATATTTTATATTTTAGTTAACAGTTCTAGGTATTTTGTAGTGTGTGGTCTATGCCAGCGTATTGCTGGCAGTGGAAACCCCCATTTCACCCTTACATCTTTAACTCTCACATTTAAACTTAGGTTTTTTTGCCAAAACCTGGAATAAATTCATGTGTGTATGTGTATATCCTCTTCTTAAATAGGGTAAAACTAGTAAGCTTTTTATTTCCTTGCCACTGCGCGCCCCTCCCCCTGCCTGTACTTGTTTACTGCCGCCAGCTTCCAGGAATTGTGGTGTAAAGGTGGCATGGGTTCTGGCAAGATGTGACAGTGGCTAGGTCTGAGCGTTTCTGCCCACCGCAGGCAAGTTCAGGTTTCCATATTCACAGTCACTGCCTGGGATGGGGCCTGCCTGGCTGTGGTGGTCACGGTACCAGCTAGTCAACCAGAAAGTCACCCCGGAGCGCCCTTCTGCTTCCCTGGGCTAGGCCCCACCATTTGCAGTAATCCTGTTTTATTAGTTTTCTATTGCTGTTGTAACAAGTTACCAGATTGAATGGTTTAAAACAACACAAGTTTAATATCTGTAGGTCTGTAGGTCAGAAGTCTGATGCACAGCTCACTGAACTAAAATTAAGGTGTCAACCGGGTCATGTTCCTTTCTGGAGGCCCTTAGGAGAAAATCCATTTCCTTGCTTTTTCTGCCTTCTAGAGGCTGCCCACATTCCTTGGCTAGTTGCCCCTTTGTCCATCTTAAAGCCAGCCATGATGGGTTGAGTCCTCCATTGCCTCACTCCCACCTACTCTTCCACTTTTTATTTTATTTTTTTTGGCTGCGTTGGGTCTTGGTTGCTGTGCGAGGGCTTTCTCTAGTTGCAGTGAGCGGGGGCTATTCTTCATTGCGGTGCGCGGGCTTCTCCTTGTGGTGGCTTCACGTTGAAGAGCACGGGCTCTAGGTGCGCGGGTTCAGTAGTTGTGGCTCGTGGGCTCTGGAGCGCAGGTTCAGCAGTTGTGGCTCACGGGCTTAGTTGCTCCGCAGCATGTGGGATCTTCCCAGACCAGGGCTCGAACCCGTGTCCCCTGCATTGGCAGGCGGATTCTTAACCACTGCGCCACCAGGGAAGACCTACTCTTCCACTTTTAAGGACCCTTATGATTACGTTGGGCCCACTCAGAAAATCCAGACTAAACTCCCTATTTTAAGATCAGCCAGTTAGCAGCCTGCCATGTAATGTAACATGTTCACAAGTACTGTGGATTAGAATGTGTTCGTCTTTCAGGGGGCCATTATTCTGCCTGCCATAGCTATCTTCTGTGCATTTCAGTCTGTGATTTCTTCTTTCAGAACAGCCTCACTCTGCTATTCTTTTAATTTCTGGTCCACCATTCAGACCCCTTTTGTTTTTCTATACAACACTTTTATATATAAATCTTCTCTCTCATTATTAGGGATTGGAATGGGGAGGAGGCAATGGTAGGTTTTCAGTTCACCATCTGGATCCAGTCTTTCCAGTACTAATACATTTTTAAGTGTTTTTTATTTTTACAGATTTGAGTTTTTTATGCTAGTCCTTGAGGAGGTAATAGACTTTTGAGCTCTGGACAGACTGTTCTCTTTATCTTGGTGTAAAATGTACTTTAAGGTTTCAAGGTAGGTAGGGCAGGGTCTTCTAAGTTAGGAAACTTCAGGTGTCTATTTAAAGCTGACAGGGAAGAGGGATGGAGGCGATCCAATTGTTTGAAAAAGTAGTTTCCAGGCAGGACTTTTCTGCATAGATGTGCTAGTACCACGTGATAGGAAGTAAAGGCCTTAATAACCTTGATAAGCGTTCTCCAGCTTTCCAGCCCCCATTTTTCTTGGAAATTGCCTGTAAGGTGAGCAAGGATGCCGGAAGAATAGATTTGTAGACTGTAAACCTTTACAGATCCAGTGTTTCTTGAAATATTAAGTATTATCTAGTTCTTACTAGGAAAGATCATTTATGTGGGAGCCATCTAAATTGTATAAATAACTGAAAGTAGAGTGAATTTAATAAACATTTATTTAAGAATCTATGGTATACAAAGAGATAAATGGATATTCTTACAATCCGGTGGAAGAGTTAGGTTTCACTGCAATATGAGTGCTCTAAGAGACATATAAACAAGTGCTGTGGGAACACAGAGGAACCTGATGGGTAGGGGTGGTAACATTTAATTTGAGTTTCGAAGAGTAACTAATAGGGGACAATACAGTGTTCTCCCTTGTCAAACAGGCTGATCTATTTAAATAGATAAGAGACCTAGCACATTTTTGTTCTTATCTGTAAAGTTGACCTAGTTTCCCATTGTTGTCATGATAAAAATATGTATGTTACTGTTATTATATCAGTAGCTTAAAACTTGACCTTATGCCTGAGAATATATACCACTGGGCCTGCATCTAGGTTGAGAACCATAAACCCACCTGGAGATATCATGCATGTAATTTTATCCCTAACTGTATACTTGTGGTTTTTATCTGTCATAGGGCCTTATGAATGAAAAGACTGGTTGTTGGCTTCTTTTTTTTTTCCAGTGATAATTTTTGTCGTGTTATCTTGGATAAATTATTTATAGAATTTTTAGCAAAGATATTGTCCCTCTTTTTTAAAACACGAGCAAACAGAACTATTTTAAAGAACAATATGATTCTTAAACCCCTTTTACTTTGTGGTGAATATATTGATTAAGCAGAGAGTATAGAAATACATATCTGTTTGATCACTAGGTTTTTTGGTTTCTGGGAGTATCAGAGGAGAGCATAGGAGCAGTAACTGACCAGTAAAAGGTTAAAAATCCATTTACCTGCTGTCTTTGACATGTGTCCTAGGTTGTAAATCCCTAAGTTTGTCATCTCCAGGGACCCACTACATTTTCTTTTTCAATATCAGAGAGAAAGAGATTTCTTCTGGAAAATTAAATATGTCTGTTCAAGTATGTAACTACAGAAGTTTGAACACTAATGATCCCAATAGATAAAAATATTCTGTATATTTGTTCACTGAAAATTTGATCTGACCCATTGATAATAATGAACTTTTGTTCATTTAAAAGTTGTGGCTCATTATTTTTGTGATACTGTAATGGCTAAAGGCTTTTCAAACTTTTCAGGGAAGCATGACAGCAATGACAGTATTTTTTCCCTTGGATACAGCTCGTCTTCGACTTCAAGGTAAGTATCTTATTGTCATCATATTCCTGTTCATTTGGTATCAGGAAGCAAACATACTTCTCTACTAAGTTCTAAGTTAACATAGGATTTTCCGTTTCATTAGAAATCTGTTGTCCATTTTCACTAACTTTAAATACTTTTATTTTTGATGTTTGTGAATGAGTCATAGCCTCAGCCATTTTCTAATCTGAGAGACCTGAGTGGGCTTGCATTAGTAATTTTGAATCATTACAGTTCATTCTTATAAACAATACGACTTTTGAAAGGCACAATGTAGAGATTTTTTTTTTTACTGGGGGTAGATTTTCTGGAAAGAGAACAGATAATAGGAAACATGGTGGAGCCAAATGCCATTGTCACTGCTCATGTAGGCACGTAGTCCTAGTCTCTCTCTTTCACTTTATAGGGCTATGCGACTTTCTGTAACTCCTGCTTGTTCTTTCCTCAGTATTTTTCAACTTGAAATTATAAACCTATGCCAGAACTTACATGAAGAGATAAGAGTAAGATTAGCTTTGAATAAACTAATTCCTATATTAAAATCCTTCATGACTACTATTTTTAATTAATTTTAGAGATTTTGGAAAGGTAATAATTTTATATGACTCCAAAACCAAAATACATAAAAAGATAGGCAGTACAGTGAAAAATCTCACTCTAGACTGTCTCCTTTTCTCTCCCCTGTAGATAATGTCTTTATTAGTCTCTCAAAGAGCCCTGAGAGTTTCTTTATGTAGAAAAACAAGCAAATAATATATATTCTCAATTTCCTCTCTTTATTACTCAAAAAGCATACTTTTCACACTGTTCCATATCTTGCATTTTTCACTTAACAGCATTTTTTAAATATCTTTATTGGAGTATAATTGCTTTACAATGGTGTGTTAGTTTCTGCTATACAACAAAGTGAATCAGCTATATGTATACATATATCCCCATATCCCCTCCCTGTTGAGACTCCCTCCCACCTTCCCTATCCCACCCCTCTAGGTCGTCACAAAGCATCAAGCTGATCTCCCTGTGCTATGCAGCAGCTTCCCACTAGCCATCCATTTTGCATTTGGTAGTGTATATATGTCAATGCTACTCTCTCACTTCGTCCCAGCTTCCCCTTCCTCCCCATGTCCTCAAGTCCGTTCTCTACGTCTGGGTCTTTATTCCTGCCCTGCCACTAGGTTCATCAGTACCGTTTTTTTAGATTCCATATATGTGTGTTAGCATACGGTTTTTTTTTTTCTTTTTCTGACTTACTTCACTCTATATAACAGACTCTAGGTCCATCCACCTCATTACAAATAACTCTATTTTGTTCCTTTTTATGGCTGAGTAATATTCCATTGTATATATATGCCACACCTTTATCCATTCATCTGTCGATGGACATTTAGGTTGTTTCCATGTCCTGGCTACTGTAAATAGTGCTGCAATGAATATTGTGGTACATGTATCTTTTTGAATTATGGTTTTCTCAGGGTATATGCCCAGTAGTGGAATTGCTGGGTCATATGGCAGTTCTATTTTTAGTTTTTTAAGGAACCTCTATACTGTTCTCCATAGTGGCTGTATCAATTTACATTCCCACCAACAGTGCAGGAGGGTTCCCTTTTCTCCACACCCTCTCCAGCATTTATTGTTTCTAGATTTTTTTAAAAATAAATTTAATTAATTAATTAATTTATTTTTGGCTGCGTTGGGTCTTCGTTGCTGCGTGCAGGCTTTCTCTAGTTGTGGCAAGCGGGGGCTACTCTTCGTTGCGGTGCGTGGGCTTCTCATTGCGGTGGCTTCTCGTTGCAGAGCACGGGCTCTAGGTGCACAGGCTTCAGTGGTTGTGGCACGCAGGCTCAGTAGTTGTGGCTCGTGGGCTTAGTTGCTCCACAGCATGTGGGGTCTTCCTGGACCAGGGCTCGAACCCGCGTCCCCTGCATTGGCAGGCGGATTCTTAACCACTGTGCCACCAGGGAAGTCCCCATATGCTAATTTGTTTCTGTAAGTTCTATGGGATAAATTCCCAGAAGTGGGATTGTTTGATCAAAGGGCAAATGTTTGTAATTTTGATAGTTATTGTTAGATTGCCTTGTACAGGGGTTTCCTAATTTGCCATCCCATGAGCCATACAGGTACCAATTTTAATTCTTAAGAAATCGGTTCATTTTCCTATTTTTATGTTCTCAAAATAGTCTTCAGATATGGGTAGGAAATTTGAAGTTAATTAAGGTAGGTTTTGTTTTCATTTAGAATGCCAAAAAAAGCAGAGTTCCCATCTTTTTGAGACCTTTTATTTTTTTAGATTAGGGAACAGAGCACAAGGTTAAAACTTTGCAAACTTGAATTTTAATCCCGGCTGTGCTGCCAACTACATGTGTCCTTCACAGCTTTGTGTCTGTAACCTCGTCTCTGAAAGGGAAATAGTAATTTATTTCCTCTCTACTTTGTAAGATATTAAGATAAAAAGGAGAATATATAACTTTGAAAAAAAAACTAGAGAGCCCTATGAAATATAAGAAATAAATTTCTCCTGTTACATCTTTTACTTTGGAAATTAGGTATTGAATTAAAACGCTTTATGGTTCATGAATAACAGATGAAACCATGGAATCAATAGTAGGGAATTTAGCACATGGGAACACAGGAGGATCATTGAGTTCTGAGGCAAACTAGGGAGCTCAAAGAATAGGGTGAGAGATTGCTCAGGTGAGGTAAATGGCATTTCAGTGAAACTTGCTGATGCTGAAGATAACAATTCTCACAGGATTTAGTTTAAACATGTACTCTTTGGTCTTGTAGTTGATGAGAAAAGAAAGTCCAAAACGACACACATGGTGCTCCTGGAGATCATTAAAGAAGAAGGCCTGTGAGTACTACCTTGTTCATCTTTGTTAGGTAGAGCAGCTCATTAGGAGATTCCTGGGCGTCCATCCTACCTACACTCACTTTCTATCCATTCCCAAAGCCTCACAGTGTTGTGAATTTGTAATTGCCTGACTTGTAAGTAGATACATAGTTGTTTTCATTTCCTTAAAGTTCTGTGGTTGACCATTTTGATTCTCGATCATGGAGTCTTACATGAAACCAATGAACAATAAACTGAAAAAGGTAATAGTTGTTTAGCTCATTCCTATCAGATGCATTCAGACCTGTGTAACTTTTTAAAAACTTTTTATTTGGAAATAATTTCAAATTTACAAAAAGTTGCAAAACTAAAATAGTACAAAGAATACCAGTATGTGCTTTAACCAGATTGACCTGTTGTTAACACTCTTCCGTTTGTGCTCATGCTTTCTCCCTCCCTTCCCCACTCCCTCCTTCTTTCTTTACTACACAGACACATACACACACCACACACAGATTTTTTTCAGAATTAATTTGAGAGTACATTACATACCATACATCAAAGCCCCTTACCCCTATGACTGACATTTTCAAAGATGTGGACCTTCTCCCCTTATTTTTCCTTAAATAAAATTTTTCTCACTTTAAGTTTGCCTCATGTTTCTTCATGATTAGATTGAGTCTATGCATTCTTGGCCAGAATAATGTATAGGTGAAATTGTGTCTTCCTCAGGATGTCACATTGGAGTCACATATTGTCTACTTGCCCTTCATTGGTTAATTACGATTTCTTAGATTCAAGTTAGCACTGAATAATTTTATTTTTCCTCTTTTGCAACTATAAGCAGTCTATGAGGAAATACTTAATTTAGTATCATACAGACTCAGAAATTCAATAGTTTACAATTAATTACTTAATTATTTTGGTGCTCAAATTGTCCCAGGTGTGGCCAGTGTGAGTTCCTTCAGTCTGATTCCTGTGCCCTTATAACATGCCCCCATCACTTTTTTTTTTTGCACTTCTATATTTACTTCATTTTAAATGTTCTAGCCCTGTAATAAAATGTGAATGATGCTATATTAACTAACAGCCATGAGGAAATTGTCTTTAGTTTTATGTAGTAATTTACTAAAGGAAATTGAGGGGGGAAATCAGTAAATCAGTCATAGAATGTATATTGTTTCTTTGGTATCGTTAATGCTAGAAAAGATTTCTTGGTTTGGGCATCCTCAGAATGTAGAATATGTGTACAGTTTGGAGTACCTTGTAGTGTAGGAGTGAACTTTGAGAATATGTGAATGATGATCAGCCTTTTCTAGGACTCTCATTTCTAGTGCCTTTTGTTCAGCATTTTTACTTTGCTTATTATGTTCTTCCCCTAGCCTGGCACCATATCGAGGGTGGTTTCCAGTTATCTCCAGTCTCTGCTGCTCCAATTTTGTCTATTTCTACACTTTTAATAGCCTCAAAGCAGTCTGGGTCAAAGGTCAACATTCTACTACTGGAAAAGATCTGGTAGTTGGATTTGTTGCAGGTAACGAAGTTTTCTGAATATAAGATATTTTTATATTTTATTGTTTATATTGTGGTCCATATACCCCCTGAGAGGTTATTTTAACACAAAGTAATGCTACAAAGAATGTAATTCGTTTTCTGACTTGACTCTGTGTGTGTGTGTGTAGTAAAAATGCATAACATAAAATTTACCATCTTAACAATTTTTAAGTGTACATTTCAGTAGTAGGTTTACTTACATTACTGTGAAACAGATCTCCAGAACATTTTCATTTTATAAATGAGAAGTTCTGTACCCACTAAATAACAACTCCCCTTTCCACCCTCCCCCCCAGCTCCTGGTAACCACAATTCTACTTTCTGTTTCTATGAATGTGACTACTTTAGATGCCTCATATAAGTGGAATCATGCAGTATTTGTCTTTTTGTGACTGGTTTATTTCATTCAACATAATATGTACTCAAGGTTCATTCATATTGTAGGATGTAACAGGATTTCCTTGTTTTTTAAGGGTGAATAATATTCTATTGTATGTATATACCACATTTTGTTTATCCATTCATCTGTTGATGGACATTTGAGTTGTTTCCACCTCCTGGTTACTGTGAATAGTTGCTGCTATGAACATGGGTTGTATGAATAGCTCTTTGAGTCCCTGCTTTCAATTCTTTTTGGATATATTCCTAGAAGTGAGATTGCTGGATCATATGGTGGTTCTTTTTTTAATTTTGAGAGGAACTACCATACTGTTTTCCACACTGGTTGCACTATTTCAAAATCCTACCAGCAGTTGGTTCCAGGTTCTCCACATCCTTACCAACACTTGTTATCTTCTGTTTTTTCTATAGTAGCCATCCTAATGAGGGCGAAGTGATAGTTCACTGTGGTTTTGATTTGCATTTCTCTGATGATTAGTGATGTTGAGCATCTTTGGAGAAATGTCTATTCAAATCTTTTGCCCATTTTTTGAGTTATTTGATTTTTTGTTGTTGTTGAACTATAAGTTTTTTTTTTTTTAATTTTATTTATTTATTTTTGGCTGTGTTGGGTCTTCGTGCGAGGGCTTTCTCTAGTTGCGGCAAGCGGGGGCCACTCTTCATCGCGGTGCACGGGCCTCTCATTATCGCGGCCTCTCTTGTTGCGGAGCACAGGCTCCAGATGCGCAGGCTCAGTAATTGTGGCTCACGGGCCCAGTTGCTCCACGGCATGTGGGATCTTCCCAGACCAGGGCTCGAACCCGTGTCCCCTGCATTGGCAGGCAGATTCTCAACCACTGCGCCACCAGGGAAGCCCTATAAGTATTCTTTATGTATTCTGGATATTAGCCCCTTATCAGATATATGATTTGCACATATTTTCTCCCGTTCTGTAGGTCGCCTTTCACTCTGTTGATATGTCCTTTGATGCTCAAAAGTTTTTAAGTTTGATATTGTGCCATTTGCATATTTTTCCTTTTTTACCTGTGCTTTTGGTGTCATGTCCAAGAAATCATGCTGAGTTTAATGCCATGAAAGCTTTTCTCCTATGTTTTCATCTAGGAGTTGTATAGTTTAGGTCTTTAATCCATTTAGAGTTAATTTCTGTGTGTGATGTAAGATAAGGATCCAACTTCATTCTTTTGTATGTGGAAATCCAGTTTTCCTAATACCATTTGTTGATGTGACTAGACTGTCCTTTCCCCTGAATTAATCAGGGTTTTATTAAAGAGATGGGAAAAAAGTAGATCTCTTTCCTATGGGTTTTTTGTGTTTATCTAGTCTGTGTCTAAATTAATTTATTTAAATGTTGCATGTTTAGTGTTAGTATTTTGTGGACTCACTTATTGATATATTCTTTGAAAAATTACTGATTTGGGAGCCACACAGTTGAATAATGTAAATGTCCATTTGAAATGAAAATGATTTGATTGAAAAATAGTTACCAGGCCAGTAGTATTCATGGCCCCCAATTTTTCCTCTTCACCTATATGAGACCACTGCTGTTCTTTTATTTGGTCTCTGAGCCTTTCTTATGCTTAATACTCTCATTTTAGTCTTAAGTTGATTTTGATATAATAAACTTTCACTTGGACCAAATTTTTTTTATTGAGATATAATTGACATAATATTCTATTAGTTTCAGGTGTACGACATAATGATTCAATATTTGTGTATAATGTGAAATGATCACCACAAGAAGTCTGGTTAACATCCATCATCACAGATGTTTACAATTTTTTTTCTTTTCTTGTGGTGAGAACTTTTAAGATCGACTCTCAGCAACTTTCAAATATGCAGTTCAGTATTATTAAGTATTGTCACCTTGCTGTACATCACATCCCCATGACTGACTTATTTTATAACTGGAAATTTGTGCCTTTTGACCACCCTCACCCCCAACCCCCGCCAGACCAACTTTCACGTAAAGAGTTTAACACACAGGGTTCCATTTTCTGAGGTAATAAATGAATACTTGTAGGTAGGTCACTCAGAATAGAAATCTGGAAGTCTTCATAGAGGGTGCTGTCTTACCCTCCGTGTCTGCCTGGTTTTCATGAACCATCAGTCTGTCTCTTAAATATCTCTTGAATCCATTCCCTCGTCTCCATGTCCATAGCCATTTCCCAAAATCAAGTGCCATCATCTCTCACTTGGACCATTGCTCTGTTCTGATCTCTTTGCCTCTCAAGTCTTTCTCACTAACATACTTTGCATAGTTCTGCTTCAAGTAGCCTTTCTAGAAGAATGGTTTTCAAACAGTGTCATAATTCAAAGAACTCAAGTTTGAGATTTGTTCAGTTGAAAAAGTATCAGAATAGATCCAACCTGAAGAGGAGGAATCTTCTTTTTTACATAATTGCAACAAATGGCAATCTGGTATGATCTTTTATACTTGAGACCAAGTATTGGTAATACCTTGATTTTAATACTTTTTTGGTTTTTTTTTTTGCCCGTGCTGTGTGGCATGTGGCATGCAGGATCTTAGTTCCCCGACCAGGGGTCAAACCCGTGTCCCCTGAATTGGAAGTGCAGAGTCTTATCCACTGGACCGCCAGGGAAGTCCCTTAATACTTTTTAGATTACTGTGGTTCATATGTATTTACATTTAAAAGGTTATGACTCACTGTCAGAGACTAACTCATATAACTTCCCATGAAACTACTAGTTTATGAAATATATGATTAAATCTTCTCCTTTTTAGGTGTCCAAAGTTGTTTGTTTGCTGTATCTGGCATCCCATTATCTACTAGGTACACACAACCCCTTGTTATTCTCTCTCACTGTGCTCTGCTCATTTTCTTTCTAACTCTTATGCAGTTTATAATTACAATAGATCCTCCCATACCTAAAACAGCTAGACTGGTATGGTAGGGCAGTTAGTTTTAAAAAGTCAGTGGAAGTAGGGACTATCATAAATAGCCTACATGCCTTAAGTATTTTATTTTAACCCAAGATATGTGAATATATACTTCTCCAATTTTTTGTATGGCCAAGGCATATCCACTCACTGATGGAAGTTTTGCGCTTTTTTTCTTGTATAACCCATACCTGTAAATGCTTTGCCTACTGTAACAGATATGACTGACATAAGCAGGTTTGAGAAAAGACATAATTCACTCCTGGTAAGCCTAAACCCCTGTGGGATGGAAGTAGAAGAGCACGGGTACACTAGGGAGTAGCCTACTGGCCGCAGGTATCAGCGTGCTGTGGCATCTGTCGGTGTGTCCTGTAAAGGGAAAGAGGAACACAGGTTTATCTGGTGAATCCATTATATGGAACTGGTTAAAAGAGATCCCACTGTATTAATATCTTTCTAATTCACTTATATTCTGAAATGTTTTCTTGTGAGCATGAGAAAAGAATAGAATTACGCTTGACGTACAGGGAGAACCCGTGGGTCTGTGTTGATTGTGAACATCATCTGTTACATGTCTTGTCAGAGAAATGATTGAGAACTGCTATTCTAATATCCGAATCTGATTATGTTATGCCCAGCTTCAAACCCTTCAGTGTCTGCCGCTTGCATGTAGGATGGAGTCGCGGCTCCCTCAGCAGAAAAGGCCCCCGTCGTACAGGTGCAGGATAAGAGCCTAACATACGGGATCTGCTGTGATACCGCTTACCTCCCTATCTTGGTCTTTTCTGTTCCTGTTCTCCTGTGCCAAACTGTGATTCCTTGAATAGACCGAGCCCTTAGTTAACTTCATTCCTCTACAGCAGCTGTTGTCAGTCTGAAGCAGCCTTACTGCTTTTTTAAATCTTATTAACTCCTAGTCATCCTTTTATTCTCATCTCAAGCCACCTTCTCTTCAGGAAGCCTTCCCTGTTTCTCATGTCCACCACCCCCAAGTTTTGTTCTGGGTTAGATGCCTACCCTCTGTGCTCCAGCTCTGTATATACCTCTGTCTCAGTGCTTACTCTGCTGGATAACAATAGTCTGCATATTTGTCTTTATCTTTTACTAGACAGTGAACTCCTTAAGGGCAGAGACTACATTTTTTTAAATCTCTGTATCCCCAGTGCCTGATACACAGAAGGTGCTGATTAAATGTTGAATGAATGAATTCAATTTAAAGGACCACTCCTCCTGTAATCTTCATCATTTTACTAGTTGCCCTACCAAAAGTCTTGAATTCATCCTCTTTCTCTTTGACCCTGCCTCCAGTCTGTGAGCAGATCCTATTGCCTGTTTCTTCATATGGTTTCTAGAATTCAGCCCCTTCCCCCACTACCACCTGTGTCCAAACCACCACTAAATCTTGCCAGGATTATCTTCAGAGCCTCCTAACTGATGTCCTGCTTCCTCCTTTGTCCCCCTCAATATGTATTCAACACAGCAGCCAGTGTGATCATGTTAAAACATAAGTGAGGGCTTCCCTGGTGGCGCAGTGGTTAAGAATCTGCCTGCCAATGCAGGGGACACGGGTTCGAGCCCTGGTCCAGGAAGATCCCACACGCCACGGAGCAACTAAGCCCGTGCGCCACAACTACTGAGCCTGCGCTCTAGAGCCTGCGAGCCACAACTACTGAGCCCGCGTGCCCCAACTACTGAAGCCCATGCATCTAGAGCCCATGCTCCGCAACAAGAGAAGCCACTGCAGTGAGAAGCCCGCGCACCGCAACAAAGAGTAGCCCCCGCTCACCGCAACTAGAAAAAGCCCGCGCGCCGCAACGAAGACCCAACGCAGCCAAAAATAAATAAATAAAATAAATAAATTTAAGAAACATAAGTGAGATTGTATTATTTCTCTGTTCAAAGGACTCCAATTGCTTCCCTTCTCACTCAGAGTAAAAGCCAGAGTCCTTACCTTGTCCTACAAAGCCCTGTGTCACCTGGCCCGCCCGTTCTCCTCACTCACCCCACTGCAAGCCTCACTGACCTCTTCTCCAGGAACACTCCTGGCATGCTTCTGCCTCGTGGCCTGTGTACCTGCTGTTTCCTCTGCCTGGTTACTGCGTGGTTCACTCCCTCACCTCCTTTAAGGTCTTTCCCTAAATGGCCACACTGTTGAAAATGGTGCCCCTTTCTACCCCGCAAAACTTTATCCCCCTTCTCTGCTTAAATTTTCTCCTTAACCTTATCCTCTAACATACTACATATTTTACTCATTTATTCTGTCTTACACCATTAGAACATAAGCTTGAAAAGGACAGGGATTTTCATTTTTTATTTACTTCTGTATCATCAGCACCTACTTAGCACATACTAGACACACAATACGTATTTGATGAGCAGACCATGGATGACTGACTTGCAGGTCATAAACATTTACTTATCCTAAAATACGCATAAAGTTATTTAAGAATTGCTAATTCATACCTCAGATAAAAAAACACCTATTAGCTAGTTTTATGTGTTTCCAGTTGCTTTTAGAAGGTAGGTTTAATATCAGTAAAAATAAAATTTCTAACAGCTCTTGTAAAAAATAGGCTATTGGGGTGAGAATGAATTCCTATCTTTTGAGATTTTCAAAAATAAAGTGAATAATCACCTGGTGATTGGATTAGATGAGTGGATCCACAGGGAACATATGACCATGTCTGGAGACATTTTTGGTTGTCACAACTGGAGGATGCTACTGGCATCTAGTGGTAGAAGGCCAGGGATACTGCTAAACATCCTACACAATTGCACCCCTGCCCTGCCCCAAACTAATAATTATCCAGTCCCAAATGTCAATAGTGTCACAATTGAGAGACCCTTGATCAAATGAATTTTATAGTCCTTTATAATTCTGTGATTCTCCGATTATAGGTCCTCTCTTCTTCTGAAGGTAGGGAATTCCTTGGAAATCACTTTTGCGAGTTTTAAACTCCTCATAACATGTTTTTATATCTTAATGCTTACCGCATTTTTACAATAATTAAAACAGCTTTTTCTCTTCCTGCTGTGAACCCTGTCATTGTGTTACAGTCACTGTAGGAATGAGTTTCATTATCGCCAGGGAGAACTAGGAGCAGTATTATTGTTACTCCACTTCTTCTAGGAACTTAGAGAGTTATTACTATTTATTTTATTTTCACAGAAGAAAACCCAAATAGCTTAATACCCTGGGGAAGAATTTGAGAGCAGAACCTTACAGATAACTTAAATGAAGATGATACTTGCCATTTTTATGAAATTGGAATTTTTATCAATAACTCTTTTTGAATGCCAATGGTGTTATCATTGTTGTGACAGTTGAAGTTAATTTCCTGTCCTTAGGCCTTAAATCTGGTAAGGCAGGTTTGTTCCTGTAGTGTATCAAGTTGCATTCCTTTGTAAGGAGCCAAGCACTTAGATTTATGACCCTGATCTGCCATTTTCTTATCTCAGTGGTCATTGCACGTGTTCCCCAGAAGTGCACCCAATTAACATTCTCCATTTTTGTTTTCTGTCCTTAACTCAGGAGACTCACTACTAATAAAACTTTGTTTTTAAGATTTCAGAAGTAAATAGCTGTGTTTCAATTATCCTTGAATCAGTGAGTGATTTTAGTGAGTGTGTTCAGTTACTGTTCTTCATCTTTTAGCTTTGGTTCTGTTTTCTTATAAATGATTTTTTATGAAGAAAGAAAATAGAATCATTTGAATTGGAAGAAAAACAATTTCCTGTTCTTAAGTAGGTAAGGTATTAGTATTCCCATCTTAGAGCTGAAGTAACAGCCATGGCTTGGAACTGGCAGAAGAATTTTCTACACATAAATAAGCAGACAGCTTGCTTTATCCTGCAGCCGTATCCATCGTGCTTTAGTCAGAGTCGGAATCACTCATCATGTTCGTTTGCAGCTTGTTTTTCCTCCATGGAATGTTGTCCTTTGCTTGATTATATAGGTTGCAAGTTTTTAGTAAAGTTTGGATCCTCAGGTATTTTCCCAGAACTCATAAAATGATAGTGGTTAAAAAATACCTCTCCATCTATTTTGGCTTAGAGGATTAAAGAACTTCTCAGATAAAAAGCTTTGAAATACAAAATGTTCTTACAAGGACTTTATATTCTCTTATTTAAATAATGTGATGCATTTTTGTACTTGACAATGTCCTTAGAATCCTCTCCATCTTTCAGCCTGTGTTAATAATGGGGATGTGTAAGCAGAATTTTGAATAGTGGCTAAATCTTAATCTTTGCTGCATTGCCTCTGAAATGTTTTGTGTGTGCCTACCTCTTGAATAGAACATGAACGGAATTTTGATTTCCAAAGAATTTATTTAATGGGCAACCTATTTCATTTGTTTAGAAAGGTATGTACACTGCGCCTGTCTACAGTATCCACAGAAGCTTGTGATCTCTGGTTCTGAGCTCTCCTGTCTTCATCTTAAAAAAAAAAAAGCGGTAGACTGCTCAGTAGCACTTTCTAGTCTGATTTTTCTGGCTGTTGATTTTTTTTTTGTTAAGTGATGTGTACATTATATTGCATAGGAATACATTATAAAGTCTGGGCAAATGGGCGTGTATTGATAGTCTTCTATCTTGGCCTCTTGGGCACTGGTGCTTTTGTAAAATGAGACTAGCAAGAATCTCTAGTTAAGACTTTTTCAGATTATGATCAATGCCTCAAGTGATAATGTATGACTATACTGAGTCATAACTAAAGATGACTCCTTTGTGTTATGTGAAAAAATATAACAAATACAACTTATAAAATTATTTGATAATGCCTTTTATTTTGAGAAATGTGTTCTCACAATGTTTCTAAGAGAGAGGTGCCAAAATATCTTACTTTTGAAACTGCATTCAGCTAATGAAAATTTAGAATTTGAATTTCCTGGTGTTTTCACCAAGCTTAGCCTTCGTGCTTTCTATATATAGTATGTTTTGAGACTCCTTAAATCAAAACATTCTTAATCATGTTGTATTTAAGCGGCTTTTAGTAAAAGAAGATTTCTCTTCCTTATAATTGTGCCTCTTGGTTCTTCAGAGTATGGCTAGAGCCAGATAGCTTGATATACCATTGTTTGCTGAGTTTGCTCATGAGTTTACTTGTTAAGTATTTATTTAACAAACATTTATAAAGTATATACTGTGTGTCAGGCACTTTGTTACAAGTCTGTCTGGTATTTTTCTCTAATCATTTCAGGACTGATGAGGAATATTTTAATAACTCAAGGTGGTGTTAAATTGGGATCATGTGTTTTCAAAAAAGAAGCACCTGGCTCATTATATTGTTCCACTCTGAGGCCACCTTGGGCGGCCAAGATCCCCATCCTTAAACTTGTAAGGATTATGATGCTTGTGAAACTGTTTCAGGTGTTTTTGTGATGGTTCATAACTACTGCTTGCTGCCTGCCTATCCTAATTCCCCAAGTGATGAAGAACTCTTCTGTGAGCCTTCAGTCCCTGTTGAAGCACTTTCAAATGTCACACTTTCTCTCATTTATTGTCCTAGATCCATACTCACTTAAAACCATGTGAGCTACTTACATGAGAGTTGTAAATTGTGTGTTTTATGTGATATTGTCATGGACTTATTTAGCATGTGATCAACAAGTCACTTCCCTGTCTTAAAGCTGTTTTTAAAAACTGTACTTAGAACTATATCAAAATTGCTACTTTGGTGGTTATATAAATTGACAAACAGATTGCCTCCTGTTATACAAATGAGGAAACTCAGTACTCTCTTCATGTGGAGAAGTACTGCTGCCAGCCATTCTGCTATCAGCAAGGCTTCTGAATTGCTTCTAACAGTAGTGGCTTGTGTTGTACCCTGGCACAAAGGGACACCTTACCTTAGGTCTCCTAGTAGGTCAGTGGCAGAAGTATAACTGAAACATTGGTGTGTAGCTTTAACATAAGACAGCAAAGCTTTAAAGGTTACATTTTGCTTTCCCTTTGTCTCTCCCCCTTTCTTTTTAAAGGAGTGGTGAATGTGCTGCTAACAACTCCACTCTGGGTAGTAAACACCAGACTGAAGCTGCAAGGGGCAAAATTTAGGAATGAAGACATTGTACCAACCAACTACAATGGTATTATTGGTGAGTGTCTCTTGGGTGAGTTCCTTTTTAAAGATTTTCTTTTCTCTTTGTATCTGGAATTTATCACCATGATAATGCTACAACCTCAAATCTCAGTGCCCAACAGTAAGTATTTGCTTAGCTCATGTGTCTCTGGATTGACAGGGATTTGACTCATCTAGGCTGACTCCAGCCCAGGAGTCTCAGCTCCTTGTGTCTAGGAGTCTCAGCTCCATGTGTCTAGGGGTCTCAGCTCCATGTGTCTCTCTTCCTTTTCCTGGGACCAACCTGAGCATATTCTTCTCTTGGTGATGGCAAAAGCACAAGAGGACATGCCCAATCATACAAGCATATTTCAAGCCCCTGTTTGCATTTTGTCTGCTAACATACTCTTTGCCAAAGCACAACCAATGGCCAAGCCCCAAGATAAGGGGTAGAGAAATATACCCATGGAGTATATCCCATGGAGCATAGGTGGGAGGGGATGAATATTTCTGAAGAGCAATCTGCTACTTTTTTTTCCCTAGTGTTTTCTTTAGATAAAGATACCAGATTAGCATCTGATATCTTTGTGCTTCTGCTTTTTAATAGTATTACATTGCCAGGTTCTCCTTTCCCATGCTTCCATCTTTGTAATGAGAACAGTGGTTTTCTTATAAGGCAATCCTATAAAATGGACTCCAGAGAACTATCTAATCTTCTTCTTTTTTTAATAAATTTATTTATTTATTTATTTTGGCGGCATTGGGTCTACGTTGCTGTGCACGGACTTTTTCTAGTTGCAGCGAGCAGGGGCTACTCGTTGTTGCGGTGCGTGGGCTTCTCATTGTGGTGGCTTCTCTTGTTGCGGAGCAGGGCTCCAGGCACGTGGGCTTCAAGAGCTGTGGCACGCAGGCTCAGTAGCTGTGGCTTGTGGGCTCCAGAGTGTAGGCTAAGTAGCTGTGGTGCACAGGCCTAGTTGCTCTGCAGCATGTGGGATCCACCCGGACCAGGGCTCGAACCCATGTCCCCTGCATTGGCAGGCAGATTCCCAATCACTGTGCCACCAGGGAAGTCACCTCTAATCTTTTTCTGTACTGACCTTTGTTGTGAAACACATGGGCTATCAGTTCACAATTCTGTGTAGTACAGAGTTCCCAGTGGTGGTGATGATTACTTAGGAAAACTTGACATGCTAACCCCAGATTTGTCAGGAAGGGTTGCCTATGAGTGAAATTGGTCTCTCAGTAACTTGGTGATGGTCAGTATCTGATGATTATTCAAAAGTAGTTAACTGATTAACTTGTCATTGCAAGAAGGAAATCTTGATAGAATCAGTATGATAGAATACTGATAGAATCAGGTTTGTGTTCTGGGTACATTGTCTTCTCTAGTTAGGGGATTGTCATCAAAGGTCCTTGATTTCTTGCTCAGATGCTTTTCACCAGATCATTCGCGATGAAGGAATCCTGGCTTTATGGAATGGCACATTTCCCTCCTTGCTGTTGGTCTTCAATCCTGCCATCCAGTTCATGTTCTATGAAGGTTTAAAACGGCAGCTTTTAAAGAAACGAATGAAGGTAAGCCCTGATTCTGAAAGCAGCAGACAATCCCTGACACCTTCTTGCTGTTTAGATTGATGCAGTTTGTTCTTCCTTTGCTTTCCAGCTTTCTTCTTTGGACGTGTTCATCATTGGTGCAATAGCCAAAGCAATTGCCACCACGGTCACCTATCCTCTGCAGACAGTACAGTCAATTCTGAGGGTGAGTGCAGGGGTTCTCCCTGCATTTAGTCAAACAACATTCTAAAATACGTGGGTTCCCTGTTTGAAGCAATGTTAATAAAGCAGTAAAGTAGTCCGGAGCATTCCTCATCCATTTTTTCCATTATTTGATATTTTGCTAACCAGTCTGGCTGTCAGTTGGTTTCCTATTTGGTTTGGAACGAAGTTTACATTTGCGGTTTCTTTGGTAACATGCTGTCTCAGAAAACCCAAATATGGAAGACATTCTTTATTTTTATTTATTTATTTATTTTAATTAATTAATTTATTTATTTATGGCTGTGTTGGGTCTTCGTTGCTGCTTGCGGGCTTTGTCCAGTTGAGGTGAGCAGGGGCTACTCTTCGTTGCGGTACGTGGGCTTCTCATTGCGGTGGCTTCTCATTGCGGAGCACGGGCTCTAGGCATGTGGGCTTCAGTAGTTGTGGCACACGGGCTCAGTAGTTGGGGCTCGCGGGCTCTAGAGCACAGGCTCAGTAGTTGTGGTGCATGGGCTTAGTTGCTCCGCGGCATGTGGGATCTTCCCCGACTAGGGCTCGTACCCGTGTCCCCTGCATTGGCAGGTGGATTCTTAACCACTGTGCCACCAGGGAAGTCCCGGAAGTTCTTTAAAGACCTCAGGAAAATATAAGTTTGCTTCCTTCACATTCAAGTTGATTTGCTTGGTGCCCAGGGTAGATTATCCTTTATAAGATCAGAGATTCATTCAGGAGGAATGAATGATTTAGCTTTTCTGAAGCACTTTAAAATTTGTAGCTTTTCATTCATTCAGTTATTTATTCATTGAAATATTTTTAAGCACCCACTCTGTGTGAGGAACTGGGTGCACACGGTGAATAAAAGCCATAGTCCCTGCCCTTATGGAGGCAACAAAGGAGAGAATGAACATGTAAATAAGCAAAATAAATAGGTAATTGCAAATTGAGGAAACAGCTATAAAGGAAGTGAACAGCATTCTATGATTTAGTGGAGAGGGGCATGATGGGGGTCTTCTCAGGTGGCATGATTGGAGATGGGCTCCTCTGAGGAGCCATATGTAAATCAAGACTTAAAGGAAGGTAAGGATCCAGCTGTGCAAAGAGCAGAAGAAAGAGCATTCCAGGTAGAGGGAACGTGATGTACCGAGAGCTTGGTGAATCCTAGGAACTGAAAGGAGGTCATTGTGGCTGGAGCAGGGAGCAGGTTATTAGAAAAGGAGCAGGGAGCCTATAGGTAAGGACAAGATTTTATTCTCTCTGCAGTGGGAAACCTTTGCAGGGCTTTAGACTAGAGAGTAATGTGATCTGATTTACAATTCGAGAAGATTACTGTGACTGTTCAGTGGTGAATTGGTCAGAAGGCTAAGAGAAAAGGAGGTTGTCAGGTTAGGAGGCTATTTCGGTCATACAGGTAACATGTGAGGGTGGCCTGGACTATGGTGGTAGCAGTGGGGAGGATAGATTCGAGGTCTGTTTGGGAGAAAAAAGTCAAAGGACTTGCTGATAGGTAAAATGAAGGTGGAAGTGAAAGTATTTCAGTTCAAAAAGATTATTCCCTTCTGTTAAAAGTATTTTTACTAATGTACTATTTTTAAATTGGTACTTAACATAAAGAAATTCAGTAGCAGTCAAATAAATGTATTTTGACACTTTTATAATAGAAACATATAATGTGAAGAGCTTAGATTGCAGAGATTCTAATTAATTAGTGTTTATCATAACTTCTTAAAGGATTGGAAGCCATACCATCAATATCTAAATCTTCATCGTGGGCATGGCTTTTTCTTTTGAGGTAGAATTTTCCCCATGATTCTCTGTAAAATGAAAATTCTCCTGCTTGCTTCATTGAGAAAATATTTCTTATTTTCACTTATTTCATTGAAATAATTTATTTCAATGAAATAAGAGGATTAATTAAATCTGAATACTAATGGATATTTTTATTACCATATGCTGTAACATGTTACTCCAACATAATTTCCTCTGCAAGTGGAAATTGAGATAAAGAAAGCGGTAGCAAGCAGTAATTATTTATCTTTTTTTCTTCTTCCCCAGTTTGGACATCACAGACTGAACCCAGAAAACAGAACACTGGGGAGTCTTCGGAACATTCTCTATCTTCTTCACCAACGAGTAAGGTGAGCTTTGTAGATGGTTCACATTCTGTCCTCTCTCTTTTTTTTTTTCTTAATTTATTTTATTTATTTATTTTTGTCTGCGCTGGGTCTTCTTTGCTGCACGCGGACTTTCTCTAGTTGTGAGCGGGAGCCACTCTTGGTTACGGTGCACAGGCTTCTCATTGTGGTGGCTTCTCTCATTGCGGAGCACGGGCTCTAGGTGCGCGGGCTTCAGTAGTTGTGGCACGCGGGCTCAGTAGTTGTGGCTCACGGGCTCTAGAGCGCAGGCTCAGTAGTTGTGGAGCACGGGCTTAGTTCCTCCGCGGCATGTGGGATCTTCCCGGACCAGGGCTCGAACCCGTGTCCCCTGCATTGGCAGGCGGATTCTTAACCACTGTGCCACCAGGGAAGCCCTCTGTCCTCTCTTTTAACAGCCCTCTCTGCCAAGAAGTGGTTGGATTTGCTTACCTTGCACTTCTGTCTTGGCAGTGGCAGCCTAGAAACCTCTCCCTTGCCTGCTGTGCTCAGACATTTCTCACTTTAGGGGCTAAGTGAGATATGACAGCATTTTGGGAAATTATGGAAAAGTTTAGGTCCTTATTCTTTATTAGTTACAAAGATTCAGTACTCCTTTAGAAAAGGAATCCTCCTATGAAATCCTGCCATTTGTGACAACATGGATGGACCTTGAAGGTATTATGAAGTAAGTCAGGCAGAGAAAGACAAACATGTGATTTCACTCATATGTGGAATCTAAAAACAAACAAACTCATTGATGCACAGAACAGACTAGTGGTTACCAGAGAGGAAGAGGGTTCAAGGGTGGGCAAAATGGGTGAAAGGAGTCAGCTGTACAGTAATGGACGTTACTGGACTTGTGGTGGTGATCACTGTGTAGTGTATACAGATGTCAAATTATAATGCTGTATACCTGAAACATATAATTTTAAAAAATAGAGAGCGCCCTCCTGTAATCTAATATAGAGACCACTCTGCTGAGTAGTCCTCCATCGATGACATATCCTATGACCTCTCGTAGATAGAAATAAGCAGCTATTAGAGAGCAGCAGTCATAGCGGGAAAGGGAGGGAAGAGTAGGAAGAGTTACAACAATTATCATCATAATGATGACAACAGTGATGATGATGATGAGAGCAGCTAACACTGTTGAGTGTTTGCTATGTGGCAGACACTAAGCCAGACGCTCTACCTGGGTAATCTCACTTAATCCCAACAACAGCCCTATGAGGCAGGTACTGTCGTCATTTCCCCGTTTCATTTAAAGAAACTGACCCCTAGGGAAGTCAAATAGATCAGCACCTTTGAAGCAAAAGCTGCTGTAACTTTATTACTGTTTCTAGATGTAAGATATTTTAAAATAAATTTATTATAAAGATAGAATATGCTTGGGATAAAAAATAAAATCAAAGATAAAGAATTGGTATAAAGTAAAAAATAAATGCTGACCATACCAAGTGTTGGCAAGAATGTGAAGCGACCAGAACTTTCCTATGCTGGTGGGAATTTAGAATGGCACAACCACTTTGGAATGCAATTTGGCATTTTCTTATAAAGCTAAACATACACCTACCATAGACCCAACCATTCCCCTTCAAGGTATTTACCCAAGACAAATGAAATGCATCTACACAAAGACCTGTGCATAAATGTTAATAATGGCTTTATTTGTAAGAGTCAGAAACTGGAAACACCCCAAATGTCCATCATCAGATGAGTAGATACAAGTTGTGGTATACCTATACAGTGGAATACTATTCAGAAAGGAAAAAGAAATAATTACTGATACATGCAAAAACGTGGATGGATCTCAAAATAATTTTTCTGAGTAAAAGAGGTCAGTATGAAAAAGATTTCATACTGTATGATTCCACTTATGTAAAACTTAGAAAATGCAAATAATCTACAGTGACAGAAAACATATCAGTGGTTGCTTAGGGCCAGAGTAGGTGGAGGGAGAGTGATTGCAAAGGGACGTGAGGATACTTTTGTAGGTCATGGATATGTTCACTACCTTGAAGGTGGTGATTGTTTCATGGGTCAAAACCATCAAACTGAAGTCATTTAAACTCCAGTAAAGCTATAAATATGTGCACACCTACTGTGTTTTCTCTCCTATCTCTTTACCAAGAGTTAGTCACTGCTAACAAAAAGTGCATGTATTTCCAGAATACTGTATAAAACATATATTTTGGGTATTCATTTTTATACAAATGGAATCATATGGTAATACTGTTTTGTACCTTGCCTTTTTGTAAAAACGTTACAAACAATCCTTCACATCAATATCTGTACATTTATCTAGTTTTTTTAAATGACTGCGTTTTTTGTTACATAATATGCCATAATTTATTGACCAATACACTTATGATAAATATTTAGTTTGTTTCCAGGTTTTTGCCTTTACAAACATTGACAAATGAATAGCCCATAAATTTAGCTTTGTATACCTCAATTATAATTGTAGAGAAAATTCCTTGAAGTGGAATTACTTAAGAAGTTTGAACATACAAAATTTTGATAGGTATTGCCATGTTGACCCAAAAAGATGATACCCATTTCCATTTCTACCAGCATTGTGAGAGTTAAGGAAGATGTAGTTAAGAAAGTTAAGAAGGTAGTGTCAACAGGAAATCTTTAGAGTTATATAGTTTTTAAATTCAGCGTGTTTTTACATCTTTCATCTTGTTTGGTTCTCACTCAGCCTTGTGCGTGTGGAAGGGTGACTATATTCCCATTTTTGCAGATCAGGAAGCAGGTTTAGAGAAAGTGACTTGCCCAACACCAGACAGATGCAGGCAGAGCCAGATGTTCAAACTCACACTAAGTAAGCACTCAGGGACCATTGAATGAATGTTCATCCACTAGAACATTCTACAATGATGGAAATACCTGTTCTGTTCGGTAGGGTTGCCACCAACCACGTGTGGCTGTTGAGCACTTGAAATACTGCCAGTACAATTGAGAAACTGAATTTTAAATTTTATTTAAATTTAAATGACCATGTGTGGCTAGTAGCTACCATATCGGACAGTGCAGTATACCATGCCAGGCCTCTCCAAACTTTTGATTGATTAAGAACACCTGAAGTGCTTATTAAAATACAGATTCATGCCTCCCCTCTGGAGCGGGGCCTGGCAGTCTTCATTTCTAAACAGACCCTGGTGATTCTGATGTGAGTGGATGTGAAGAAAATCGACACTACTGTGTATCTTTCCTTTACTACTGACACAGAGCACTTCACTTCTGGCACTTCCGGTCACTAGACGTTGCATGGGGGGTTCCCCGCACCAGGCAGTTCTGTGTGATACCAGCCGGGCGTCCCGTGATTTAACTCCGTTCTGATGCTGCGTACCCGGGGATAGCATTAGATCCCACAGGTTAAGGAAGGGCTCACTCCTAGGATGCTGACCCTCACTTCAGATGACAGTCACAGGTAGTCGGTCCCCAGGTTACACAAAACTTCTGTCTGACTTGGCTACGAATTGGAGGTTGCCATGACCTCCTCCCCCTTGGGTATGATTGTTTGCTAGAGCAGCTCACAGAACTCAGGGAAAGGGAAACACGTACATTTACCAGTTCATTAAAGAATACAGATGAGTAGCCATATAAAGAGATCTGGGAGGGTCCCAAGCACAGGAGCTTCTGTCCCCGAGGAGTTGGGGTACATCACCCTCCTGGTACATGGATGTGCTCACCAACTTGGAAGCTCTCTGAACCCCATACTTTTGGGATTTTTATGGAGGCTTCGTTATGTAGGCATGATCTATCATTAACTCCATTTCCGGCCCCCTCCCCTCTCTGGAGAATAGTGAGTGGGGCTGAAAATTCCAAGTTTCTTATCACAGCTTGGTCTTTCTGGTGACCAGCCCCATCCAGGAGCCCACCAAGAATCACCTCATTAGAACAGAAGACACTACTATCACCGAGGAAATTGAGGGATTTAGGAACTCTATATCAGGATCTAGGATCAAAGACTAAATATTAGAATAAGAAATGTTCCTAGTGCTCTTATCACTTAGGAAATTACAAGGGCTTTAGGAGCTCTGTGCCAGGAACTGAGGACAGAGACCAATATATATTTTTTCTGTTATCTCCCAGCAGACCTCACCTTGAGAAACATTGAAGTGGACTTTCTTGGCTTTCTTGGGGGAACATAATTCAAATTAGTCAATGAACTAGAAATTCATGGGTCAAGGCTTTTCATTCCTATTTATCACATGATTTGCTCCAAATAATAAGTTTTCACACATAGCAAATGTATAAAATGTAGACTAGCTTCTGAATGGAGTGCTTGATTAGCTTTAATCTCTCAGTCTGCGTGCTGTATATAGCCCTGGAGTTGCTGATGAACTAGCATGTGAGATTAATTCACTCTCAAAAAGTAACTTTGGAGACATCAGTTACTCTGAACTCCTGGTTCTAGCTGAAGCATTCTTCTCTGTGGTTAGAGCAGTGGGTCTAAAGGGCTGGTGTCCAGGCTGGCCTCATCATCCTCATCACCTGGGAGCTTGTTAGAAATTCAAATTCTTGAGTCCCATCCCAGACTTAATGAATCGGAAACTCTGGAAGGGACCCAGCAATCTGTGGTTCACCAAGCTTTTCCAGTGATTTTGATGTATGCTAGATGTGAGAACCACTTGGTTAGAAGATCAAATGTGGACTTCCCTGGTGGCTCAGTGGTTAAGAATCCGCCTGCCAATGCAGGGGACACGGATCTGAGCCCTGGTCTGGGAAGATTCCACATGCTGCAGAGCAACTAAGCCCGTGCACCACAACTACTGAGCCTGCGCTCTAGAGCCCACAAGTCACAGCTACTGAGCCCACGTGCCACAACTACTGAAGCCCGCGTGCCTAGAGCCTGTACTCCGCAACAAGAGAAGCCACCACAGTGAGAAGCCCGCGCACTGCAGCGAAGAGTAGCCCCCGCTCGCCGCAACTAGAGAAAGCCTGCGTGCAGCAACAAAGACCCAATGCAGCCAAAAATAAATAAATAAATTAATTTAAAAACAAAAAAGAAGATCAAATGTATGGGAAGACTCAGAATTGGAGAGCTTTTCATTTCTGTCACTTTCTCTCGTTTTGATGAGGCTACAATGATCTAAACCAATTGGCAGCTTTCCTACCATTTAGGGACTGTTAGGTTGAAATAACTGAGTTGGGAGAGTGTTAAAGTCAAGATCTAAGAGTTCTTTGTTAGATCCCAGATTTTGGCATAAAAATGGTTTTAGGATTTTAGGATCTGTACCCTATCTGTGGGATACTGTCAGCATTCCACTAATTAATGGTGGCTGTGAAGAAATACTAAACTTTCATCAATCCCCAAATGCGTTTAAAGATAAGAAGTACTTAAACAACAGAAGTCCATTATATCTAAAACGTCCATTGCTTCTTTTGATCCTAAGAATAAACCTTTGCAAAACAGTATTGCTTCTTTGAAAACCTTTTGTTTTTTCTCACCTCTTTCCTTTTAGGCGTTTTGGAATAATGGGACTCTACAAAGGCCTTGAAGCCAAACTGCTGCAGACAGTCCTCACTGCCGCTCTCATGTTCCTCGTTTATGAGAAACTGACGGCTGCTACCTTCACGGTCATGGGGCTGAAGAGCGCACGCAAGCGCTGAGGCACCTTCCACCGCCAGGCACTCAGAGATGCTCAAGACAGGGGATCCTTCTCTGTGAAGAGAAGCGGTTCCCCTTTTACTTGCGCCTTCCACTGAGAATTTTACCCTCATTGGCTTGAAATGCATCTAAGTTTACACATGGAGTATAGCCAGCTTGACCTGTTACCAACTTAGTTTTTGTGATGGTTGGTTGAATTTTGTGGGGGAGGTTGGGCCAATGGCCATATGAAAAGAGAACATTATTGAAAACCTAAAACTGAAAGTTTATGGGGGTTTATTGGTTTTTTTGAGGGGAATAGACTCTTGCTCTCATGTATAATCTTTTCCAGGTAAAGTCTTTTTTAGATTTACCAGATGGTCCCTTTCCCTTGAACCCTCCCCCAGGTCCTAGGGCAAATTTGCTACCATGTAATTCTCCTCATATACTCTTGTATGTCTTCATCTTGGTATTTTCTTCACTAAAAATGTTATGACTATGCCATAAGCATGACTTTATTTTTCTTGGCATTTTTTTCCTCCTGCTTAAGGAAAGGTATCTTCTTTAGTGTGTGAGCTATTTATTTTGTGGGGGAAATGAAAATTATTAATTCCAAATGATTCTCTTATAAACTATTTGTAAATATCACTTATTTAGTATTTGACGTAATTTTAAAATATTTATTTTGAATCAACCTTTTCATTACAAAACTTGAGGTTTTACGTTCATCCATCTAGGCCCCAATAAATTGTCAGCACAAAAGTCATTCTTAAAAGTTGCCCTTTACAGTATTACATTGAGTTTACAAGCAGCTGGTACAAATCACAGAAAAGGGAGAGGGAGCAGATACCTTGTTTAGGCTCTGGAATATTATCTTCTTTTATAAACTCTTGGTAGAGACTGTATATTTTGAGAATAAACTTGATTGAGGTTATTTCTATTTGGAAACATTCCTTAGAGTCCTGCTACTCAGAGTGGTGCCTCAAGCAATAGCATCGACATCACCTGGGAGCTTATGGACATGCAGTCCCAGATCTTCTGAATCATATTCCGCATTTTAACAAGATACCTAGGTGATTTGTACTCACGTCAAAGTTCAAGAGACCTTAGAGCTCTTGACCCCGCAGAAGATACAGTTGGTTTCAATTATGGAAACCAAGACAAAGATTGTTCTCAAAGGAAAGATAGACTAATGTATTAGAGCAACCTCTGAAAAAACTGGGAGTCCTATGTCATCATTTACTTTCACCTCGTAGCACATGTTCAGGTTCGTAGGACTTTTATTATGTGGCCAGCAATGAATTTAGACATCTCAAGGCACTTAAGAAGCAAACTCCCTTGATATTAGTAGAACAACAGCTTAGTTCTACTTAGTTTGATTTAGTTTTTGTCCCTATAACACAATGACAGGTTTTTCATTTATAAGTCTAATTCAGTCAGAGTCAGAGTAATAATCAAGTGTCTGTGGACTGCAGTATTTAAATTCAATTTTGAGAGTGGAAATTTCTTTCTCTTATTTCTCCTCTGGTTCCTGTGGTAATTTCAAAATATGTAATTTTTAAACTAGTAATAATTGAAAGATCATTGTGTTGTTCTAGAAAACAAGAACTAAGAGGAACTGATAATCTGGGAACTAGACTGAGCACTCCCCTATTTAAGCTAGAGAACTGAAGACAGAGAATTGGCCCCATTACTACTTTTTATTTTATATTAAGGTATGTGTTGTGTCTGTGGCGAGGCTTGGGTGGGGAGCATGGGAGAAGAATGATCATAAAGGTGCCATGTGTACTTTTGTTACTATTTTAATTTTGATGTTCACTTTGGAACTTGAATTTTGAGCTCAGGGTATTGTGTATTGTTGGTATGTTTAAATAATTTCCAAGTCAGATTATATAGTTATATTAGATGTTTATGATGTGAGAATGTATTTGATGCTTCTTTCTTTTCTGATTTTATGAAGGAACAATTTCATAATGAGGTTTATATTCCCTTTGGAAGCTTACAGACTCACTGCATAGTTGAAACTAGGTAATGACTCACCCGGTTTTGTAACCTTTGATTATTAATAAGTTACTTGAGAAAACTAAGGAGCCGAAGTCTATACTAGGGGAATGGAAAATTTTTTCTTTTTGATTCTTTATGAGGTTTCTCTAGAATGTGAGGATTAAGAGCCTTAGGGATCATGTCAGTGTCACCTCAGTAGAAAATTTAGTCTGTGTTTTTAAGTGGACACTAATATTTCCACCCTTGTCTATTTTACAATTAAGTTCGAAATGCAGAAATAGGATTTACCATAAGAACAAAAGCAGTGGGAGTTAGAATCTTGGGTTTTATTCCCGGCTCTGTCACTGACTAGCAAGTTATGTCATCTCCTTGTGCTTCAGCTTTTTGATAAGTGGAGATAATAATACTCACTACCCACTTCAGAGGATGTTTGAGAGCTAATGATGTCAGCTAAATCCCTTTATGATCGTGGGAGAGGGAAGATCTGAGTGAAACTTGTGACAAGCCTAGATTTATATAGCAATTTCCCTTCTTAAAGCTTGTGCACTTTCTCATTTTATAACCCCAATATCTCTGTGAAATAGGTAAGGACGAGTAACAGTATCCCCGTTTAATTAACAAGGAAATTGAGACAGAACTATCAAATGACTTGCCTGGTTGGAGTCAGGGCTAAAGTTGGGTTTCCTGCAGTCTAGTGTGATGATTGCGAGAATAGGTTCTGGAATTAGACAGACCTAGGTTCAACTCCAGTCCTACTCTTTACCAGCTGTGGGAACAAAGCAATCGCTGAACTGGTATAAAACTCAGTTTTCTCAACTGTGAAGTGGAGATCTTGATAAACCTACCTCATAGGGTGATCGTGAGGATTAAATGAGATCATATACGTAAATTTCTTAGCACAAGGCTTGCCACATGGGAAAGCTAGATAAATGTTAGTGATGACTATTATTATAATATTATTATTATTGATGAGGGATATGACTGTTTGAATAGATGCAACTGTGGTTTGGTGGAAAGCACACTGGATTTTGAGCCAGATCTGGGTTCGGATTTTCATTCTATCACTTGAAAGCATTGTGGCCACAGACAAGTCATTTCCTCACCTTTCTTAGTCTTTATGTGTTTATTTGTCTAATAGAAATGATTACCGCACAAGGCTGTTTTATATATTTTTTAAAATTTTTCTTTAATCCTTCTTTAATCTTTAGAACAGGATGTAAATATACATATATATATAAGATATAGATATACATATATATATGCATCTGGCATATATATATATATAGATAGATGAGGATGTAGATATACATATATATATGCATCTGGCAGAGTACATGATGTATAAATGTGCTTGATAAATGCCAGGGTTTTCTATTCAGATGTAATTAACATATAACATTTTATTAGTTTCAGATGTACAACATAGCGATTTGATGTACATATATATTGCAAAATGATTACCACAGTAAATCTAGTAAACATCTATCACTAAAACATCCATCAGATAAATGCTGTTTGAACCAAGAAAACCTTCTAGGTTTTACTTTGGGGCAGTGTTTCCTCTTTCCATTTGTTTTAATTGTGAACATTTCTTTTCTGGGAGGCTTTTGTGTACCTCCTCAAAAGTGAAGCCAAATCCAGTAAGTTAATGTTTTATCCAGTATTCAGATTAAGGCCCCCAAACATTTATCAGTTCATCAGTAAAATACGAACTGGTTCAGTAGCAGAAAGTCACTGGCTGAGCTAGCGTCTCATCTTGGCTCTCTGGAAAAGCTAAAGAATTGTGACTTCATGGTGCCAAATGCCACACATCTCTGGAGAGCCCTCCCTCTGGGCAGGTAAATAAATTACTTACCTAGCAGTGTTGACTGTCACCAGAATACCAAATATATATGAAGATTCACTTGTAGGATATTTATATATGCAGTGAATGTAATTAATGTGACCCCCACAGGGTTTTTACCACTATAGAAATGAAAGGGCCTTGGGTTAGTGCTGATGTTTATGGGGCATACTGGTAGCCCCTGAAAACTGTGTTCACTGGGACATAAGAGACAAGAAAATAACTCATCCATGGGCTAGGTGAGAGAAGAAAAGAAAGAAAATTACTATGTAAAGGCAGAGTGAAGAAGAAATTAGGAGATGGATAGAAGGTTCAGGGGGAGGGAGGGACAAGGCACCAGTGCCTAGCACAGCACTCAAGGAGACATGCTCAAAAAATGTTCATAGACTGGGCAGTGAACTGTGGAACCCAGCAAATGATGTCCAGTCTGGGGAAAGGGAAGGAAAACTCAGTTTGGAACTAACCATGAAAATGGGTAATGGAACTTCCGTGCATTAGTGCCTGGTAAATGCCAGACACAATTAACTTACATACATCTTGATATCTTTGTAATAACTCTAAATATATGAGGTTCATTCCCATTAACAAACTAGTTAAGGCTTCAAGAGTAACTTATCTATGGTCACTCAATCATTGAGGGTCAGGATTTAAAATTTAAGCTGACTCCAGGACTTTCTACATTGCCACACTACATCCCTCAGATATCCTTAAAAGTAAGACTTCTAAGCCAGGGCATGGTTCCCTTTTACAACCTAGAGGGGCATATGATTGAAGATATGTAATTCTTTCTGTAATGAACTACCTGAACCCCAGTATGATGCTACAAGTCTCAAGGAAAGCCTGTGGCCTCTGTATCCAAGGGTGGCTCCATAAATCCATGCTGTTTCTTGCTTCAGTGCCTGTGTTTATAGTTTCAGGAATCTCTTCCTACTATTCTTGGTGAACTGCCCAGATCAGGCATCAGCTCTTCCTGGAAGCCTTTCTGGAACTTTGCTTCCTCCTACCCACCCACCTCCAAAGACTTCTGTACTCCTTTACTATTTTGTACATATGTCTATCATCGACCTACTCCATTGAGTTTTGAATCGCAGTATCTCTGTCTTCCCCTAGATACCAACTTCTTCCAGCGCAGGAAACGAGACTTTCAAGTAGAGTGTCACTCAGGGTAGGCACTCAGTTGTCGCATGAGTGTTTTTGGCTAAAGATAGTGCTGACCTTTCTCCAGTCAAGTGCATCTGTTAATTATGAGTTTACATATTTTAGAATTCTTGTCCTTTGGCATTTTCTTGGTTGTTGATGATCAGTTTTTCATATTTCTTTTCCTTAGATTAATTAGTTCACACTTTTTTGAAGTATACTTTATTTTGCTAGTCATTTGGCTTTTTTAACCTTTACAGATCAATTATTTCTTTGCTTTAATTGTAGTCACCAAAATTACCTAACTGTAGTGGTATCGCTTATCTAATTCTTCCATGTGTACTTCATTCTTGTTTTGCTTTAGTTTCTGTAGAACCTATTGACAGAGTAGATGGCCAGCCAAGTAGGTGATTCTCCTATGTGGGTGTGGTACGTAGGACCTTATTAAATTGCAAATTCCTATTCTAGGAATAACATTCTATTCATTTATTCAAGAAATCGTTTTTGATTACCTCCCATATCCAAGCACTATGGCAGTTTGCTGGGATTACCCTGATGAATAATACTTAGTCTCTGCATGGGGGTCAGACAAAAAACAACTTGCAATTCTACCACTAATGAGTTCTCATAAGAAATGTAATGTAGGGAACTCCCTGATAGTCCAGTGGTTAGGAGTCTGTGCTTTCATTGCCGAGGGCCTGGGTTCAATCCCAGGTTGGGGAACTAAAATCCCACAAGACACGCGGCATTGCCAAAAAAAAAAAAAAGTAATGTAAATGTTCAGGAGTTGCTTTGGGAGCATGGAGAGGCTGGGCCCACCTCTGTCTTGTTCTGTGTAATCAGAAGGCAACATTTGAATGAAGAACACACCAAGTAAGACTTCCCTGGTGGTGCAGTGGTTAAGAATCCGCCTGCCAAAGCAGGGGACACAGGTTCGAGCCCTGGTCTGGGAAAATCCCACATGCCACGGAGCAACTAAGCCCGTGCGCCACGACTACTGAGCCCGTGTGTCACAGTTACTGAAGCCCGCGCGCCTAGAGCCCACGCTCGGCAACAAGAGAAGCCGCCGCAATGAGAAGCCCGTGCACATCAACGAAGAGTAGCCCCCGCTCGCCACAACTAGAGAAAGCCCGCGCACAGCAACGAGGACCCAACGCAGCCATAAATAAATAAATAAATAAAGAGCACATCAAGTAATGGGAAGAGGACCTTCTTTTTTTTTTTTTAAGTTAATTAGGCCACTAGTTTATTTATTTTTTAAAATATTTACTTATTTATTTGGCTGCACGGGGGCTTTAGTTGTGGCATACGAACTCTTAGTTGCGGCATGTGAGATCTAGTTCCCTGACCAGGGATTGAATACGGGCCCCCTACATTGGGAGCACAGAATCTTAGCCACTGTACCACCAGGGAGGTTAGAGGACCTTCCTGATGGAGGAAATAAGTAGTTTTGCAAAGTAGAATGAGGGTGATGCTTTATTATTTGTACATTGGTTTGAATTGGATACAGAAGCTTCCCAACCTAGATCTCTGAGTTGAACACATGTTGGAATGGTGGTGGCTACTGAGAACCTGCAACAAGGAAGAAGAGGCGATCAGGACCCTTATCCTGCTTAACAGTTTTATCTATAGTTAGATTTGGGTCTAAACAAAGAAGATACATTCCCTGTACTCCATGAATTTAAAATCTAATTTTAAACATACTTTGAAAATTAGACGTAACATGAATCATTTTGTTCTACCTCTATGAAGAAGGGCCAGCAAGAGTAGTTTAGGGTATCGTGAATTGCTGTGACTATCAAAAGGTCTGGAGTTGCACTTTATCTGGATCAATGTGGACATGTTTACTTAGAAAATAGCTCTGAGCCTAGTTGAGGCTAAAACCCTAAGTACTTTATCGTGCATTTGTTCGTGTATTAAAAATTATGAAAGCAGTGAAGACTTAAGGGAAGGGGAATTTTAATACACATTTGTTCGTGTATTAAAAATTATAAAAGCAGTGAAGACTTAAGGGAAGGGGAATTTAAAAATTGAGGCAGTCCTTTCTATTTCTCTTTTAATTTACAACTAGTTTATAGGTGTGGCATTTACAGATTTTTTTCCTAATGCACTCATTCTCACTTTATTCTCTCTATTGTAAGAATTACTTTAATTACTTTTATACTGTATAGATGGGGAAATGGAGACACAGATCTGGCTCAGGTCACTTAGCAAAGGATTGGGAGTCAGAAACGTGAATTCAGACCTCCTGATATTCTATCCAATAATCTTTCACTGTCTTGTACTGCTTGGAGGTATCTCTGTTTTCATTTTGGTTTAAAGTTTTTCTTTTAGCTTTTTTGGGTTTTTTTTAACAACAATAATACACAGTCATTAAAAAATTTTCAGAAAATACAGAAAAGAAGAATGAAGAGAGTAAGGATATATTCCTGTATATATATGTTTATATATCTTCCTATATTCTTACTGCCTAGAAATCACTGCTAATATTGAACTATATCTATCTTCAGACTTGTTTAAATATATACATTCACAGATATATTTATAGATAGGGTTTTTAAAATGAGATCAAACTATGCCATTTTGTAACTTTTTCATCTCAAATATAATTTGCTGTCAGTAAATATCTATGTCATAATTTGTTACATAGAATTGCATTGTATGAATGTATCATTATTTAGTTAGACTCCTATTGATGGACTTCTAGGTGGTTTCCAATTTTTTGCTATTATAAATAATGTGATAAAATCCCTAATATATGATTCCTTTTATATTTTCTGATTACTTCTTTAAGAAAAATTTCCAGGAATATCCAGTTACCAGGTCAAAAGGTATGCCTCCTGTGAATTATGTTATTAAATTAAAACTTCATCCTATCTATTCCTTTATGTTCCTTGTCACTTTGGAAACACTTTCTTTCTCTCCTCCCCTCTACTTTGGCAAGCTGCAGGAGAATTCCATTCTGAGTGTGAAAGGGAAGAAGAGTTGTTGTATGCCAGGGGCTGAGCTTTACATGCTTTTTCATTTAATTCTCATAACAGTCCTATGAAATTCAGAGTTAAATGAGGTATATCAAAAGTAATCATAATAGGAGTTTAGACTTGCTGAAAATTAGATTTCTTCCAGCAGATGGCTGGAATCATTGAATATCACATGCTAAAACATAATAATTTATTGAGCACCTACCATGAGCCAGTTGCCATACTAGATGCTTTACATAAATTATCTTATTTAATCCTTCTCCAAAGTTCTAAAGCCTGTGTACTTTCCACAGTTCTCCCCTTTGAGCCTTGGTTCCAAGTCTGTATCCTTGCTCCTGTGCCTTTGTTAGATGGCAAATTCTAGAGGGCAGGGACTTGCTATTAATCATTTTCTGAATCACCATGAACATGGGGTCACATTGGGCAAGTGCCTCTGTAAAAATGCTTTATGATTATGATCGTTATGAAAAGCAAAGAAGACTTCTACAATTTGTCTTTGTTGACTTTTTAATTTATAAGTAAGCTATTTGATAGAAAATGGCTGTTTTTTTGTTTTTGTTTTATGCAGCTGCAGATATGGCGAAACCTTTAGGCCACCAGAGGGCATTGCAGTCAGCCTCCTTTATCATCATTATAAATCACTGCTGTCAGAGATGCCTAGTGAAATTTGTTCCCAGTTAAACCAAAAAAAGAAGCATTCTTAGACTCGATGAGCAATCTGCATAGAACCTGTGGCTTGAACTTGGTGGAGCACTGCCTTGAAGCACCCTTTTTATCTATAAAAGGGTAGAATGGAGTAGGTAGTATTTCGCTGAAATTATATTCTTTTACTTTTTCCTTTCCCCAAGCATATGCCTAAACTTTTAATTTGTCATCCACAATTTATAATCTTCTCTTGGCCAGATATTAAAGCTGGCAGCTCTCAATCTCTATAGAAATTGAAGGCAGAGAAACAATGGACACAGCCTTTGTCCAGTAGCATCCACCTCTTTACTGGTTTTTACTGACACTAATAAAAACTTGCAAAATTGACTGATCCGCAGTTGAGTGACTCCCTCATTTCTGTTCACCATCTGATAGAAGTGCCAATAGGCAGAAAAATGATTAAAATGCAGAGCAGGAAAGAAAAGAGGTAAAAGGCATTTTGATAACCCATGAATTTAAAAATCAATTTAAATCTTTACTAGACAAGTATTTGTTAAAATGTAAACAGGTAGGGACTTCCCTGGCAGTCCAGTGGTTGAGACTTTGCCTTCCAATGCAGAAGATGTGGGTTCGATCCCTGGTTGGGGAACTAAGATCCCATGTGCCTTGGGGCCAAAAAAACCAAAACATAAAAAAACAGAAGCAGTGTTGTAACAAACTCAATAAAGACTTTAGAAATGGTCCACAGAAAAAAATCTTTTAAAAAAAAATGTAAACAGGTAAATCTTACCACATAATTTGAAATAAATTTTCTAAGTATTGAGGCTTCTAAGTTGCAGCCAACTAGACCTCTCATTGATTTGTGCCCCAGGAGCATTTAAGATACTAATTTATTTCACAGATATTTTTGAGTACATTCATACTGGGCACTTGATAAGCACTGGCATACAGATATGAATAATAATCTTTATATGTCACTTTATAGTTTAGAAAACAATCTGGCATCTACTGTCTTACTTGGTACTCACTTCATACCACTGAGATGAATTGGGCAGATGATAGCTCTCCATTTTACAGGTGGGGAGATGGGTTCAAATGGTGAAATGACTTGTTCACAGTTACACAAAGAGTGACAGAGTAGGACTCAAACACAGGTCTTCTGACTCCAAGTCCCATCCTTTCCCACAACACCATGCTGTCTTCCTGGAAGAAGTGAGCCTATTACTCTCAAAGGAGGACTTGAGGGATATACTATTACAAAGGACCCAGGGTTTGAAGTAGATACATTATAGCCACTTGGTGATTTTGATTGTTAGTTTAATAAGCAACTTAGCAAGTAAGTTCAAAAGCTTACCAGTACTATTTCTCTTTTTTTCCAAAAATGTAAGGTAGATTCAGTATGCAGGCAATGAAAAAAAAAAACTGCATCTTTTTTCCTACTTGGTTGACATATTTACTAAGAATTTAACTCTTTCAAGTCTGTGAGTCCCTGCATCTTTCCCTCAGGTATGATTTATGCAGTAATGCCCATGTGAAAAAGAATAGGCGCATCATTCGAGTGTCAAGCTCGGGTAAGAATGTCTCTAACACAAAGTTCACTGTGTGCTTTTATTTCTTTGGTCTTTTTGGAACATAATACCCTCGCTAGAGCTCTTATCAAGTAACCTCTGCATTAAGTTGTATTTCTGTTTACTTCCCTACCTCCCTGGATAGATTAAAGGCCCACATTTCTCATCACCATTACTGTGTCCCAGGCATTATTATGAGTACTCTATAAATATTTGTCCAATGAGTATATGTATTGAGGGAGGTGGGGTATAGTGTTGAATTTAGGTTTGTCTAAGCCAGAGTACCTAGAGCTGTAATCCCTGGGATAATATGTATTTTGACAAAAAGTAAGACGTGGCTTCCCCAAGATTTAGCATCTTGGTAATTTCCCCACATTAAGTACAACATGATACCTGTATTCCTTAGTCTGAAGTGAATAAAGTGTGCAACGTGTCCAGGCAGAAGGGAGCTGAGAAGCAAATGCACAAGCTTAGGACTATGTAAGCAGAAAGAATACTATGTAATTAAAACGAGAATGCTGGCATCATCCTTCTCACATGTTTTTCATCTGTTGCTCCTGGTCCTAGAGTGAAGTTTTCATTTTTGTGTCTCCGGTACCTAACAGGAGACTTAATAATGGTGCTTAATAAGTATTGTTGCCTTGTACCAAAGGTACTCTGCTAATCAAGAAGTCAACAAAGAATTTTTGAGCATATGCCATGTGCCAGCCACTTTGCTAAACAATAGGGATACACTGTGAGCAGAACAGACGAGGTCCCTCCTCTTGTGGGACTTGGGTTGGGATGGAAGGAGATAGACAAGGAGCATACAAACCAGTAAGGGGATTTTAGGTGCAGATAAGTGCTGTAAACAGTATAACGTAGGGAGCATATCTATCTAACATACTCTAAAGATATTTTAGTTACCAGCATCCGTGTGAGAGAGAGTGTTCAAGCAATGTGTGGAAGCGCTGATATGAGGAAGGCAGTAGAATATCAGAGCAGGAGAACACCAAGCCATGCAGAGATAGAAAAGGGCTAGAATGCAGTATAAAGTCACCAACTAAGGGAATTTATATGTTATATTAAATGTATATGTATATATTAATATGATAATTGAGACTTTTCCCTCAGCTTTGGGTCTTTGTATTAGACTATGTGACAGGTGATATGAGACCAGCCTTTCTTCCGCCCAAACTTCATAAATTCGATTTCTAAAGCTGATTCACCATCCTCATAAACAGTATCTTCTTTATCTGAGGTGCCGATTGGGCTTTACGTGTGCTATACTAAGTTCCAAAATACTGTTTCCACCCAGAATGGCCTCCCTGAGCATTCTAGATCCAGCAGGTAGTGGCTGCAGATTGCCATGATTCTACTTGCACTCATGAACTTGGTGCCCTTTCCCCCACCTACATCAGTAGGGATCAAATTCCTCCAAATCAGAACTTGGTTCAGAACTGGATTTAGGCATGACCAACTAAAATCTGGAGTAAGTTAAGCAGTCACTTTTCTATCATTTATTTTATCTTTTTTCTTCTTCTTTTTTTGGCCACACCATGCAGCATGTGGGATCTTAGTTCCCCGACCAGCAATCGAACCTGTGCCCCCTGCATTGGAAGCGTGGAGTCTTAACCACTGGACTGCCAGGGAAGTCCCTTTCTTTCTATTTTTATTTATAAGCTCATCCTTAGTGGTGATGCTGATTTTTTTTTAAACAGTTTCATTGAGGTATAATTCACATGCCATATAATTCACCCATTTCAAGGGTACAATTCAATAGTTTTTAGTAAGTTACAGATGTGTGGAACCATCACCACAGTCAATTTTAGAACATTTCCATCACCTCAGAAAGAAACCCCATACCCTTTAGGCATCACTCCCTCATCTCCCAGTTCCCTCCCCCCCATCGGTAAGCAACCACTAATCTACATTCTGTCTCTTTGGAGTCCTCTGTTCTAGACTTTTATATGAATGGAATCATATAATATGTGGACTTTTGTGACTGGCTTCTTTCAAATAGTACGTTTCTAATGTTCATAGAAGTTGTAGCGTGTATTAGTACTTCATTACTTTTTATGACTATATAACATTTTATGAATATACAACATTATTTTATCCATTCATCTGTTGATGGACATTTGGCTTGTTTCTATCCTTTGGCTATTGTGAATAATGCTGCTATGAACATTCATGTACAAGTTTTTGTCTGGACATATGTTTTCATTTCTTTTGGGTACAACACATTCTCTTTGGTACATTCCTAGAAGTGGAATTGCTTGGTCAGGTGGTTACTCTATGTTTAATCATTTGAGGAACCACCAGATTGTTTTCCAAAGTGGCTGCCCCATTTTACATTCCCCCCAGCAATGTATGAAAGTTCCAGGACTTCCCTGGTGGTCCAATGGTTAAGAATCCGCCTGCCAATGCAGGGGTCACGGGTTCAATCCCTGGTCCAGGAAGATCCCGCATGCCGTGGGGCAACTAAGCCTCTGTGCCACAACGACTGAGCCTGCGTGCCACAACTACTGAGCCTGCGTGCCACAACTACTGAAGTCTGTGTGCTCTAGGGCCCGCGTACTGCAAGTACGGAGCCTGCGTGCTGCAACTACTGAAGCCCGTGCGCCTAGAGCCCGTGCTCCACAGCAAGAGAAGCGACTGCAGTGAGAAGCCCGTGCACCACAACAAAGAGTAGCCCTCACTTGCCACAACTAGAGAAAGCCCACATGCAGCAACAAAGACCCAATGCAGCCAAAAATTAATTAATTAATTAAAATATTTTAAAAATTATTGAAACATCTAAAAATTAGTTATAGTGTCTTTGGGGGCTGATCCTCTAGAACCACAATAGACTTTTTGGTGTGAAATCCTCATTAGTGACAAAACTCCTGTTTTGTTGAATCGTGACTATGTACACAGTTAAATAACACATTTCCCAACTTTCCTTACAGAGACAATGGCCTCCTCCCCTTCTCCTCCTCATCCTTCTTAATTGGCAAAAGTTATATGTGAATACATTCTGGCTGTACAGGCTTCAAACAGTAAAAATGTACGTCCTTGACCTGCTCTCCACCCAGGAGTAATTACCATCAACAGTTTGATACACAACCTAACAGTACCCTTCTATGAATTTAAGTCTGTTTATTTTCTACATAGTCACCCAATGTTTTTGATTCCTTATTTCCTAAGTAATGTTCAGCAGCCTTTTTTATTGAGGAATTTCAAGGCACATTTTAAAAAAATATCCCTTTGTAAGGAAAAGAAATCCAGAAATTTTAGGTTAGAGGAGCCTTTTGGAATGCACTACCCTGTTACCTTCAATCACGTCTCTCCTGAGTCTGAGTTCTTGTTTTCCAAAGAATGGTGAAAATCTATTTTTCTCCCTTATTAGTCCTCTAGTACCCAGGTTAAAGTGAGGTCACTGTGACTGTATAATCTTCAGAGAGGAAGCACCTCCCCTTCCTTAGGATAGAGGCACCTGCTGGCTAAGTAGGCAACAGGCCTAAAGATTTAGGGGCGACATATAATTTCCAGTCCAAACATCTACCAAATATAGAGTGTTACTGTATTCAAGGCATTGTGGAGACACTGGGGGGTGTATGAAGAAATGCAAGGCAATCCTAGCCCCCAAGAAGCTTGCAGTTTATTTTGGAAGATAACCAGCAATACAAGATTGTTTACTTTTATGTAAAAAGTAGTATCTATGGGAGTCAAGATGGCGGTGTGGGAAGACACGGAGTTAGTCTCCCCACGACTAGGGCACGTGCCAGCCACTGGTGGGGGACTCTGATGCCCAAGGAGACGGGAGGAACCCCAGAGTGAACCGGTAGGACATAGGGGGACTGAGGGGGAAGGAGAAGTGGAGGCTGGACAGGGTCGGCGCCCCTGAGGCCGGGAAGATCAGGAGAGGCAGGTGGGAGGGACTCTCCAGGAAGAGTGGGAGAGGAGCGGAGAGTGGTCGCCTGGCCCACTCGGGCCGGGGAGCCTGCTGAGCTCCCAGGCCAGTACCCCCCCTCCAAAGCCCCATCCAGGCCGCATGGGTCCTGGGGGCATAAGAGGGAGGCTGGGGAGATCAGGAGAGGCAGGCGGGAGGAGCCATCCAGGAGGAGCAGGAGAGAAGCGGAGGGTGATTGCCCTGCCCACAAGAGGCCAGGAAGCCTGCTGGGCTCCCAGGTGAGGTCCCCTGCCCTCTGAGACCAGGGGTGGGGGACATGTCTGGGTCCCTTCTGTGTCTTGAGCCTAAGCCCCACCCCAAACAACCCCCAGGGCCTTTTCCAGCCCTGTGGGTCCTGACCATTGGCCCCGCCCACCTCCCAAACGTTGCCCCTGCTTAGGCCCCGCCCTCCACAGCCAAGGCCTTTCCCCATCCTTTTCCTTTTTCTTTTCCCTCCTCTTTTTTACTATTGTGGTACTGATGTACCTTCCAGTTGTTGATTTATCTATATTTTTGTTTTTATATTCTTCCTAACATATCTGTTAGTTTCATAGTCTAATTTTATTTTTTATTTTGTTTTTTTTTTGCCACCTCAGGTGGCTTGTGGGATCTTGGTTCATGAGTCCGGGGCTGGGCCAAAGCTCCTGTGGTGGGAGCTCCAAGTCCAAACCACTGGACTAATGGAGAACCTCAGACCCCAGGGAATATTCATCAGAGTGAGGTCTCACGGAGTTCCTCATCTCAGCACCAAGACCCAGCTCTACCCAATAGCCTACAAACCCCAGTGTTGGAAGCCTCAGGCCAAACAACCAGTAAGACAGGAACACAATCGCACTCATAAAAAAAAAAAAAAATGAGACAGCAAAAAAATATATCACAGATGAAGGAGCAAGGTAAAAACCTACAAGACCAAATAAATGAAGAAGAAATAGGCAATCTACCTGAAAAAGAATTCAGAGTAATGATAGTAAAGATGATCCAGAATCTCAGAAATAGAATGGAGGCACAGATTGAGAAAATACAAGAAATGTTTAAAAAAGATCTAGAAGAACTAAAGAACAAACGCAGAGATGAACAACCCAATAACTGAAATGAAAAATACACTAGAAGGAATCAATAACAGAATAACTGAGGCAGAAGAACAAATAAGTGAGCTGGAAGACAAAATGTTGGAAATAACTGCCAAGGAGCAGAATAAAGAAAAAAGAATGAAAAGAATTGAAGACAATCTCAGAGACCTCTGGGACAACACTAAACGCACCAACATTAGAATTATAGGTGTCCCAGAAGAAGAAGGGAAAAAGAAAGGGTCTGAGAAAATATTTGAAGAGATTATAGTTGAAAACTTCCCTAACATGGGAAAGGAAATAGTCACCTAAGTCCAGGAAGCACAGAGAGTCCCATACAGGATAAACCCTAGGAAAAACACACCAAGACACATATTAATCAAACTAACAAAAATTAAATTCAAAGAAAATATATTAAAAGGAGCAAGAGAAAAACAAAAAATAACATACAAAGGAATCCCCATAAGGTTATCGCTGATTTTTCAGTGGAAACTCTGCAGGCCTGAAGGGAGTGGCAGGATATACTTAAAGTGATGAAAGAGAAAAAACTACAACCAAGATTACTCTACCCAGCAAGGATCTCATTCAGATTCGATGGAGAAGTCAAAAGCTTTTGACACAAGCAAAAGCTAAGAGAACTCAGCACCACCAAACCAGCTTTACAACAAATGCTAAAGAAACTTCTCTAGGTGGGAAACACAAGAGAAGAAAAAGACCCACAAAAACAAACCCAAAACAATTAAGAAAGTGGTAAGAGGAACATACATATCGACAATAACCTTGAATGTAAATGGATTAAATGCCCCAATCAAAAGACACAGACTGGCTGAATGGATACAAAAACAAAACCCATATATATGCTGTCTACAAGAGACCCACTTCAGACCTAGGGACACATACAGACTGAAAGTGAGGGGATGGAAAAAGATATTCCATGCAAATGGAAATCAACAGAAAGCTGGAATAGCAATACTCATACAGATAAAATAGACTTTAAAATAAAGACTGTTACAAGAGATAGGAGGGACACTACATAATGATCAAAGGATCAATCCAAGAAGAAGATATAATAATTATAAATGTTTATGCACCCAACATAGGAGCACCTCAATACATAGGCAAATGCTAACAATGATGAAAGGAGAAATCGACAGTAACACAATATTAGTAAGGGACTTTAATACCCCACTTACACCAATGGACAGATCATCCAAACAGAAAATAAATAAGGAAACACAAGCTTTAAATGACACAATAGACCAGATAGATCAATTGATATTTATAGAACATTCCACCCAAAAGTGGCAGAATACACTTTCTTCTCAAGTGCACATGGAACATTCTCCAGGAGAGATCACATCTTGGGTCACAAATCGAGCCTCAGAAAATTTAAGAAAATTGAAATCGTATCGAGCATCTTTTCTGACCACAACACTATGAGATTGGAAATCAATTACAGGGAAAAAACTGTAAAAAACACAAATACATGGAGGCTAAACAGTGTGCTACTAAATAACCAAGAGTTCATTGAAGAAATCAAAGAAGAAATAAAAAAATACATAGAAACAAATGACAATGAAAACACGACGACCCAAAACCTATGGGATGCAGCAAAAGCAGTTCTAAGAGGGAAGTTTATAGTAATTCAATCTCACCTCAAGAAACAAGAAAAATCTCAAATAAACAATCTAACCCTACACTTAAAACAACTAGAGAAAGAAGAACAAAGAAAACCCAAAGTCAGTAGAAGGAAAGAAATCACAAAGATCAGAGCAGAAATAAGTGAAATAGAAACGAAGAAAACAATAGCAAAGATCAATAAAACTAAAAGCTGGTTCTTTGAGAAGATAAACAAAATTGATAAACCCTTAGCCAGACTCATCCAGAAAAAAAGGGAGAGGACGCAAATCAATAAAATTAGAAATGAAAAAGAAATCACAACTGACACTGCAGAAATACAAAAGATTATAAGAGACTACTGCAAACAACTAAATGCCAATAAAATGGACAACCACGAAGAAATGGACAAATTCTTGGAAAGAAACAACTTTCCAAGACTGAACCAGGAAGAATTAGAAAATATAAACAGACCTATCACAAGTAATGAAATTGAAACCATAATTAAAAATCTTCCAACCAACAAAAGTCCAGGACCAGATGGCTTCACAGGCGAATTCTATCAAACATTTAGAGAAGAGCTAACACCAATCCTTCTCAAACTCTTCCAAAAAATTGCAGAGGGAGGAACACTCCCAAATTCATTCTATGAAGCCACCATCACCCTGATACCAAAACCAGAAAAAGATATCACAAAAAAAAGAAAATTATAGACCAATATCACTGATGAACATAGATGCAAAAATCCTGAACAAAATACTAGCAAACAGAATCCAACAGCACATTAAAAGGATCATACACCATGATCAAGTGGGATTTATCCCAGGGATGCAAGGATTCTTCAATATGCACAAATCAATGTGATACACCACATTAACAAATTAAGGAATAAAAACTGTATGATCATCTCAATAGATGCAGGAAAATCTTTTGACAAAATTCAACACCCATTTATGATAAAAACTCTCCAGAAAATGGGCATAGAGGGAACCTACCTCAACATAATAAAGGCCATATATGACAAACCCACTGCAAGCATCATACTCAATGGTGAAAAACTGAAAGCATTTCCACTAAGATCAGAAACAATATAAGGATGGCCACTCTCGCCACTCTTATTCAACATAGTTTGGAAGTCCTAGCCACAGCAATCATAGAAGAAAAAGAAATAAAAGGAATACAAATTGGAAAAGAAGTAAAACTGTCACTTTTTGCCAATGACATGATACTATACATAGAAAATCCTAAAGATGCCACCAGAAAACTACTAGAACTAATCAATGAATTTGGTAAGGTTGCAGGATACAAAATTAATACAATCTCTAGCATTCCTATACACCAACAATGAAAAATCAGAAAGAGAAATTAAGGAAACACTCCCATTTACCATTGCAACAAAAAGAATAAAATACCTAGGAATAAACCTGCCTAAGGAGGTGAAAGACTTGTACTCAGAAAACTATAAAACACTGATGAAAGAAATCAAAGATGACATAAACAGATGGAGAAATATACCATGTTCTTGGATTGGAAGAATCAATATTTTGAAAATGTCTGCACTACCCAAAGCAATCTACAGATTCAATGCAATCCCTATCAAACTACTCATGGCATTCTTCACAGAATTAGAACAAAAAATTTTACAATTCGTTTGGAAACACAAAAGACCCCGAATAGCCAAAGCAATCTTGAGAAAGAAAAACGGAGCTGGAGGAATCAGGCGCCCCGACTTCAAACTATACCACAAAGCTACAGTAATCAAGACAGTATGGTACTGGCACAAAAACAGAAATATAGATCAATGGTTCAAGATAGAATGCCCAGAGATAAACCCATGCACATATGGGCACCTAATTTATGACAAGGGAGGCAAGAACATACAATGGAGAAAAGACAGCCTCTTCAATAAGTGGTGCTGGGAAAACTGGACAGCTACATGTAAAAGAATGAAATTAGAACACTACCTAACACCATACACAAAAATAAACTCCAAATGGATTAAAGACTTAAATGTAAGACCAGACACTGTAAAACTCTTAGAGGAAAACATAGGAAAAACACTCTTTGACATAAACCACAGCAAGATCTTTCTTGACCCACCTCCTAGAGTAATGGAAATAAAAACAAAAATAAACAAATGGGACTTAATTAAACTTAAAAGCCTTTGCCCAGCAAAGGAAACCATAAACAAGACAAAAAGACAACCCTCAGAATGGGAGAAAATATTTGCAAATGAAACAACAGACAAAGGATTAATCTCCAAAATATACAAAGAGCTCATGGAGCTCAATATCAAAAAAACAAACAAGCCAGTTAAAAAATGGGTGGAAGACCTAAATAGACATTTCACACAGGCAGACATACAGATGGCCAAGAGGCACATGAAAAGATGCTCAACATCACTAATTATTAGAGAAATGCAAAGCAAAACTACAATGAGGTAACACCTCACACCGGTCAGAATGGCCATTATCAAAAAATCTAGAAACCATAAATGCTGGAAAGGGTGTGGTGAAAAGGGAACCCTCTTGCACTGTTGGTGGGAATGTAAATTGATACAACCACTATGGAAAACAGTTTGGAGGTTCCTTAAAAACCTAAAAATAGAACTACCATATGACCCAGCAATCCCACTACTGGGCATATACCCTGAGAAAACCATAATTCAAAAAGATACATGTACCACAATGCTCATTGCAGCACTATTTACAATAACCAGGACATGGAACCAACCTAAATGTCCATCACAGATGAATGGATAAAGAAGATGTGGCACATATATACAATGGGATATTACTCAGCCATAAAAAGAAACGAAACTGAGTTATTTGTAGTGAGGTGGATGGACTTGGAGTCTGTCATACAGAGTGAAGTAAGTCAGAAAGAGAAAAACAAATACTGTATGCTAACACATATATATGGAATCTAAAAAAAAAAAAAAAAAAAATGGTACTGATGAACCTAGTTGCAAAGCAGGAATAAAGAGGTAGACATAGAGAATGGACTTGATGACATGGGTGGGAGGGCGAAGCTGGGGCGAAGTGAGAGTAGCATTGACATATATACACTACCAAATGTAAAATAGTTGGCTGGTGGGAAGCAGCAGCATAGCACAGGGAAATCTGCTCGGTGCTTTGCAATGACCTAGAGGGGTGGGATAGGGAGGATGGGAGGGAGGCTCAAGAGGGAGGGGATATAGGGACATGTGTATGCATATGGCTGATTCTCTTTGTTGTGCAACAGAATCTAACACAGTATTGTGAAGCAATTATAGTCCAATAAAGATCTATTGAAAAACAAAAGTAGTATCTATAATCTTCCTATACTGTAATTTCTTCATATGTAAATATCTCATCCATGCAGCTAAATTATGAATTCCATGAGAGCAGAGATGGTATCCTGTGTTCCATTGCGTATTCCAACACGGAAGATCTCAGTTTGGGTTAAAGATGATACTGAGCTATACAGATGATAATGTTCCCAAGTTTAATCCTGTCTCTTCCATGAACAGTGAGCTTATTTGGAAAAGAAATATCATCAGTTGCCAGAGGTTTACTGTGAGGACGTTTGTGCCCTGTCAGGAGGCATGGTCAGCGGATGTGGATCGGCTGTAGAGCACAGACCATGCCTCGTGTTCCTCCTCTTCCCTTCCCTCTGGCTCCAGCCAAGTGGGCAGAAAGGTGAAACAGAAAACTTGGATTCAGCTGTGAGAGGCACAGGTGTGCTCTGTGGGTAACTTGTGTGAACCTCCCTCTCTCGGCACGTTTAACTCTGAGCAGAAAAGAAGACCGGGGCTCCCCAGCTCACGTGGGATTGTGGTCAACATGACAGCTGGCAATACCACCCACTGAATGACAGTCAGGGTTGTGTGCAACCATCATATCCCCTTATTATGCTTTCTTCCCGTGCTAACCCACCCATCTAATGCCAAGTTCTAGAACCAATCCTTTTACAGCAACCTGAACTTTGAAAAATTTTCTAGTCCACACTCTTTACACCTAGGCAAGTTTTGCTTAAATTACTCCCAATTGTGACACAATTTAAAATTCCATACCTTCATTATATAGATTTTCTCACTAAAGAAAACTTGGGCCAATTAGATAAATGAATGAAGAAAAAAAAAGTCACCCAGAGTTCTACTGCCCCAAAACAACAATTGTTAACATTTAGCATATTTCCCATTTATTTGCCAGTATGTGTATATGTATAACTAGGATTGAGATGTATAGCTACAGGGGTTTTTTTTAGTTCTTTTTTTTTAAATTAATTAATTAATTTATTTTATTTTTGGCTCTGTTGGGTCTTCGTTTCTGTGCGAGGGCTTTCTCTAGTTGCGGCGAGCGGGGGCCACTCTTCATCGCGGTGCGCGGGCCTCTCACTATCGCGGCCTCTCTTGTTGCAGAGCACAGGCTCCAGACGCGCAGGCTCAGTAGTCGTGGCTCACAGGCCTAGTTGCTCCGCGGCATGTGGGATCTTCCCAGACCAGGGCTTGAACCCGTGTCCCCTGCATTGGCAGGCAGATTCTCAACCACTGTGCCACCAGGGAAGCCCTTTAGTTTTTTTTTTAATTGAAATATAGTTGTTTTACAATGTTGTGTTAATATCTGCTGTACAGTAAAGTGACTCAGTTATACATATATATATTCTTTTTCATATTCTTTTCCATTCTGATTTATCACAGGATATTGAATATAGTTCCCCATAATTACAGTTTTAAATCATAGTGTAAAAGGCAAGTTTTACATACTATTTTTGTCACTCTACATCAGATAACACCTAGTTCCCATGTTATGCCATGGTTTGGTAAACATAATTTTTAATGGTCCACTCCATTGTTCATGTAAACCAATGAGTGCTGGGGATCTCCACATCTCACAAATTAGGAACCAATGAGAGGGTGGGGAGCAAACCCAGAAGTCTTCTGTTCAAACTGCTCGCCTCAGGAAGAAGAGTCAGGGACATCTCAGACTCCGTCTCATGGTTGAGACCCCAAGCCTGCTCAGGCTCCAATCTCAGCTCTACCACAACCTGGCTGGGTGACCTCAGGCAAGCTACTTTGCCTTAGTTTTCCCATCTGCAAAGTCAAGATGATACAGCTCCTTCCTCCTAGGGTTTTCAGGAGGATTCATATATGCAAACTGCATAGAACAGTGCCTGGCAAATCCTGAGAGTTATGTAAGTGTTGGCTATTTTTCTTAGCCATGGCTGGAGGTCCTAGAGTGAGACTGGCTGGGTGGAGGCTGTAATATTTGTATTTTGTATGCCTCTTCTGTGATTTAATAGCTTTTATGCCTTTAGATGAGGTCCTCTATTTCACTTGGGGACAAATGTGTTGTTGCTTCAGTATGAATATTAGAATTTAATTTAATTCAGAAGGAAAGGAAATAGATTCAGGGAAAAAAAATTCTCTCATAAACTTAGCATATCATTAATAATTTTTTCCCTCAAAAATGCCAGAAGCCTGATTCCTCTGGGTAAATACTCCATAGAGCTCTCCTAGTGCTCTGAGATACCAGTTTGCAAAAGCCTCTCATGTGGCCCTCTATGTGAGCTCTATGATCACTCCCATAATATTTGCTTCTGGAAAATCATTTCATCTAAGTTGATTTTCCAAGAACTCAGACAGGAAAGTGAGTTATTTATTTATTTAATAAAGATGATTTTGTTTTATTTTATTTATTTATTTTTGGCTGCTTTGGGTCTTTGTTGCTGTGCGTGGCTTTCTCTAGTTGCAGTGAGTGGGGGCTACTCTTCGTTGCGGTGCGTGGGCTTCTCATTGTGGTGGCTTCTCTTGTTGCAGAGCACGGGCTCTAGGCACGTGGGCTTCAGTAGTTGTGGCTTGCGGGCTCTAGAGCACAGGCTCAGTAGTTGTGGTGCACGGGCTTAGCTGCTCTGCGGCATGTGGGATCTTCCCGGACCAGGGTTCGAACCCGTGTCCCCTGCATTGGCAGGCGGATTCTTAACCACTGTGCCACCAGGGAAGTCCCAAGTGAGTTATTTTTTAAATTGTCACTGGGTACGGTAGCAAACTCACTGGATGTACGTAGTAGGGTCAGGAGACCTGGATTCAAGTCCTAGCTGCTTCCTTAGTTCTTTCACTGATTGTCTGGGTGGCTTTTGGCAAAGCACATGACATCTTTGAAGTGTGGTTTTCTCTTCTGTAAATGGGAATGGGTGTTGTCCATAACAGCCTTGGAAGGATGATAGAGGATTAGATTAAATGCAATAATATGCAAGAAAGTGTTGCAGAAATTAAAAGGCATCATGTGGCTATGTCATTCTTATTATTAGACCGAGTAACCTCAACTCGTTGCTCTGATTCCCCATCTGAAAGGGGTTTTGTTTTTTTCATTCTCCACCATGTCTTCTGCATGTGCCTTCTGGAAGCGTGCCATGTCCAATAGCGAAAATGCTTCACAGTGAACAGATAATTGCAGTGTCCAGCTTTGTGTTTTTTCTTGGCTCCCATAATGAACCAGCCTGTTTATTTCCATTATTTTTATCGGATTTTGTTCTGTCACGTTCATTAATTATAAGTTCCAAGGGAAAACATCTCATTTAGGCAGAGATCTACATCTCGTATGACTAGCATGACCTTCTTAAGGCACCTACTGTGTGGTGTGCTCCCTAAGAGACAGGCTTGTAGCTATGGTAACTGAAACCTCACCCAGGCCCATGGTGTGGATAAGGCAGGGACAGCATGACTGTTGATTTCTCTCTTCTTCACTGTGGTTCTGAATCCCCTGGGGATTACTGTTGGTGGGATTACTGAGAGCTGATTCCCTTGGTTCTCGGCTGTGTCTTTTGTCCTTTTGTAGTATTAGATGTCCAACTAAAGAAGAGAGTACATAGAGAATTGCATGTGTTAATACTTTTGTGCCCAAATGATCTAAGACACTGAGCACAGTACCCAGACCTAGCGGGAACTGGGATTCGGGTATGCACGTGTCAAAGAACATTTATTGAATGAATGGTTTATAGATGAGTGTGAACGCATTTATAACATCCACATCATAAAACCTGTTTTCAGGTTCTGTTCTGTACTGATACTGCTTCTGCACCAATAGTAGATACACTTTGGTTTCACAGTAAGAGGAGTTGTGGTGATCTGTCTCCCTCTCTCTCACCAAGTCCTCCTCATGAATTGCAAGAATTTGCTGAAAGGCTGGTAGGGGTTAAGGATGAACCCACACTGTGACCAAATCTGAACATGAGCCCATTGTCTTTGATCAGCCTTTATTAGGTAACCTAACCACATGCCAGGCATATGCTAAGTGCTGGGAAAACAGAAATAAATGGGAGCTGGCCTCCGTCTGTGGTTCATATTCAGTGGGGAACACAGACGTGGAGCAGTGACAATGAAGGGCTTGGTCGGGGGTGATAGAGCGCTGTGGGAACACGCCTGCCAGGCCTGTGCTCCACGTCCCTTCCTTTGCACCAGCTGGTCCCCTGCAGAAGATGCTACTCCCTCCCTTTTCCACTTGGATAACTTCCCATCTGACTTTCTAAATCCAGTTCAAAGGTCACCTTCTCTGGAAAGCTTTCCTGATATTTTGCCCACCCCCAAACCTGTTTTCCCAGAACCCTTCATTAAATTGTTAGTTTGCTTGTCCAGTTCACCATTTTTTTGGACTATACACTATGTTTAGCACTGTGCTTAGCACAAAATTAATTGCGCCCTTGAGGATTGACTCATCTGATTCACACAAAGCAAACTCACAAGAATCCAGTCTATTAACCAGGGAGTCATTTTCCTCATTTCCTTGGGGCCGGGGGGGGGGGGTGGACACGAAGCGGGGAGCAGAGGAGAAGGCTACACCTTTCCAAGACCCCTCGTCAGGCTCCCCTACTGTCCAATGCAACCTCTGTTCCATGGCAGAAGCACGGGGGTGCCTTCTTCCAGCTGGACTCTGAGACCCTGAGGGCAAGGGCAGGGTCTTCATGAGGATGGAAAGAAGGGAACAGAGATTCTACCTGAGGGTATGGTAGTTAATTTTATATCAACATGGTTAGGCTAGGGTACCCAGTTGTTTGGTCAAACACCAGTCTAGATGTTGCTGTGAAGATATTTTTCAGATGTGATTAACATTTCCATCAGTAGACTTTTGAGTAAAGTGGATTACCCTCCATAATGTGGGTGGCCTCATCCAGCCAGTTGAAGCTGTTAAGACATAAGACTGAGGTCCCCAGAGAAGGAAGGAATTCTGCCTCCAGAATGTCTGAGGACTCAAGACTGCAACGCTGACTCCTGTCAGAATTCCCAGCCTGCCGACCTTCACTGCAGATTTCCAACTTGCCAGCCCCATAATCACATGAGCCAATTTCTTAAAATAAATCTCTCTATATAAATACAATCTTTTGGTTCTGTTTCTCTGGAAACCTGGACTAATACAATTGGTCTCACATGGGGACTTATACTGGAACCACAAGAATTAGTGAAAGTTGTGGACTTTGATCAAAGTCATCGTATCTTAAGCTTTTAGACTTGAAAGCGCTCTGAAAGGTTATCAGAATTACAGTTTCATTTTATTATTGAGAAAACTAAGGTTCAGAGAGGCCAAGTTTCCTATCCAAGGTCACCCAGCAGAGAAGTAATTGTAATAGGTGAGACTGATACCTGGTCTTCTGACTTATCTCACTTTCTATATAGCAAAAGAACATCAGTGAAAAATGAAATATATAATGTCTTTATACTGTGCCTTGATTTTATGATGGCATAAGTAATGAATATCCTTGCAGGATCTGATTTACATGTAAAAGGGCCATTTTTGTTCCAATATGGAGAATAAAAATGTGTGGGGCTTGGATTGTAGAAGCAGGGAGATGGGTTAACAAGCAGGTTCATAAAGTAAACTAGACTGTAAACTCCATTTGTGACCTAGTGATACTTGCTTAAGGAAATCCTCAAACTCTCATAGATGATGAGTTTGTTTCCCCAACTGATTCTAAGAGAAGCGCCTATTCCTACTCCTACTGCTAAAACTAGAAAAGGGCCTGGAGCCTCCTGATCCCAGGGACCCTTCTGTTCTTCAACACTTTCCCGGGACTTCCCTGGCGGTCCAATGGTTAAGACTCTGCGCTTCCACTGCAGGGGGCACGGGGTTTTGATTCCTGCGGGGCAAGATCGTTCGGCAAAAAAAAAAAAGATATTCAACGCTTTCCTGCAGGGCAGGCTGTACACTTAGACGTGGCTGGTGACAGCCTATGGATTTCGAAAGACACCAGGAAGACATCCTCTAACAGTTATTCTTTTTAATGTTTGAAATTCACCCATCAGAAGCTGAATCATCTATGTTAAGTATTGTCCTGGACAAGTGATAAAATTTGGCAGCTTTTGGGAAGAGGCTGGAAAGATTGTTGTAATATTCTGGTTTATAAAATTCTTGTGGGAGGATTTGGGGAAGATGGTGGAGTAGAAAGCACCAGGAATGTTTCCCCACCTAGACAACAACTGCACTGGCACATCTGTCTGATGTAACTATTTTGAAACTCTGGAGTCTGCTGAAGGCTTGCAACTTCCAGGCTTTGGCCCAGAAAGAGAACTTTTACCAAAAAAAATTCCCCAATTTTTAAAAAAATTGTAAAATACACATAACATAAAATTTACCATTTTAAGTGTACAGTTCGGTGATATTAAATACATTCATAATGTTGTGCAGCCATCAGCACCATTCGCCTCCATAGCTCGTCATCTTGTAAAACTGAAACTCTGTACCCATTAAACACCAACTCCCCATCCCTCCCTCTCCCCAGCCCCTGGCAACCACCATTCTACTTTCTGTCTCTGTGGATTTGACTCCCCTAGGGACCTCCTATGAGAGGAATCATACAGTATTATCTTTTTTTTTTTTTTTTTTCAGTATTATCTTTTTGTGACTGGTTTATTTCACTGAGCATAATGTCCTCAGGGTTCATGCATGTTGTAGCATATGTTAGAACCTCCTTTACTCATGCAAAGGAAAATATACTTTCTGCTTTCTGTATTCTGCTGTATACGGTAATTCCTTATGAATTTAGGTGTGAGTTTGATAAGTGTGAAGCATATGACTCAGTCCCTAAGAACCTGATCCGTTTTGTATGCACTAGAAAAGGTCTGTTTCTTCATTCATTTCTTTGACAGACATTGAGCACCTACGCTAGGACCAGCCCCTATGCAGTGCTCAGGGTACAAAGAGGAACAACACAGTCTGTGCCCTGAAGTAAAGGGGTCCCTATATTAAGCGAGGAGATGAACTAGAAAAACTTTAAAGCTCCTTTTATAAAAATAGGTTGTGTGATTTTATAAAAATCACAGCTTCTTGGTGCTGGCAAACTCTACCCTTCCCAGGACTGGGTCCTGCCATCACCTCTCTTGCCCAGCAGTACCAGAATTCCTTTTTTTTTTTTTTTAATATTTATTTATTTAATTTATTTATTGGGCTGTGCCAGTTCTTAGTTGTGGCCCGCGGGATCTTTGTTGCTGCGTGCAGGATCTTCGTTGCGGCATGTGGGCTCTTTAGTTGCGGCATGTGGGCTTTTTAGTTGTGGCATGTGGGATCTTAGTTCCCTGACCAGGGATCGAACCGGGCCCCCTGCATTGGGAGTGCAGAGTCTTAGCCTCTGGACCACCAGGGAAGTCCCTGTACCAGAATTCTTTTTTTTCTTTTTTTTAGTTTGTTTTTGGCTGCATTGGGTCTTTGTTGCTGCCCATGGGCTTTCTCTAGTTGCGGTGAGCGGGGGCTACTCTTCGTTGCGGTGCGCATGCTTCTCGTTGGGGTGGCTTCTCATGCTGCCGAGCACGGGCTCTAGAGCGCAGGCTCAGTAGGTGTGGCGCACGGGCTTAGTTGCTCCGCGGCATGTGGGATCTTCCCGGACCAGGGCTCGAACCCGTGTCCCCTGCGTTGGCAGGCGGATTCTTAACCACTGCGCCACCAGGGAAGCCCCGAAAAAGGCATTTTTATACCTCTGTGACCTTGGTAAATTCTGACTTCTCACCTTGTCCTGGTTGGCCACCACTGGGTAAGTTTCCAAATTGCAACAGTGAATGGCTTTGAGATGATACCCTGTCGCATTCTCACCAGTAGCCTCAGAGCTGGAGCCCAGCCATACCTTCACCTGGACTAAAGAGCATCAGATGGTGGGGTTAAAGGATGGAAGAGTGATAGGGTAAGGGAAAAAAGGGAGAGTGAAAATGAGGATGCGAAGAAAAAGAGGGGAAATTTTTAAAAAAAGATCAAACATTAGGGAGAAAGAAGAAGTACAGGTCTGTAACAAATCACAGTGTCATGCCTTATTCTGCACCCGTAGCTTGGATGATGTTAGAGAAACAGAAGGAGTGCAGGATGGTAAGATAACATTTTCCTAAAAGAATATAATTCTAAAAAAAAGATTATAGTGATAGGGATCAAAACTCCTACTTAAATTATTTTCTCACTGTTCTTGTTCATTCCTTCGGCTGAGATTGATATCATGGAACAGGAGGTAGTCACCATTTCTTGAAAGTCTGAGGTCAAAAGTGAACATAAATATTTTCTGATCTGTTGCTTTCTGCCTCTCACTGGCCTGTAGACTGTCTGGTGGTGTGAGTAGATGGAAGGCAGGTGGTATCAGTGAGGCTTGTGTTTGGCTGAACATAGTAGAAACCTAACCATGGTGGCTTTGCCAAAAGGGAGTTATTTTTCTTATATACCAACTCTGGAAGTAGTCAGTCTATGAATGTCATTCAGGCTTCCTATCTATTTGACCATCCTTGGCCTGAGCTTCCCTCCACATGGTCACAAGATGGCTGCCAGACCTCCAAGCATTGCATTCAAGTTCCAAGCAGGATGGTTAAGGACAAAAGGTAAAAGAAACATATCAGCTGATTTTATCCCTTTTCCAAAAGGTTTTTAAGTCATTGTCCATAACTGAGTCAATTGCCACGCCAAGGTGCAAGGTAGCTCCTACCCCAGATAAGCTTGGGGTCGTTAATAGGGAAAAGAGGATAATAGAATGTGAACAGGCAATTAGTAGTGCCTGTTACACAGGGTCCTTAACCTGGGCTCCATGGACCGCCGAAGAGCTATGGGGAGTATCCATGGAAACATTTGCACAAATCTGTTTATATGCATTTTTCTGTAAATTCTCAGCTTTTATCTCTTCAAATATTTCCTCTCTTTCATTCTCTTCTGTCTTTTCTTCTTGGACTTCTAGCAGACATACATTAGACTATCTCACTTTTTGACATTACTCTCTTTGACATTTTCATCTCATTGTCTCTTGTGTTGTATACCGTGTAATAGCCTCAAATCCAATTCACTGATTTTCTCTTCAAATTGTCTATAATCTCCAGCTTAAGCCACCCACAATATTTTTTTAACTTTTAAAAGTTCTAGTTAATTCTTTTTCCTTAAAATTGTCTGCTCACTTTGTAATAGTCTCTTGCTCATTTTTATTCTGTCTCTTTTGTAAAATTTTATGTAAGGTTATTTTACATTCTGATTCTCATATTCCAGTATCTGACTGCCTGGATTTGAATCCCAGTCCTGCCTCTTATTAACTATAGAACCTTGGTCAAAGGATTTAATCTTTCTGTACCTCATTATCCTCAACTCTAAAGTGGGAGTAATAATAGTCCCTATCTAATGGAGTTATTATGAGAATTAATGAGTCCATATAAATATAGAATTTAGAACAATGCCTGGCACATAGTAAGAACTATCCAAACTTTTACAATTATTATTATACTTTATTTACTATTTTGTTGTTTGCCTGCCTCAGCCTCCTAGAATGAAAGTCTTGGGCGACTTATCTATTTTGCACTGCTGCAGCCCCTTACCTATAATCGTGCTTGGTACAAAGCAAGCACTCAGGGATTTGTTGAGCACATGCGTGAATACGTAGATCATACCAAAATTAGGGGCTATGTGTTCTTTCAAGTACATATGGGACATCCTCAAAAATTAACTACATACAAGGCCTAAAGTTAGTCTCAACAAATTTCAGAGAATCAGTGTTATATAGACCGTATTCTCTGTCCACCATTCAAATGAGTTAGAAATGAATAAGAGATCAATTTTAAAACATATATTTGAAACTTTTAAAGCACCTCTTGCAATAACTCATGGGTCAAAGAATAAATCATAATGGATACCAAAATTATTTAGAATTGAATGACAATGGGCATGCTTCATATTAAAACTTATGAGATGCTGGGGCTTCCCTGGTGGTCCAGTGGTTAAGAATCCGCCTTCCACGCAGTGGTTAGGAATCCGCCTGCCAATGCAGGGGACGCGGGTTCAAGCCCTGGTCTGGGAAAATCCCATATGCCGCGGAGCAGCTAAGCCCGTGAGCCACAACTACTGAACCTGTGCTCTAGAGCCCATGAGCCACAACTACGGAGCCCGTGTGCCACAACTACTGAAGCCCGCGCACCTAGAGCCCATGCTCCACAACAAGAGAAGCCACCATAATGAGAAGCCTGTGCACTGCAACGAAGAGTAACCCCTGCTCACCACAACTAGAGAAAGCCCGCGTGCAGCAACGAAGACCCAATGCAGCCAAAAATAAATAAATAAATAAATAAATAAATAAATAAATAAATAAATAAATAAATAAATAAACAAATTCATTAAAAAAAAAAAAAAAGAATCCTCCCTCCAGTGCAGGGGATGCGGATTCAAACCCTGATCGGGAACTAAGATCCCACATGTCCCAGGGCAACTAAGCTCACACGCCGCAGCTACTGAGCCCGTGTGCTCTGGAGCCCAGGCGCCACAACTAGAGAGAAGCCTGTGCTCCGCAACTAAGAGCCTGCACGTCACAACAAAAGAACCCACATGCTGCAACTAAGACCCAACGCAGCCAAAAAAAACCCAAAAAACTTATGAGATGCTATAAAAGCCATACTTCAAGGGAAATTTATGGCCTTAAATGCCTATATTAGAAGAGCAGAAAGGCTAAGAGTAATGAGATAAACATCCAAACCAAAAAACTGAAGGACAGTAGAAAGAAGGGGATGATATGGGTAAAATCTGTAACTCAACCATGGACCTGAGCAGAGAGGCCAGGGTCATCCAGCAGAGGCCATAGCTGTGATGCATGTGACAGGTGTCCTGGACGTCCTGTGTCCAGCTGCAGGCTGCTGCCTGGGGACCTGGGGCTCCCTTTGATGAACCAGCAGACCAGGCTACACTGACTCCTTGCCAAGAAGCCCCGGGTGCTCCCACCCACCAGGAGCTTTTCATGTGGCCCCTGCTTCTTCCCACCTGCCTCCCACTGAGAGCAGCCAGTACAGACTCTTCCCAGTGGAACCCCGTTCAGTGGTGAACCACGTTCCCTTCCTCATTCACCTCCCTGCACCTCCTCTCCTCTCCTAAGGTCACCGCCCCCGGCCCCCTAGTTCTCAGTCCTCACACCCGTCAGAACTAGGGGTCTGGAGATGGGCCTGCATCCTCCTCCATCGCCGCCCACAGCCCGTGAACTACGCTCCTCTGCCCCACCTCCTACGTGTCTCCTCCCCTCCCCCTCCTCTCCAGTCCTGCTGCTTCAGACCTTCTCCTGTCCTTATCTCGTCCTGATTATTTCAAGACCCTCCTCGTGGCCTCTGCGCCTTCAGTCGGGACCCTCCTTTCCACTGTCTGCACAGCAGGCCGTTCCCAGAGCAATCTTTCTAGAAGCACAGATCCTGTGGCCCCCTTCACTCTGGCGCATTTACTGGGAGGGCTCCGTTAGCTCCCCCGGGCAGTTAGGTGCTCCTATAGCAACCAGAGCGAACCTTGGTCCTGTTACTTGTCACCTCCCTGGCCTATCTATGGGCTTCGTTGAGGGGGACCAGGTAGATGTCCGTCACTGTTCCAAGTGTGGTTTGTGGACCAGCAGCTCGGGCATCACACAGGGGCCCATCAGGAATGCAGAATCTCCCAGTCCTCACCCAGACCTACAGAATCTTAATTTGCATTTTTTAAAGATGCCAGGTGATCCGTTTGTACCTTAAAATTTGAGAAGCATTGATGACGGATGAGAAGCTCCTGCAAGGTGAGAGGGAAGAGAATCTAAAGTTCCGGTTGGTCTTTCCCTTGCCTTTGTTTTGGTGAGCTGGGGGTGGAGTGGGGGGGAGGAGACAGCCTATTGAAATGACCTGCGCACATTCTAGACTGACTACAATCAGTGCAAGCTTTGAGACTTCGATCAGGAAAAGAACTGATTATTCTGGAAGCAGCTGACAATTTCAGTTTGATGCTGTACTACCCTGAATAAGGCAGACAGGTGCCAGGATCTGTCAGCAAAATGACCTGTCACAGCATCGATTAAGAGAACTACTGAGCACTCGCCCCTTTGTCGGAGCCCAACATGAAGGCCCTGCAGCAGCGGGAGGCTGAGGCTGGAGACAGCTCGGTCCTGGAATTGCCTGGCGAAGATGGATTGAGTAGAGTCATTGTTAGACCAGAAAGGGCTTTGTGTTGAGCCTTTTGTGTGCGTTCAACTCACCCAGGTCATCCACCTAATATATTCTTGGCATCCCTGTTGCTAATCAAGCAGTCACAGGCAGTGGCACTTAAACAATGGCCCCTGAAGCCTGACTTCCTGAAAGGCTCCAATAATCTTTTATTGATAAAAAACACACCTCCAGGGCAGATCTAAGCTCTCCTAGGCAGAGGCTGCTGGGGGCAGGAATGGGGGCTGTAGCTACAGCCTATGGGGACCCAAGAGAGCACTGCTGGGGGGAGCTTCACCATGGTGGAAAATGGACATAACGTGACCCCACAGGTCCCTCTCTCCAGCCTCAGCACTCTGGTATTTTCATTTCTACAGCTGAAAAAGCCAAAGCAGAGAAGTTACTTGACTTGTGGCATCCCACAGCTAACAAATGGCAGAGATGGGATTATGGGTTGAATTGTGACACTCACCCCCCCCAAAAAAGATGTGTTGAAGTCCTACCCCCAGTAGCTGAGAATGTGACCTTATTTGGAAATAGTTTTGTAGCAGAGGCAGTTAGTTAAGATGAGGTCATACTGGATTAGGGTGAGCCCTTAATCAAATATGACTGGTGTCCTTATGAGAAGAAAAGGGGCACGCAGGAGAAGACAGCTGTATGACAAGGAGGCAGATTGAAGTGATGCACATACTAGCCAAGGAATGCCGGCAAACACCAGAAGCCAGTTGAGGCAAGGAAGGATTCTTTCCTACAAGTGTCAGAGGGAGCATGCTGCTGTTGACAGATTGATTTTGGACTTCTAGACTCCAGAACTAGGAGGCAATACATTTCTGTTGTTTTAAGCCACTCAGTTTGTGGTACTTTGTTGCGGCAGCCCTGGAAACTAATGCAGATGGGAGCATGGTCTTCCCACTGACATCACCAGGACACAGAGGGAGCCATTTGGGATGCTCAGATCAATTGCATCCACACCCACAAGCCCACTTCAGACCCCTCCTGTGCATGTGAGAGATGGTTGTCATGGTGGAAGGTCAACACTGCTTGGAGGGCTTCCAAGGTGGAGCTGACAACTGAAAAGCAGGAGGGCCGAACTCCTGCCTGGAGGGATCCTTTTGAAACCACAGAAATGCGTCTTGGGGGGGGGCTCTGAGGAGCTCCAGTTCTTTATGTCTCAGCACAGAAAGAATTCAGCAAGAGGCAAAGTGACAGATAAGAAGTGATTTATTAGAATAGGATGCTTGTAAGACTTAAAAGCAGGCGGGCAAGAGGGTGCTGCCCCGAGAACTTAGTGGGCTACAGTTTTATAATCAAAGGAAAAGTGGGGAGAGGGAGAAGACCACCTTCTTCCTCATTCTTGAGTAGATGTCAAGCTTCCATCATCAGCTCCTCCTCCACGTCAGGTGGGGGGGTTTTCTTGTCCCTCCATGGTCAAGCTGGGACTGTCATGGTGCAACAGAAATGAGCAAAAAGGTAGTAACATATACTAAAATATGGTAAATCATCTCAGGTTTCAGTATAATGTCACCCTTTCCTTATATTTTTGTTTTTAGTGTGTGCAGAGGAGCGTGCCCTAGGAATCATTAACTTACTGAGCTCACTGGGCAGGACGTGGGTCTCCTGCCACCATTGTTTTATTGTCTTGGGGCGTGTCTCATGCTTCTGTTGCATGGTTTTCTTGCTAAGCAAGCCTGCTTGGTTTTGTGGTTAAGCAAACCTGCTTTCTTGAGTGATCATTAACTTACAGGGGTCTCCCATGCTTTTTTCTTTACTTACAATCCCCTAGTGGGATTAACTATTTAATCACCTACTTTGTCCCTTTACTCTGTCCCTATCACTTTGAACACCATGCTTTTATAAAGAGAGCGAGTGGATGAGAGTGTTGTAGTCAGGCCCCAGAGAAGCAGGACCTGAGACTGCGGTGCTCGTGCAAGGGATTTATTGAGGGAGGGCTCTCAGGAGAAACCTATAGGGGAAAGATGTGGTTTCAGGAGAAGTCCAGCCTCAGCCTGACCCCCTGGGGAGCTCTGGAGCATAACTTGTCCCACAGAGGTGGTTCCCCCCAAAAGGCAAGGGGCTGCGGGGTGGCCATAACCTCCCAGCATCTCCTCAGCCAAGAGGGAGCCTTTAGGGGAGGGTGCAGGTGTGAGCCACTAGCAGCCAACACCTGCAGCATCTGGGGATGGGGGCAGCCCAGGGCAGCAGTATCATCTCAGTGCTGGGATGTGGGAGCCAAAGGAGTCCCGGCCCTGCCCCCCACTGGCCGTGCTCAGGCTGTTCCTGTCTACACACTGTGTTCACTTAGAGATGGGAGGAGATGGGGCCATGGGGGTGGGGGTGCAGGTGGAGAAGGAATAACTGGAAGTTAATCAAGGTCTCTTCTTTCTAATGTGACTCTGGAGGAGTACAGGGCATAGGAGTAAAAAAAACAAACTTGGTGCTGGCAGAATTCGTCCTGGTTTAATGACCAGTGTTCCAAGAACAACAACACAGCCTTTGACTTCTTCTTCCTCTGAAACTCATTATTTAAACTGAAGTTTGACTAGAAGTCAAAATACCTTTAAAAAAGATTTGGATCAAGACTTCCCTGGTGGCGCAGTGGTTAAGAATCCGCCTGCCAATGCAGGGGACACAGGTCCGAGCCCTGGTCCGGGAAGATCCCACATGCCACGGATCAACTAAGCCTGTGTGCCACAACTACTGAGCCTGTGCTCTAGAGCCCGCGAGCCACAACTACTGAGCCCACGTGCTGCAACTACTGAAGCCCATGTGACTAGAGCCCAAGTTCCACAACAAGAGAAGCCACCTAAATGAGAAGCCTGTGCACTGCAACAAAGAGTAGCCTCTGCTCACTGCAACTAGAGAAAGCCCATGCGCAGCAATGAAGACCCAACACAGACAAAAATAAAAAAAATAAATCAATTTATAAAAAAAAAAAAAAGAAAATATTGTTCTTCCCTCCATTGAATCATCTTGGCCCCCTTGTTGAAAATCATTTGACCACATACAAGGGCTTACAAAGGTTTATTTCTGGGCTCTCTAGTCCATTCCACTGGCCTATATATCTGTGTTTATGCCAGGACCACATTGTTTTTATGACTGTAGCTTTATAGTAAGTTTTAAAATCAGGAAGTGTAAAACCTCCAGCTTTGCTCTTCTTTTTCAAGATTTCAGGGTTCCTTGAGGATCCATATGACCTTTTGGATGGATTTTTCAATTTCTACAAAAAAACATTGTCAGGATTTTGATAGGGATTTCATTGAATCTGTAGATCAGTTTGGGTAGCATGGACATCTTAATCACATGAAGTCTCCCAATCCATGAACATGGGATGTCTTTCCACTCATTAATATCTTCTTTAATTTCTTTCTGGAACATTTTGTAGTTTTCATTATGTAGGTTTTTCACCTTCCTGCTTAAATTTATTCCTAAGGATTTTATTCTTTTTGATGCTATTGTAAATGGAATTGTTTTCTTAATTTCCTTTTAGGATTCTTCATTACTAGTGTATCGAAACAACCAATTTTTGTGTTGATTTTGTATCCTGAAACTTTGCTATGTTTATTAGTTCTAACAGGTTTTGTGTGTGTGTGTGTGTGAAAGTTTTTTGAATTTTCCAGTTGATGAGGAAAGCAATGAATGTAGATCTTCTTCTGCCCACCAGTGTCTCAAGGGAGAACACATTGGGTAAACGACTTCCATAGAGGACTGAAGCTGGGAGGATGTGCGGGCCTTCCATTCTTTTAGGTAATCCATATGTTGTCCTTGAGCTTGATCATAAAGTGGTGTCAATTTAGAACCCCTGTGTATAGCCCCTTTTAGATTATTTTTGCTTGTATGTTTTTACTGGATTATTTAATGATGTTGAATATGTAATACACTCCTGTGGTACAAAATTCAGAAGGTACAAAAGGTTGTATAATGAAAAGTCAGTCTCTTACTTCTATTGCCCTCCACCCAGTTCCCCTCCCCCAAAGTAAGCATTATTACTAGTTTCTTGTGATTCCTTTCAGGAGTGATCTTGGGTATATACAAGCATTTAAGTTCATATACCCTTTTTTTCATCTATAGATATTGTTCTGCCCCTTGCTTTTTTCACTTACCAGTATATCTTTTTTTTTTTTTTAAACCCACATTTGTTTATTTATTTATTTTTGGCTGTGTTGGGTCTTCGTTTCTGTGTGAGGGCTTTCTCTAGTTGTGGCAAGCGGGGGCCACTCTTCATCGCGTGCACGGGCCTTTCACTATCGTGGCCTCTCTTGTTGCGGAGCACAGGCTCCAGACGCGCAGGCTCAGTAGTTGTGGCTCACGGGCCTAGTTGCTCCACGGCATGTGGGATCTTCCCAGACCGGGGCTCAAACCCGTGTCCCCTGCATTAGCAGGCAGATTCTCAACCACTGTGCCACCAGGGAAGCCCCCCAAGTATATCTTGGAGATTGTTTCATACGAGTCCTAAATTGCTCCTCTTTCTTCTTAATAGCTGTATAATACTCCATTGGATGTTTGTACCTTACTGTGCTTGATGGACATTTAAACTATCTCTAACTTCTGATATTACAAACAGCACAGAATGAATATTAGGATTACACTTGAATGACATTACAGTGCCACTGAGAGCCTCCATCACCTTCTACATCTCAAGGTCATCTTTAGGTGGACCGGCAGAGGAATCCTCCCAAGTTTCAGTACCAAGGTTAAAGTGGTGCTTCTCCTGAGAAGTTCTGGTTTTCTTCATCTTATGGGCTCTGTAGTTCACATATTGGTTTGTTGTTCACGCTTTAGTTTGGTGACTAGGGTTCTCAGAATGAAGTTTATGGGCCTTGTTAGCAACTGTACAGGACTATTTATTATACATTTATGGATACTAATCTTACTCCTAGTTTCATTACCTTCCCTCCCTTTATTTTTCTTTCACTTCAATTCCCAAAGCTATCTGTTTTATTCCTTGACATTGCACACATTTTTCTAAGCTATTTCAAGTTTTCAGGTAATAAAGTGAGTACAAATAAATATACACATACGTAAACATATCCATCATACATAAATAAAATACAAATTTGAGTCGAGTACTCAGAGGCAGACTTGACCTCTCTTCAACCCGTCCAATCCAGGGAGATACACAGGCTCCCGCTCCCTGAGCCTCTCGGGGGATCCCCACCCCCCAAGCAGTCCCTCTTCAGCTGCCCCTGTGGCCTAGGAGCCTGCTTTCTATTTGCTGCAGGAGATATTCTAGTCCATCAGAGTGCTTCCAGGCCCTCCTGCCCCAGACAAAGGCAGAGGAGAAATCTGCTTCCACTCTCACACTCTGTAAAACCTTCACACAGAGCAGGGGTGGAGGGGAAGGCAAGGTGGGGAATCAGGGGAGGAGGAGGAGAGAACTTTGGCGGCTGCCCCCTGCCCTGCCTCAGCGCCCCCCACCTCGCCTCTCTGGTGTCCTGTTACGGCAGCTGCCCACACTCGTGCCATCTTTCAGCTGCAAGCCCCCGTCTCTGCATCCCACCCACCAGCGTTCTTTTGCATCAGTGTGAGAAAGCAATTTGCATCCAACCAGCAGGTTCAAGATAGATGGAGGCAGCCTGCCTTCTCATCTCAGAAACCCCTTTCATCTTGCAGAGGCCACTGTGCAGAAGGCGGATAGAGCGGTTTTGTTTTAATGTGGCCCCTGCAGGCTGAGTTTCAGATTTGTGGTCCATCTGCCTTAGAGATGCCGGGTGAGTGTACAGCTGGGAATGCTGCAGGCTGAGGACCCAACACCCTTGAACCCTTCCCACATGGCCTCTAGCTCCTGCACGGGGCGGCTGTTTTAAGTCAGAGGGAGGACCAGGTCTGTTTCCAATACCTGGGGTGGGCGTGGGGCACCAGAGCAGTGCTATGGAAAATGGGACCCAGGTCTCAGAGGCATCTGGACTGCTGCTCTCTCCCAGGGTTTCTCCTCTGGGATGGAAAGCTATCAGAAGAGCGGAGAAGCCAAGAGCTGGGCCTGTCCCAGAGCTGAGTGCCATCTTTGCCAACCTCAGTGTCTTTACCTGCAAAATAAGTATTTAATATTACTGGGCTCTCAGAGTTGTTGGGAGAATTAAATAATAACAGCTGGTGCTTTAATAGCTCTCATGACATGCCAGTCATTCCAAGTGCTTTACATATAAGAACTCATTTAATCCTTACAACACTCTTAGTTATTACTCTCCCCGTTTTTCAGAGGAAGACACTGAGGCTCAGAAAGCTTAAGCAATTTGTCCAAGTTCACAAAGCTGGTGAGTGACAGAGCTGAGATTTGAACCCAAGTAATCTGGCCCCAGAGTCTATGCCCTTAGGCGCTGGGGCTTTAAGACCTGGGGCAGTGCCCGGCACCAGGAGGCACTCATCAAAGGTAGATCATGTTCTGATATCTGAGTCACTGAGCAGGATTCCTGGCTCCACCTGGGAGGTGAGCTCCAGCAGCCGTGATCCAGGTGACTCTCTGGCCACCTCACCATCTCCTTCCCCTGGTTGGCAGCCCTTCCAGTCATCCAGGTGCTGCTTCCATCCATGCACTTAGCACCTGGGGCTGCTGGCAACTCTTCCCTCCCATATCCCAGCACTTAACATAGTTCTTGATATATAATAGCTGCTTAATGTTTACTTAAAGGTTGTTTCTTCTTTGTGTTGCACTGGAGCCAAGAGGTTCACTGGGGAGGCGGTGAGCCTATCGCTGGGTGGCCTTGCCCTCCTCCTGGTGGCCTGGGCCAGAGACCGCCCTTTCTAATCTGTTCTTCTGCCTTGTCAGCTCCTGTCTCAAGCAGGCTGTTCTGAGGGCCTTTAAAAAATATCTTTATAACTGTTATTGTCTTCCAGCACAAAGCAAACGATGCTTTTTAAAAAGGAATTTGAACATTACGGAAACTTTGAAAATGAAAGTCCTCTATAACCTGCACTTCTAAGTGTGGTTCCTGATTTGGCATCACCTGGGAACTTGTCAGAAATGCAGAGTCTCAGGCCCCTCCCACCCTGACCTGCCGAATGAGAACCTGCGTTTAACCGGATCCCACTGACTCATAGGCACCTGAGAGAGTGAAGAGCTGGCTGCAACCCTCCTCCCCACAAGCCCAGCTAAGACAACAGTGCCACTGGTTTTGTGTACGCTTAAGAGCCTTTTATTTTTTATTATAAATTTATTTTATTTATTTATTTATTTTTGCCTGCATTGGGTCTTCATTGCTGCGCGCAGGCTTTCTCTAGTTGCGGCGAGCAGGGGCTACTTTTTGTTGCGGCAGGCAGCCTTCTCATTGCAGTGGCTTCTCTTGTTGCGGAGCACGGGCTCTAGGCACGTGGGCCTCAGTAGTTGTGGCATGTGGGCTCAGTAGTTGTGGCACGCGGGCTTCAGTAGTCGTGGCATGTGGGCTCAGTAGCTGTGGCGCACGGGCTTAGTTGCTCCGCGGCACGTGGGATCTTCCCGGAGCAGGGCTTGAACCTGTGTCCCCTGCATTGGCAGGCGGATTCTTAGCCACTGCGCCACCAGGGAAGTCCCAAGAGCCTTTTAAAAAGCGCACTCTTCTAACCTCTTCCAGTAATTACCTGCAGTTTTCAGGCCTCATCTAAAACCAAAATCCTCATCAACGTCATTCAGCAGGAAGCTAATAAAGACATCATTATCTTGTCTGTAGGCTGCCACTCTTGCCCACTCTCCAACCCCAGCAGCCATGGTGATGGTTCTAAAACACAAACCAGATCACATCACTCTCCCACTTAGACGCCTGCAGTGCCTAAGGGTAGGTGCCTTTCCACTGCCCTGGGAGCACTGTCGCCCGCCCTCTACTTCCTGCTCCCTGCTCCTGACACGTTGACCTTCTCTCTTGGTCCACCTGGGTCTTTGCACTCTGCTTCTGTGCCTGGATGTCCTTTCCTCCTTCCTCCCCGGCTGGTTCCTTTTCATCCTTCACATCTCGGCTTAAATATCACCTCCTCAGAGGCTTGGGATGAAATGACCACGTGGGGAAAGCACGCCCTTGCTGCCAGTGCTCTATCACAGCTCACGTCCATCACCAGCCGTGGTCAGGACTGTCTCCCTGGAGGAGTGTACACCGCACGAGGGCAGGGATCGTCCTGCCCGCTCACTCTCTCTTGGATCGCAGTACTTGACACAGCATTTCACTAAATATCTGTTGAATGAATGCCTGCTTTCTGGAGACCAGGCATATGAGTGTCATCACCTTGTTTGTATTGACTTGTTGAAATTATAAAAATAATAGATGCTAATTTATATTTTTTAAAACTCTGCAGGAAGGAATAAATGAAAAGTAACATCCTTTTTCCCCTCAGTTCCTTCCAACTGCATAAGTAAACACTGATAACAGCTTATTTTGTCACCTTCCAAAATTGTAGAGCACTTTAAAAGCCACACTAATAAGATCATGCTATAATTATTAATTCTATTCTTCAACTTGCTTTTCTTTAAAATTGTGGTAAAATCCACATACCATAAAATGTACCACGTTAACCATTTTTAAGTGTACAGTTCAGTCGGGTTAAGTATATTCAGGTTATGTGTGGCCAGCCGGTCTCCAGAACTTTTTCATCTTGCAGAACTGAAACTTTACCCCTATGAAACTCTAACTCCCCATTTTCCCTCCCCAAGTCCCTGGCAACCACCCTTCTACTTTCTGTTTCTATGAGTTTGAACTACTGGCTTTTTGAACTTAATTATACATCTTCCCACTGGGGCCTGTGGGATCTTGCTCGCTATTCCTACAGCCACATAGTATTCCTCAGAGGCTACAGCTGATATTTAACCAGTGATATGAAGGTGGCTCCTGGTTTGGGGTGACTACAAACAATGCTGCAACACCAGGGTTAAACCCCCAGACCCGGGAGGTCAAAGGGTACACACTTCCATTCTGCCAAACTGCTGTGCAAGGAATCTGACCAGTCAAGCCTCCCACCCACAGAGGAAGAGGGGGCTCTTCCCAATGCAAACCAAGTAAATACCGTCCCATCCCAGGGACAGGCCTTGAAGGGAGGAGAGAAGCCTAGGGGGTGAGCTGGTGGCAAGACGGGAATCGAGCTGGTAGGTGTATACACAGGAGGAAGTCAAGTTCAAAAGCCATATAATGAGTCGACTTGGGAAGGAGCTCGTTGCTGTGGCAACCGGATTCCCCTGCTGTCAGGAGCTGGTTTCTTCTTCCTTCTGCACCTGGTGGGAGCGCCTCTCCCCTCAACATTACTTGAGAAAGACAGAGTTCGGTGTTCTTTTACTGAGGTCAGTGCACTGTTTCCGACAGTGACTCCCCATCACTGACACACTGTGATTCTCAGATGTCCTCTCCAGGCGAGGAGCTGGCTGGGCCCCATTCCCTGGACAGATGCCCCGGGTATGTCACCTAAGACCCTGATGTAATGGGGCCCCCAGCGGTGTCAGGTGGGCTGAGCCCCCAGGGAGACTGTTCTGTTCCCTTCACAAGAAAAGTTTTTCTAGATTTTTGTTTTTTAAGAATGCCAAAGGTCAAGGTCAGGGGACGCTTGCTTGAGCAGGCCTCTTAAACCAGTCTTGGGTTGTGAGTCACTTTGCTCTGCTTCCTCCAGGGTAGTTAACCCTGAAAGTGCTGACTGGGATAGAGCTGGGAGAGGGGGCAGCGGATGGATGACAGAATTAAGTTAAATTATTTTCACCTGTCCCTGCATCCCTGCTAGACACACGGTTTACATGCCCTCCTCCTGTCCCTTTAACCGCTCAGTAAGGTGGGAATTATCATCCCCATCGCTGTAAGAGTGAAACCTGAGGCTCCGAAGCTTAAGTGCTTTGCCCAAGATCTCCGAGCAGGAGTATGAACGGGCCGCTTTCTGCGTCTCAAGGTCATGGCCCCCGACCCCCCAACACCCCCTCCAGGGGGACAATTTAGAGATGCAAACCAGGCAGCAGAGGGCCGGCTCCTTCTCTGGGACATGATGGCAGCCAACTTTAAAGCTCCCCCTAGGCAAAGGGGTCTTGACCCACCAGTATCCCCTGTCCCTTCTTCCTTTAATCAGGCAGTGGGCTAAGCGGGGAACACATGGGATCCATACCAGCTGTGGCTCCTGACCTGGTCTGAACCCCAGCCTCAAAACAGAAATATAGGCAAACAGTGCCTCTGGGTTTTGTTTGTTTGTTTTTTGTGCAAACACCTAGTGCTGTGGGGAGGATTAAGTGAACCGAGGGGCAGGCTCCCATGCCGTCACTTTTCTATTAAAATCCAACAGCCCAGGTCTCCATCCCGGGCTTGGCGGCCTTTCCCACTCCCTCTCACCTGGTGCTTCCCCTCAGCCTCTGGGGTATACGACAATATTGATTTGTACTCTTGAATTTGACATCCTCTCCCAGAGGCAGCCATCCCCGGAGCCGTTCCCAGGAGAATCGCGTTCCACTCACACACATTTCATCTCCGCATCCCAGGCCCCCAGGAACCCTTCACCACGAGCCTCCCCCCCACTCCTCCGGCAGCTGCAGAAATGTTGCTCCCAGCCTTTGGAGCACTGCCTGGGTGACAGTGGCCTGGGTAGCAGAAGCACAGATTAGTATTCAAGGAAAAATGCCAGGACAAATGTAGCTTCTGTTTCCTGTGACTGAGCTGAGGAGCCCCTGCTTTCCCTGCGGGAAAGTGGGAAGGAATCCTGATTTGCCAATTCATGGTGCTACAGCGTCTTCCAGCTTAAAACGTCTCTCTGGGATGACTCAGTCTCTGTAGGCCACATGCTCAGTCCTTTGTTTCCCCTCCTCTCTGCTGCCACTGTCCTTGATGGTGGTGGCCAGGTCTGCCGAGCGGTCACCCGTGGGCCTTCCGGAGTGCCCTGCTGACACCCACTGCTGGAATCATGCCCCGTGCATGAGGGCCGCACAAGAGTGGCCTCTTTTTCCTGCCCTGAGACTCCGAGGGCTCCCAGGTCCTTTGGCACCTCCACATCTCCTTGCCGGACAGTTATTCCAGGATCCCCTGCAGCCATGGGGAGTGGGTCATTCATCTGGCCATTTCCCCACCTCCATGGGGCTCTTCTGCCCCCCTGACCGGCTGGACACAGGTCTTGCCCAATATGGGTCTCCTCCCAGGTATTCAAATGGGAAAGAGGGTCAAGGAACAAGTGCTTTTAGCTGTCCCCTCAACACCTGGCTTTGGCCAGAAGGAGGATTGAGACCACATGTGGGACCCCCTGTGTCCCTTGCCCCTGCCTTCCTTCACGGCTGTCCTGGGGCCATACCCACCGCATCATATCCTGCTTTCCTTCACTCCAAGCTCATTACAAAACTCTGGGTGACCTAGTCAACCAGGCCTGGCCCTGGGTATGTTAATGTATGCTTCAGTTATTTAAAAAATCCTTTTCTCTCTTGGCGAAGATTGGCTTTCGAGGTTATTCCCTTGTTTTACACTCAAGAATATTTTTTGGGGTGTTCAGAGCTGAGCACTTCCTCTTTGCATTGCTAATCTTCTCCAGGCAGAAGAGGAGGGAGGTCACCCGAGAAAGCACATGGATGTCTTTCAATGGGCATCTCCCCCGCCCACCCACTTACGCTGAAGCGTGTTTGAGGTCCTCCCAGCCCTGAAGTTCTGTGAGTCTGTGCATTCTGTCCTTTCAACCCTGTTGATGTAGGACCAACTGTTTCATTAGCAGTTTTGTTTTTTTCAAGGACCTTTCCTTTAAACGATATTGCTTTAGTTTCTGCCATAGCTGTCCTCCCCTGTATAGTCAAACTTCCTGGGAGAGTTGTTCCTACTGCTTCAGAACCCACCAAGGTCAACCAACAACCTCTCTATTTCTAAATCCAAGCCCTGGATTCATTTCCTAGGGCTGCTGTGACAGAGTACCACAAACTTGATAGCCTAAAACAAAAAAACGAAAAAAGAGACAAATGTATTCTCTTACAGTTCTGGAGGCCAGAAACCCGAAATCAAGTTGTTGGACAGGATAGGTTCCTTCTGGAACCTTCCGAGGGAGAAGCCATCCCACACCTCTCTCCCACTCCTGGTGTCCCTTGACTCAGGGATGCATCACTCCAGTCTCTGCATCAGGCTTCATGTGCTTGCCCTGGGTGTGTCTCTGTGTCTCAAATCTCCTTTTCTTTTAATAAAAATCCAAGGACATCACTGGGTTTAGGACCCACCCTAGATCCAGGATGATCTCATCCTGAGATCCTTAACTTCATTGTATCTGCAAAGATCCAATTTCCAAAAAGGTCGAAGTCCCAGGTGTTGAGGGTTAAGACTTGGACATATCTTTTTGTAAGACACCATTCAACCCATGTTTTCAGCCCTCAGCTTGACCTTTCTGCAGCATTTGGCACTCTTGCTCACTTTCTCTTGGAAACTGTCCTTTCCATTGGCTTCCAGGATGCCAAGCTCTCCAGGTTACCCTCCTACCTCTCTGGCTGATCCTCCGCAAGCTCCTCTACTGGTTCCTCTTCTTCTGCCCAGCCCTGCAAGGTGAAGGTCCCTAAGATTCTGTCCTGTCCTTAGCTCTCTTCTCCTCTCAGTCTTCCTCAGCCAATCACATTTGTTCCCACGGTCTTCAACAAAGAGAGCGGAGTCATCCTGGGATGTAAGAGGCCACATTATTGCAAATTTTAGGGCTAGGATGGGTCTTTGACTTAACCTGATGGTAATGGGACAGGAAGATTATAGGGTCAGAAGAGTGACAAAAGGAACATAAGAAGATTTCTCTGGTCTTGGTGTTTGGGATGGATTGGATTGGAGAAAGAGATTAGAAAACTGGGGACCCTTTGGCAAGTTACAGCTATAATCCAGGTATGTGATGAGAAGGGCTTAGACTAGGATGCTACAAAGAGAGAGAGGGGAGAAGAGAATTCATGTTTCACGGGACATCTGTTGTTTGCCACTTTATATATGCTTCAATTCTCACAACAACCCTGTAAGAAATATAGTCTTACTTCCATGTTACAGAATAAAAAAGCTCAGAGAGGTTAAGTGACCTGTCCAAGGTCACACAGCAAGTTAGTGGCCATGCTGATATAAACCCAGCTGTCTCTGAGTCTAGAAATCAGATGGAAGGAATGAATCTGTGAAATAATTTAATATAAGCCTTGGCAGGACTTTCTGATGGAACAGATATAGGGGGTGAAAAAGAGCAAAGGATGTAATGCCCTGAAGAAAAATGGGGAAATTTGGAGGGTGAGTTAGTGTGGGTGGTCAGTGGTAGGAAGATAATGAAAATATGGTTTCCATCATATTGAGTCCAGGATGGGAGAGATGTCAAGTGGACGGGTGGAAATATTGGACTGGGGTCAGGAAGGGAGATAGGGATTTGAGGGGCACCAGTAAAAAGGGGGAGTGGTCTGCTGAGTGGTCAAGGGGCTGGAGGTGAGGACCGAGGCTGTGACTGGTGATCGTGGGAGTGCCCCGCCTGCTTCATCTAAAAGGTACTGCTGCATTTAAGGTTCCCTTCCCATGTCCTTCAGAAAGATATTGTCTTCCTTTCTGATTTCTTCCTCTTAACGCCATTTCTCAAGGGGGGAAGGAGAGTTGGGGAGGCACTAGAGGTAATGAAGTTCCCAGCAAAGCTCTTGTTGTCAGGCAGCCGGGGGAGCAGGTGGGCGGCTGCAACTTCCCTGGCTCCACTGGTGTGGAGGGTGACTGGTAGCGGGGGAGGGGGAGCTGATCCAGGGAGTGCCAGGCAATGAGGTAGTAGCAGGGTAGCCTGTGCTCCAAATCCACTTGTCTGACAAGTTAGAGCTTTGTCAAGTGTTGGTAACGGAGCTGGCGTTTGAGATTTCAGCTTTATTTTTTTTTTTTTAAGTGAGATCCAGGAGAGACCAGGATGGAAAGACAGCAGAACCACTATGACCCGAACTCTTGTTTTTCCCTTTTGCAATGAGCTGGTTTGCCCCCAGGCTGCTGTTGCAACCACATAATTGCAACCAGATTTCTTTTTTTTTTTCTTCCAAAGGGCTCCATCCCAGATACCATGCATTCTGCCACCTCCGCACTTCTGCCCTTTTTTTAAAAAAAAAATTATTTTTAAAAATATTTATTTATTTATTATCTCCCTATCCTTATTTGGCTGTGCCCAGTCTTAGTTGCAGCACGCAGGATCTTCGTTGTCCTGTTCTGGATCTTTAGTTGCAGCATGTGGGATCTTTTACTTGCAGCAAATGGGTTCTAGTTCATTGACCAGGGATCGAACCTGGCCCCCTGCATTGGGAGCACCAGGGAAGTCCTGCACTCAGAGTTCTTTCTTGTTCCACATTACAAAACAGATTCCAGGAGGACCTGAGAACACAGTGTGTATCCAGTTGAGACATCCCCTGGGTTCCTCCGTATCAGGGCGTCCATTGGCATTCTCTTAAACTCCCCCCAAGCACAGGGCTCTTGCACAGATAAGGCCCCCTCCCCTCCTTACCCTTCAGAGCTCAGTGGGTGAAATGTCCCTACTTTTGCCAAGCCTTCCCTGACCTGCTTGAACAGCTTACCCCTCGCCCATGCACTGATTCTCATACCTCCCCTTTGTAATTTCACATTTCTCCACGAGATTATCTGATGAACATTCGCTCTCCACTGGGGTCGGAAGCTCGGCAAGGGCAGGGACCCTGCCTGCTTTTGCTCTGACAGTAAGCGTTGTGCCTGCTCACAGCCATCTGGGGTCTTCTGTCTGACTTTGCTCTCAGGCATCCAGATTCCTCCATTACCAGGGCTCCTCCTCGGGCACTGGGGAGGAGGTTATAAACCCTCCAAACTTATTTGCAGTGTTTTATGCGCATGCAAATGCGCACTCAGGGGGAAGGATCCAGAGTTTTCATCAGATTCAAGGTGAAAGATTCTTTCCTGTGCAGAGTCCTCCACAGTAATCACCTGGCTTCCTGGCTGGCCTCTCAATCTTCCTTGATTCTCCTGCCTGTCGTTTGCCTGTTCTCTTTTCCATGCCACCCTCCCTAATTATTGAGACCCTACCTGGTGGGATATCTGTTGTCTTTGTTTGCCCATCATCCTTCTATCCTTCTTTCTACTTAAGGCAATATAAATTACCTTTTTCTTTTAGGAACTGCAACACACACACACACACACACACACACACACACACACACAGTGGGGCTGCCAGTGAAATGACCCCAATCGGGTGAGCACGTGACCTGTTCTAGCCAATAAGAGTGTCCCATGTCCCCAGATCTCATGCTTGGTTGGGTGGAAGTGGGAAGGTGTGTAACTCACACGTGACCACTCAGAAGCTTTTTCGGGTTTTGAAACAGATGTTGGAGGGAAAGGTGGCAAGGACATGGCAGGTGGCAGGACAGAAGTCCTGGCTAATTCCTGGAGCTGCTGCCTGTGAGGATAATGCAAGTTCACACCCCTGCTGGTGGCCATCTTTGCTACCACATCAGGGGACATCCCTTGAGAAGGAGGCCAACAGAGAGGAAAACTGAGCTGAGTGAGAGAGAGAGAGAGGGTGTGGGGAAGAGAGAAAGGGAGAGTCCGCCTGATGGCAGAGCTTTTGAGCTGTTGGATCCAGTTATGACTGAAAGCCTTAGCAATCCCTGAGATTTTCCACTTAAAAGGCCAGAATGGGGCTTCCCTGGTGGCGCAGTGGTTAAGAATCCACCTGCCAATGCAGGGGACATGGGTTCGAGCCCTGGTCTGGGAAGATCCCACATGCCGCGGAGCAACTAAGCCCGTGCGCCCCAACTACTGAGCCTGCGCTCTAGAGTCCGCGAGCCACAACTACTGAGCCCACATGCCACAACTACTGAAGCCTGTGTGCCTAGAGCCCATGCTCCGCAACAAGAGAAGCCACTGCAATGAGAAGCCCATACACCACAACGAAGAGTAGCCCCCGCTCGCCACAACTAGAGAAAGCGTGCAGCAGCGAAGACCCAATGCAGCCAAAAAAAAAAAAAAAAAAAAGACAAAGGCCAGAATGTTCCCCTATTTTTTTGCTCAAATCAATTGAGTTGGATTTCTGTCATTTACAACTAAAAAGGCTCTTACCAATTGTCTTAACTTGGGCTGCTAAAACAAAATACCATAGACTCTGTGGCTTAAACAACAGATATTTATTTCTCACAGTTCTGGAGGCTGGAAGGCCAAGATCAAAGTGCCGGCTGATTTATTTCCTGGTGAGAGCTCTTCCTGGCTTGCAAATGGCTGCCTTCTCTCTGTGTCCTCACATGGCCTTTCCTTGGGGTGTGCAGGTGGAGAAAGAGAGAAGCAAGCTCTCTGGTGTCTCATGACCTCATCTAAACATAATTACCTCCCAAGGCACCATCTACAAATGCCATCACATGGGTTAGGGCCTCAACACACGAATTTTGGGTGAAGACAAGTCAGCCCATAACACCAATACTCCAACCTAATCTTTAAAATGTTCATATCTTTCTGGACTTCCCTGACAGTCCAGTGGTTAAGACTCCGCACTTCCACTACAGGGGGCAAGGGTTTGATCCCTGGTCGGGGAACTAAGATCTCACACGCCGAGTGGCATGGCCAAAAAAAAAAAAATTGTTCATATCTTTCTTATGACTTCCTAGTTGCAAATAATAGAAAGCCTGACTGAAATGGCTGTTAAAGGGAATTTATTGGTTCATATAATCAAACGGTTTAAGAGTATCTTAACTTCAAGCAAGGCTTGATCAAGTCCCCAACAACATCACCTGATTCTCACACTTTCTGTTTCAGCTCTGATTCTTCTGAGCTGGCTCCAGTCTCAGGAGGGCTTTGCCCAAGCAACCCCAAGGTGGCTGCCGGCAGCTCATGGAGCTGTGTGCTTCCCAGGTCAAGTCTAGGAGGGGGATGGGAGAGGCTCTACCAATAGCTCCAAACAAAGGAAAAAGACCTTCCTTCCCAGAAATCCTGGTTAATGACTTTTTACATCCCATTGATTGTTCTTGCCTCCCTGAATGAACCACTGTGGCCAGGGAGATGGGATACGGTGATTGGTTAAAGCCAGGTGGGGCCCATCTGTGGAGGTGGGGCTGGGGTCCGTATTTCCTAAACCAGGAAAGTTTAGGTTGGAAGCTTAGGATGTTATCAGGAGGGTTAACAGAACAGTTGCTTAAACAGATAGGGATTTACTTTCTTGCACACCTAGAAGCCTCGAGGTTGGTGTTGGTTCAGCAAGTCAGTGATGCCCTTGGGAACGCATGCTCTCGCTGTCTTCCTGACTCATCAGCCTTAGAGCACTGGTTTGCATTCTCATACTTGTCACCTCGTGATCCCAAGAGAGTGGCTGCAGCTCCAGATGATGCATCTGCATTCAAGGCAGGGAGAAAGGAGGAAGAGCCCAGATGCTACCAACCTGATCTGTTTCCTTTAGTCAGGAAAGCAAAACTTTTTCCAGAAGTCCCCACAGCAGATTTCTGCTTAGGTCCTGTTTTTGTTTTGATTTTTTTAAAAAACACATTTCTTAAGGAACCACACAGGTAGAAGGGGAACACAATTTTGCATTTTCCCCATTCAAAGTAGACGATATTGCATCTCAGCATTTCATAACGCCCAATTTTTATTTTTGGCCATGCCGCACGGCATGAGGGATCTTAGTTCCCCCACCAGGGATCGAACCCATGCCCCCTGCAGTGGAAGCTTGGAGTCTTAACCACTGGACCACCAGGGAAGTCCCTGCATCTCAGCATTTCAAATGAAGATGTCAAATACAAAACTGAGTGAAACATTGCACGCATCTCTCCTGCTGAAAACTAGATCATATGTGGACACTTAGCTGCAAGGGAGGTTGGGAAAGCAGGAAAGAGGGCTGTCCAATAGGGTTAGACTAATCATGATCCATACCCTGGGGGAAGAGGGAGCATGTGCTTTGGTGGTGGAGGGTCCCCGATACCGTCAGCAATGTTCCTTAAACACACTCAACTTTTCCCACCTCTACATATTAGCTCAGGTTTTTTCCACCTGCATGAAACTTGCTCTTCCCCATCTCTGATTGTCAAAGTCCTATCTACACTTCAAAATCTCTTCCACATGCCCTGAATCCCCAGTGAGAAGTGAAGACTTCTTCAGCCTCTCAGAGCATCTTCTGCCTTTGTTCTGGGACTTAATTCTATCCTATGGCTGGTCCCGTGCATGAGGCACAGCTTTGTGGCCAGACAGGCATTGGCTCCAGGGGCGCCTGTGATCGGTGACTTAACATCTCTCTAGGGCCTCAATTTCCTCGTTTATAAAATGGGAGTAATAATAGAACCTGCCTCATAGAGTTGCTGTGAGTGTTAAATAGGATAATCTACGTTAGATATTTAGCCTAGTGCCCGTCCCATAGCCGGCGCATAATTGTTAGCCTTTATTATTCTTACTGCCCTGTTCGCCCCATCACCTCCCTCAGGCTTTGCCTTCCTCAGCCTTGCATACTCTGCCACTTTTCTTAAAATTGATATATAATTCACATACCATAAAACTCACTCTGTTTACGTTACCACCCACTCACTTTCCTGTCTCAACCCACTTTGCTTCAACTTCAGTTTTCAATATGGGGTTGAGAGTCTCTGGGGCCATCAGCAGGTCATTCACCTGCCCACTCACCCGCCTGTAGCCTTGGTCACTTGCATTTCCTGGGAGAGGCCATCTCACCTATTTCCTCTCCCAGAGTCCTCCTTGGAGGGGGGAGAGGGTGGAGAAGATAGACCCTGGGGAAGACTTCCATAGGCAAACCAGTTACAGGAAAACCTCCTTTTCTGGAACTAGTGGGTAGGAGTTGCCTTAAAGCTCCCATAAGAATCTTTTTTGTTGTTGTTGGATGTGCATCTAAAACAGATTTGGAGCTTATCTGTGACAGCTAGAGACCCCACTGTAAATGAGTAAGGAAAACTGCTTTGTCCCCACCCCCCGACCCCAACTCCCCACGCACTGGGTGGGGTGGAACGCAAGCAGGAAATACTAATGATGATGATTACAAAGAGCTCGCCGGGACCTGAAGAAGCTGCCCAGAAGTTTGCTAATCAGGCTACCTGCTGCAACTCCGCAGTGAAAAATAACTGGTGAGAGAGGCTGTGCTGATGCACCTGCTTTAAGGATGCATCTGGACAAGTCAGGAGCTCACAGTTTGCTCCCACTATCTCCTCAACGTCTGCGGAGTGGTTCGCGCAGGACTCCTGGCTCCTGGCTCCGCTCGTGAAGAAGCTGAGGAGCAGCAGCCTTGGCCGCCGCCCAGCGGCCCCGTCTGTAATCTTCCTGCTCAACGTGGCTCACAGCAGATCTTAGCAGCAGCAGCAAGAGGCAGGTTCAGGCTCAGGCTCAGGCTGCCCCGAGAAGCCAGCCCTGTGACTTGTGACTCAGCAGGGGAGGTGGCGGGTGGGACTCTGGCCTGAGGGGCCAGCACTGCTAACCACCAAGTGCTTTTGAGCAGAAGACAGGAAGTTGAGTCCCGAGAACAAGACTGGCAGCGGAATTTCAATCTAATGAATTCACAGTAATCCTCCCTATGGGTTTAGACAAGCAGATCCCCTGCTTCTTGCTTCCTAAAATGCAGCCTGAACCAAGGTCTAGATTCCACGGCCAAATGACCCCCTTTTCCTTTTCGGCCGCCCGCCTCCACCGCTACGCCCATCCCCAAGCCCGAGCAATTATACAGGAGCGTCCAGAGAGATACGGGTGGAGATTTTCCTTTATTCGTTTTTATTTTGGAGAGAAAGGGCTAGAGCAAAAAAATGATGCCAAACACACCGGGCCTCAGAATGACCCCTGCACGTGCAGGACCCTGATGGGCACTCACTCTGGATCTGGTGACTGACAAATGTGCCCCCCGAAGAGAATGACCCCACAACTGCAAAGCCCCCTTGAACCTCCCCCTTTTTCTTAATTTCAAGGCCCTCACCCACACCCATCCCGGGTAGCCTTGTCATTCCCAATAAGTGGATCTCCTAGCAAATTGGGCTTTTACCTCCGTGGGCTCAGACCCCACCCCCACCCCCCAAATAAACATGCATCACCTAGAGATAAAGGGAAATTGACACTGGATGCTGGAACTTGGAGAGACCACATGCTTTATTTTTCATCATCCTCCAGCTTGGGAGAAAGGTTGCCCTCCATCATACTAATGAGAGACAGGAAAAGGTGGTGAGGCCACACCACCTTTCCCATTTCCCCAGGGGCCTGTGCCCATACCGCTGCTCACGCCCTGGCCCTGCCTGATTTTAAATAAACCCGGCAAGAAGCCTTCTACGTCTTCTCTCTGGAAAAAGACATTTGGGAGCTAGCAGATGTAGGGCTCAACTGAACATTTAAACCAATCTTCTTGCTCAGTTTCTGTTCAACCCAAAGGTCCATCTTGCTCTCCGAAGGAGATTTCTGATGCTTGAAGCCCCCAAACCTGGCTCCGTTGAGCAATCTGTGGGCCCCGTTGAATGTTTTTAGTTGTAACCACCCAGCCTCCCTACATCCTCCCAGAGCGGTCTTGGGCTTCTCTCAGCATCTTCCCCCATGGTCTGCCGTGGTGCCCTGACGTGGAAGTGCCCAGGGTGGCAGGAGAAGTGTCAGGTGCCCTTGCTTTCTGTCCTCTCTTCATCAGCCGTCTGGGCATTGCTGATGGCTCGAAGCTGCCCCTGGGCCGCAGGCTTCACCGATAGGACCAAGCGTTTTCGGAATGTCTCACAGAGCACGATGTACACAAAGGGGTTGAGGCAGCTGTTGGCATAGCCCAAGCTGATGGCCGCGTTGTACAGGTAGACAAAGGTGAGCGTCGGGCGGCTGATGGACAGCTGGGTCAGCTGAAGCACGTAGTAGGGCGCCCAGCACACAAAGAAAACCAGGCAGATAGCGATGGCCGTGCGGGTCACCCTCTTTGTCCGCAGCCGGATGCTGCGTTGAGAGGCGGGGGCCACGGAGGATGTCATGCGCTGCAGGATCCTCACATACGCGGCCGTGATGACCACGAAGGGCAGGGCAAAGGCCAGGAAAAACTGGTACAGGGTGAACCAGTAGAGGTCAGTGTCTGGGTTGGGCAGGCGGATGCCACAGCCCACGGTGCCTCCTGGGAAGGGGATAAGCCTGGCGTAGAGCCACACGGGGGTGATGCTGATGAAGGACAGGGCCCACAGAAGGCAGATCACCAGGGTGGCCACAGAGGGCTTCCGGAACTTGGTGGAGGAGATGGGGTGGACGGTGGCCAGGTAGCGGTCAATGGCCATGGCGGTCAGGATGTAGGTGCTGGTGAACTGACTGTTGGCGTCCATGGCCGTGATGAGGGTGCACATGGTCTCTCCAAAGTGCCAGACACCATTGCCCATGAGCTGGTGGATCATGAAGGGCATGCCCAGGAGAAAGAGGAGGTCCACCACCGAGAGGTTGATGATGAAGATGTCGGGGACGTTGCTGAACCAGTGCAGCTTGGATTTCTTCACCACCGCGAAGATGACCACGGAGTTCCCAATGATGCCCAGGAGGCAGATGGTACCGAACACCGAAGGCATGATGATGTTGATGTAAGAGACGCTCCCTGTGCGAGGCGGCAGCCCTGGGGACAAAAGGAGCGAGCGTCGACCATTTGACATGCACTCTGCTCTCTGAGGACTGACCTCCTACTGGCGTGCCCAGCCTCCAGCCGTGAGCCTGCCCCCCATTCATCCTCCTGCCATTTCAGCTCAGGGCCCATCATTCATCTGGAATCCCCCACACCACACTCCCTGCCCACACTGCTGCTAATCCTGCCCCCGTGCCCTCCTGCACCGGTTCCCTGGTCAATCCCATCAGAGTCTCCTGCACCACCTGTTTGTTGAAGGACCGGTCCTTTGCCTCCTGCATTTTCTCAGAAGTCACAGAGTCAAGAACCACAGCAGTCTGCAGAGAATTGTTCTGTGAGCCTCTGGGCTTCACCAGGAAACATCATCAAAACAGCCAGCAGGACATGAAACTGTGAGCATGTGTGGGTGTGTGCATGTGTTTTCTCCTTTCCTATTTGCAGCCCTGATCATTTCATTTCAGGAGTCGCTGGTTGAAAGCTGGGTACCGATTCCTGGGCATCTCTGTGGGTGACTGTCTCCTGGAGGCTTTTGCCCATCAGGCCCACAGCCCTCCCCTCTCCTGGGTTCCTATCCGGGATTTCCTTGGTTCCTATCTTCTGAGCCTGGGCTTCCCAGGCTTCCTGAGTGACCAGAGACTGAAGCTGTGTGTTGCAGCCCAGCCACCCGAGAATTTTCTCTATGCAAACCTTTCCTCTTTTTTCTTCCTCCTCTTATCCTTCAAAGCTAGAATTCCAGGGCATCTGAGCGCTGGAAATGTCCTCGCATCTCTGTGAGTTATCCCTTCCCACGCCTCTCCGAGGAGGCAGTAAGGATGTTTCAGACCCCATCACACATAGTTCGAGCGAAAAGCCAACGGGATCAGTGAATGAGTGAGCCTCCAGCTATCTCCCTACATACCACCCTCCAGCTTCTCTTGCTTGCTTTTCTAGCCTGGAATATTTTCTGCAAAGCATCTTTGGAACTCCTGGCAGCTCTCCCCTGACTCCCTCGCGGCTGGCCACCATCCCCGGCCACTTCCGAGTGTGCCTTTGCCCGCTTCTCTGCCACTGCCGTTTCATTCTCGTCCCCTTTTCCCCTGCCCCTCCGGGCAAAGCATACTGCACATTTTATCCCCAAGAACTGTAATAAAGTTTCGCCAGCAGTTTGGCTCAGAGGTGAAATCTTCCCATTTCCCACCCCCGGCGCAGAGGAGGGAGGACTCCCCTCCAACACGTCTCACCGGCCGTGGTGAGGTTATCCGGGCCATCCGAGGTGTTGCTGGCATTGGGGCCGGTGGGCAGCAGCGAGGCTTCCAGGTCCATCCCGCCGGCGCCGGCGCCCGCCCGCCCGTCGGCCCACGCAGGCTGCGGCAGCCTCCCGCGCCGACCGCTGCGTCCCGAGCCCCGGCCCCCCGGAGCCCCGCCGTCTGGAGGGGCGTCTTCCTAGGCAGCCCGGCAGCCTCCGCTGCCTCCGCTGCCCACCGCTCTCCCCTCACTCCTTCCCCGGCTCCCACTGACATCACCTAGACACATTAACATTCGGAGGCAGATGCGCATTAACCTCTTCGGTCCTGCGCCGCAGCAGCTCCAGCTTCCGACTGCCTGCAGAGCCCAGCGGCCGGAGCCGGGCTCAGGCATCCCCATCAGGGACGGGGCTTCCTTCCCTCTGGCACTTGGGCTGTGTCTCCTGTGCCACAGGGGGTGCTGCTTCCCTCACGTGAGGCTACAAGACTCTGCAAAGGCAAGGAGCCCGGCCAGCCCCTCACCCCAGGTACCGGTGCCTGGGCCACCGGGCCGGGGGCCGGGGGTGGCTGGGCGCAGAGCTTGGGAAGGGAAGGCTTGGACCACAGCACGCCTGCCCCCAGGCCACCCTCAGCCCCTTCCCAGCGCCCCGATGGATTCCAGCCTTCAGAAGCTGAGGAGTTGTTGGCTGCTGAGCCCTTGCAGGCACTCAGAGGCGGTTCAGGTCACCCCATGTTGGTGATGGCCAGGGTCTCGGGGACCAGAAGGGGACAAACTCCCTTCTGCCCAGGATCAGGATGGACCAGGCTTAGAGAGATGCTCTTAGGTCCTTGAGGTTTTACCTGGAACTCCTTGAGAGAAATTTCAGAACAAAGACCCCCAAAGAGATCATCAGGAACAGCCTGAGAGGGCAAAACATTCAGTAGATTCTTGGCATAGGCATCCTGCTGCCAGCCTCTAGTGACCCTCAGAGCCCAGAGCCACCACCAGACCCGCTGCCGGACTCAGGAGCTGGGGGTTCAAGGTAACCACAGTCTGATCCATACGTACTTCTTCAGTCTTATTTATTTATTTATTTATTTGCTTCATCCAACAAATATTTATTGAGCACTTACTACTTGCCAAGCACTGTTCTAGGTTCTGCAGTGAAAAAAACTACAAAGTCCTTGAGTCCCTGTCCTCATGATGATTGCCTTTAAGTTGGGGGTGGGGGAGCAGGCAGAAAATATACCCCCCCAAAAAAGACAATTTATGATATTGGTGATCAGTGCTATAAAAAACTTAAAGCAGGGTGAGGGGGCCAGGGAATACTGGGGGAGGGGGAGAGGTTACTACTTTACATACGAAGGTCTCTCAGGAAGAGTCCTGAAGGAAGTAAAGAAGCGTGCTTGGAAATATCTGGAGGAAGAGCATTCCAGGCAGCAGAAATAGCCAGTGCAAAGGCCCTGAGGCAGGAGTGTGCTGGGTGTCTTTGGAGAACTGTGGCTATAGTAGAGCAAAGGGGAGAGTAGCAGGAGGAACTAGCGGAATGGTAGATTCTGTCAGGCCTTAGCCCTTGTCCTGGGACAAGGACTTATGTGCACGTGGCTCTTCTGAGAGATGAACCAAGGAGCAGCCGTGAGGGGGTGGGGACAACAAGACAGGAAAGAAGACAAAGCCAACAGAAGGTGCATTATCAACTTCGCTGCTGTGGGCAATGGGAGCTTGCATTTACCAGGGTCCTTGAAAAGTGCACAGACTGTTTCCCAGAATCGTCTGCCTGAAGGATGGGGGGCAGGAACATTTTCTCAGTTGCCTCAACCCCCACTGGTTGAGTGTTGCCACTGGGGCATTGACTCTGCGCTCCTGGGTGCGTGGGAGGAGCAGGCTGCTACGGCATCAGATGTGGCACAGAACGACTTTTGATGTGCAGCTCACACTTGAGGCGAGAGGCTGTCGGCACAAGGTGAATCTTTTGCTGGAGCCAAGAGGGCTCTGAGAGCGCTGACGTCCTGGGTGAAAAGCGAACAGAGCCAAGGTGCATGCCGGAGGCAAGACACATCAGCACAAGATCAGCTGAGCTCACACACACCTGTCTGCTGCAGCTGGAGTCAAAGTCAGAGGTAGCTGAGGGAGATGTGACAAGGGTGACCAGAAGCATCCAGTATAGAAGACTATTGCAATAATCCAAGTGAAATAGGATGGTATCTTAGACCGGGGAGGTGGGGGTGGGGAGAAATGGTGGGTTTCTGTACATTATGTAGAGCCCAGAGGATTTGCTGCAGATTAGACCAGAAATGTACGAGAGAAAGAGGCATCAGGGATGACTCCTGGGTTTTTGGTCCAAACTACCGGCAGAATAGAGATAGGGAAGTCTGTGGGAGGAGAAGATTTGGAGGAGAAATGAAGAGTTCTGTTTGGATACGTTACATTTGAGACGTCTGTTAACATCTGAGCGAAAACTTTGGGTCGTGTTGGATGTGAGCCAGAAATTCCGAGGAGAGGTCATGCCTGGAGCTATGAAGTTAAATTGATGACACTGGATGAGCTCACCTAGAGGGTGAGGGTGACTGGAAAAGAGTTGTGAGGACTCAACCCTGGGGCATTTCAGAATTTACAGGTTGGGAACGTGAGCCTTACAGCCCACTATTTCATCCTCTTCCACCTGCCATAGTCTTCCCACCTCTATCCATCCACCCACCCATCCATCCATCCTTTCATCCAGCAAATCATTCTTGAGACTCTGCTATATACCAGGCACTGTGCTAGGCTCTGTGGATACAGTGAAAAAAAAACAAACAAGTGCCTGGTATCAAGGAGCTTCAACGACAGAGTGGTGAGAGACAGATAATAACAAGCAAGCCAATAAGTAAACAAAATATCCTGCTCAACGCTTAGATCCAGACGAGACCAGGTAACTTAATCATGAAGGGATTTAGGTGTTTATAAAAGCACGGCTCCGGAACTATGCCACCCCTGCACTAGCAAAACGACTCTGCCTGATTGGAGAAATTTAAACCATGACTGAGCAGCAAGGGAATCTGGGAAGGGTAAGTTTTAGATTTCTGGCCTTTGCATGTTAGGTGTGGGGTTGGTGGAGGGGCTGAACAGTCAATCCACAATGGCAGATGACTTGTGTGGTAGGGAATGAATGGGATGATGGGAGTGACTGGGGTCCTTTAAAGAGGAGAGTGGCTCTTTTTTTTTTTGATGGCTCTTCGATTCTCAGACTTTGAACACTTCAAATGCCATGAAAATACAAAGGCCTGACATCTCAGTAAAGGTTTGGGGTCCAGTGTTCTGCACATGTCATGATCTTCCCTCCGAAGTAAAGCTCAGTTTACCCGACATCCCCTACCCCAAAAGAGGAGCCCCTGGAGACACACAGTTGGAAAAGGGAACAGCAATTCCCCAAAGGAGCAGGGAGCAGAGGGGTGCTGGACGTGCAAAACCAAAGGCAGCCAAGTCCACGAAGTCTCCCCTGTTAGGTCTGGCACGCCTTGCATGCAGGCACTGTGACTCTTATTCTAGTGCCAGGCACAGCTGCCATGTCAGTCAGTGGATTCCGAGTACACCCCAGGTCCCCTGCTCCAACCTGGCACCCTGCCTTTGGACATTTGCATTGTGCCCTGTACTTTTTCTTCACAGCAGTCATCACAGTTGTAACCAGACGTTTATTTATTGTATAGTTGATGATTGAATGCCTTTCCCTCACTAGATTATAACTTCCAGGGAGGCAGAGACCATGTCTGTCTTACCTTACTGTATCTCCTGGGCCTCGCCCAACGCCGGGTACACGTTAGACATTCAGTAAATCTTGGGTGAATGAACGGCTAGTAGAGGGATCTAAGTGAAAGCCCCTGGCACAGAGGAGGGCAGAGGGGAGGGGAGCACAGCAATACTGGCCGAGATCCCTGACCCCAGGGCTCCGCTCAGCCCCAGTGCTTCCTGGGCAGCCTGGCAGCAGCGGCCGTCACACCTGTGGGCAGGCAGTGGACGCCCGTCGGCTGTGAGGCAACCCAGAGGCCACAGCCTCCTTCTGATTGAGAGAAAGACAAACAAGATCACCTTCATGGGTAGGGATTCATCCTAAGATTCATGGAAATCCCAAGGAAGAGTGGGAAAGCAGCTGAGGTAAAAACACTTGCATGAAATTCTGCCATGTGCTACAAGAGGGTGGAAACTGGAAGACATTATTCTAAGTGAAAGAAGCCAGACCAAAGCAAAAGAAAACAAACAAACAAACAAAACATAGTATGACTCCACTTTTGTGAGGTCCCGGGAGGAGTCAAATTCATAGAGACAGAAGAAGAATGGTGGTTTCCAGGGGCTGGGAGGGGTGGGCAATGGGGAGTTAGTGTTTAATGGGTACAGGTTTCAGTTTGGGAAGATGAAAAATTTCTGGATGGTGGAGATGGTTGCCCAACAGTGTGAATGAAAATACCACTGAACCGTATGCTTAAAAATTGTTGAAGTCAATTTTCTGGGGTTTTTTTTTGTTTTTTTTGTTTTTGGCTGTGCTGTAAGGCATGTGGGATCTTAGTTCCCTGACCAGGGATCGAACCCATGCCCCCTGCAGTGGAAGCATGGAGGTCTTAACCACTGGCCTGCCAGGGAAGTCCCAAAGTCAATTTTCTGTTACGTATATTTTACCACAATTTAAAAGTATGTTAAACAAACCCAGTCAATGAATCTGCTTACCCAAATGTGTTTCTGCAGAAATTTAGAAAATGCTGGCAATAGGAAAGCCATGTTACAGGCCTTAAAAACATTGAAGTCATTAAGGCCCCTGAAAATGGCTAGAAGACATTTTAATGATGGGAAGCATTTTCATAAGACATGTGCTAATTTTTTAAAGCTTTACTATAACTAGTGTTAACAACTTAGTGGAGTTGCCAAATATCAGTAAAATCGCATATGTTTTTTTTTAGGACTATGGCGAAGAGTCTCAGGCCAAGGATGTCACTGAGGAGTACTTCAAATGCAAGAAATGATCAAATAAAAAAACTGGACTCTTGTTCCTCAAAAAATAAATACAATACAATACAATAAAAATACATTAAACAGTTTAAGAATGGTATCACATATAGTAATTGAGTCAAGAGCTTTTTATAAGATTTCAAAAGCCTAATATATGTCATATTCTTATAAACTGCAGCTCCAAGGCGTGCTCAGTTAAATATCCTTTCTTAATAAACATGGAAAAACTAAAACACCACCACCACTCTGGGCCCCATAGATTTCAACACATCAGGCCACATGGAGACCTGGGGCAGCTTTGCAACATCTTTGGGAGAACAGATCAAGGTAGGTCACTTGCCTTCTCTGTGGGCACCCAACCCTCGCACTATTCAAGAGAGAATCTGATTTTTTTTGCCTCTATCAAATATTAGGAATTCATGTTGGACAGCAAGTCTCCTCAAACCACAGGCCTGTGACCAGAGGAAAAAAGCTGCCTTCACTTGCCAGGAATTGTAAATTGTACTAACTGCATGTAGAAATTACTGTTTAAGGCCTGCTTTCCTTAAAATGGAGCTGTGTGATATTTGACATGAGTGACAAGACAATTCAGTGAGGGAACGAATAGACTTTTCAACAACTGAGTATCCACACACACGAAAATGAAATTAGACTCCTACCTCACACCATATGCAAAAACCAACTTAAAATGGATCAGAGACCTAAATGAAATAACTAAAACTATAAAACTCTGAGAAGAAAATATAGGGGTAAATGTTCATGACCTTGGGTTAGACAAAGCCTTCTTAGATATGACCAAAAGCTCAAGCAAGAAAACATAGATAAATTAGACTTCATCAAAATTTAAAACTTTTGTGCTTCAAAGGACACCATCAAGAAAGTGAAAAAACCCACAGAATGGGAGAAAATCTTTGCAAATCATATCTGTAATAAGGGACTTGTAGCTAGAGTATATAAAGAACTCTTACAACCCAATAGTAAACTGACAAATAATCCAATTTTAAAATGAGCAAGGTATCTGAGGAGACATTTCTCCAAAGGAGATATACAAATGGTTAATAAGCACATGAAAAGATACTCAACATCATTAGACATTAGGAAAATGCAAGTCAAAACCACAATGAGGAATATATTTAATGCCACTGAATTATACACTTACAAATAGTTAAAATCATAAATATTATGTTATATACATTTTATCGCAATGAGACAAACACCATGAGATACTACTTCACACCCACTAGAATAGCTATTATAAATATGACAGATCATAACAAGTGTTGGCAAGGATGTGGAGAATTGGAATCCTCATACATTGTTGGTAGGAATGTAAAAAGGTGCAGCCACGTTCAAAAACATTTCCTCAACATGTTAAAGTCACCGCATGACCCAGCAAGTCCACTCCTGGGTCTGTACCCAAGAGAAATGAAAACATGTCCACACAAAAACCTGTACACAAATGTTCATAGCAGCATTAGTCACGATAGCTAAAAATTTGAAGCAACCCAAATATCCATGCACTGAGTGGGTAAGTAAAACGTAGTATAACCATACAACAGAATGTTATTCAGCCATAAAAAAGGATGACGGGGGAATTCCCTGGTGGTCCAGTGGTTAGGACTCTGTGCTCTCACTGCTGAGGGCCCGAGTTTGAACCCTGGTCTGGTTAGGGAACTAAAATCCCACAAGCCACGCAGCACAGCCAAAAAAAAAAGAAGTACTGATACATGCTACAACATGGATGAACCTTGAAATCGTTATGCTAAGTGAAAGAAGCCAGTCACAAAGATGACGTATCTTATTATTCTATGTGAAATGCCCAGCATAGGCAATATTTATTGAGATATAGAGTAGATTAGTGATTGCCTGGGAGGAAAGTGGTGGTGGGGGGGAAGGGAATGACTGCTAATGACTAGGAGTCCTCCTATGGGGTGATGAAAATATTCCACTATTTATTGTGGTGATGGTTGCACCACTCTGTGAATATAGTAAAAACCATCCAATTGTACACTTCAAAAGGATTATTTTATGGTATGTGAATTATATTTCAATAAATCTGTTTTGAAAATGTTGGTGGGGGTCCAAGGGCTGGGGCCAGAGGAAGGGTTGAGAAATGCCTGGTCTCTTCTTCCATCCTCAGGGCAAATGTCTACTCTTTGTCTCCCTCTTCGCCATGCCTCCTGGGAACCTCATCCAGCTACATCTTGCCAACCTTTCAGAGGATATTGGGGCTGCCCATTGGGAACCACCTTGAATACTCTGCTGAAAGGGACTTCCTGGGAACACCTTGGACATCCGAATTGCAGTGTGAAGGTGGGTTTCAGCTGATTCTGCCGACGATGTTGGAGTTGGTACTCGGATGAGTTTACACCTTGGCTCTGCTGCTGACTTGCTGTGTCATCCAGTAAGTCTCTGACCTGCTCAGTGCCAAATGGGAACTGGAGTAAAGTGAGCCTGCCTCAGGATTCTCCTTGCTGTGGGAGCTTTTTTTTTTTTGGCAAAATGATAGTAACTAACATTTGCACAGCCTTTTTTGCACACATGCCTTATCTTAGCTGACCCTGTGGAATAGATATGATCCCCAGTGCAGATGTGGAAACGGAGGTACAGAGAGTTGGGTGAGTTTCCCAGAGCCGTCCAGCTGGCACAGTGGTGCTGGGCCCCAAGCCTTGGCCTTCGGCTTTTCTGACTCCAAATTCTGCGCTCATTCCTCTCCACGGAACTCCCTTGTGTTGACACTTTCTTTCTACTTCTAAAATGCCTACGTGGAGAAAAACAACTTTCAAATTGGTGCCAACTCCTGTGTTTTCAGCCCTTGGAGACAGCCCCTCTCCGACCGTCCCTCTCTGGCCATTTGCCTGCTCTAGGCCTCCTGCCCACTTCAGTTCTGCAGAGAATCTGGGCCCTGATTTCACCCAACTGAACAGGGCTGGGCTGGCTCACCCTGTGACAGTGGGTGAATGTTTCCAGGAAGGACTGAGGTGGGGGTGGAATGAGGGCCCAGTTCTTTTTAAAAGAACTTTAATCCCCAGTCTTTGATTATGGCACACAGGACCCTTCATGATCTGGCCTCTGCCCACCCCGATGCCCAGTGTGGTTCTTAAATAGCTCAGTGTTTCCAGAAAGCGCCACGTGCTTCTACAACATTTGCACACATTGACCCCTTAGATCTTTCTTTGCTTGTCCACCTCCTAAGCTGTTCTTCAAGATGCCCCAGAATGACCTTCTCCTCCAGGAAGCCCCCCGCCCCACAGCTCCCTTCTGCTCCCTACCCCGTCCTCCATCAAACATCCAGCATGACACACATCAGAGCAGATGCCGTTGCTGCCCGCACCCGCCCCTCCCCGGCCCAGGCCGCTCCGCCAGGCTGCTGCACCCATCCTCCAGCTTCTGAGAGTGATGGATCCAAGGCCTCACAGCCACCCCAGCTGTCCTTCGGTGTGGAGAACTGCCCTTGGCTGACAGGAGCCTCCTTTCCAGGGAGGTCACCACCCCCATAAGACAGCAGCCAAAGTCTGA